>NW_025335568.1:54333625-54599576 GCF_004798865.1 Varanus komodoensis | reverse complement strand
GAGGCCTGAATTTTGTGCAGATTTCCCCAGCTATAAAATGATAGTATTCATTATCATATTTGCAACTGTAGTGAATTTTAATCATGGAAGTCCATATGCTGACATGCCTCGCCTCAGGTTTGAAGGGGACCCATGGGCCCAAGCTGAGAAAAAGCTGAGAGCACCACAGTGACAAACACACAGCAGTGGCAAAGCGAGAACTACGCTTGGCTTCCTTCCCCAAAAGTTTAAAATCCTGGATTTTGAAGCCGGGGAAGCAATGGCGACCGTGCAGCCTTGGGCAATGGTTTGTCTTAACAGTGCACCGCATCTGTCTCTTAATGAGTGATGAATGCTTGAGAGATGCTCCCCGAGAAAAGGCTCAGAGGATCTGTATGCGAAATTCGCTGGAAACGTTAAATAACCATGAAAGGTGGCAGGGCAACTAGTGTATAAACAGCAACACAATTGGAAATACACATGGGACCACTCTGGGAATATGAGCAAGCAGAGCTGATACCGAGACCTTGAAAGGCTGTTGTAACTGTTCCCATGTAAAGACTTTCACCTGTTGCTTTAAATCATTCATACCAAAGGCATGTCTGCCGACGGCGACTTCGACCTCGAGCCCAGGGCAGAAGGACATCAAAGGGCGTTAGCAGATCAGGTGGCAGGTAGGTAGCGTGCTCATGTTCCTGGATAAAAGGAGTGTCGATAAGTTACAAAACAGGTGGGCTTGAGAGATTAGCACCTGGACGCACGAGTGAGTGGCATCACTTCCCCTTTCCTTCTTCCTCCCGAAGAAGAGCACAAGGGAATATTTCTCACACTGTATTTAATTTTTGGATAAACATGGCATAGGAATGGCTTGTTTTCAAATGCTGAGGTTCAATTTAACAACATGGAGCATGATCCAATCTGTTAAATTTGGCAAAGTCTCACTTTTTTGGTAGAATGCAACATGCAAAAATTATTCATAGGCCTCCTTCGAGCTTATATTTGGTTGGATTCTGCTTCCTTCTGTCTATCTGTCTGGGTAGAAGAAGAGAAAAGAGAGAAAGAGGGAGGGAGGGAGGGAGAACTCTATCTATCTATCTATCTATCTATCTATCTATCTATCTATCTATCTATCTATGCTGGTTATATATCAGACCTCTTGACAAATGTGCAAAGGAGAAATGGGAATGCATTTTCATGTTTCTGCTTTTATTTATTATATTTTAATGCTACCTTTTACCCTGCAAGGAGCCTGAAGGGACATACACGACCCTCCTCCTCCTCCTCATCTTACCTGCTGAGCAGCCTTGCTAGGTTGCGATTCAGTGGCTGCCCCAGAGGCAGTTGGACCACAACTCCTGTCAGCACCATTCAGCACGGCCAATAGTTAGGTATTCTGGGAGCTGTAATCAAAAAAGCTGACGAACAGCAGCTTGGAAGAGGCTTCACTGCTGGTCCAGTGTGGTCAACTGACAATTGTAAACTGCCTTAAGAAGATCATCCCTCATGAAAGATGGGTTAAAAATCCAGTAAGGGTGCAATCCAGTTGAGGGGCCTAGAACCCTCTGAATTTGGAGGACTGTAGGCATCCTACGGAGGGCTGAGAGAGCCCAGAGGTGAAGGACACTGCTGCACTTCTCCCGGCCTGCAAAGCTTTGGCCATCTAAGCGGAGCACTCCAGAGTGGGAGGGAAGGCGGCTGAGATTCCACCAGTCAGGGCCGTCTTAACACATGGGCCTGATGGGCACTTGCCGTGGGCCCCATACTAATCCGTGTATGTTAACCCTTGGAAAATTGGAAAACTTCCAAAATTAACAGTAGTTGTAGTCGTCACAGGGGGCCCAGTACACTGCTTTGCCCGGGGCCCATAATGCTGTTAAGATGGTCCTGCCACCAGTAGGTTGGTAGTGCCACTCTCCCCCAATTCCTTCCCCTCAAGATACCCCCAACCTGAGGGAGAATCTGACCTCCAGGGAAATCTGGCTGGTTTGAGCTCACTGAATTTCCATCTTGGTTCCAGTCTGATGGATCAGTAGTGGACTTAGCTGGTTTTTTTCTTGGACTTCCATCTGCAAGTCCAACTGTGATTTCTGTAATGTTTTTGAACTAATCAATGAAATTTATAGACACTGGAGCTAGGAAGTGGACTTGTGAAATTTGCACAATGCACATTTTTTCTGGCTGCTGTTTTAGCTTAAAATGGCACATGAAAAACATGTGACTTGGCAAGATTTGCACGAATGCCACTAAGCCACGTGTTTTCCAAGTGCTGTTTCTCCAGTCTCAGTTGCTGGAGGTTTGGTGGTTTCAAAATGGGGAAAATGCAAATTCTGCTCTGTTTGCACATGGAAGTCCATGAGCAAGCACTTCTTGAGCTGTAGCTGGATGGCATCAGACCAGACTCCAAGGCTTCAAACCGAGGCCTTCCTATGGATCGCTACCCCCAAATTGATTCCCCACACATCCCTCGCTTGAAGAAGCAGCCCGTGCAGTTCTTGCAACATGTGTTGTGAAGTGGGAAGAAGGTTCCAAGGTGAGTTTTCAAACAACATAGCTGGGAATCTGAACAATCCTATGGCCATCAAACCATTGATTATGCTGCCCATGGATTAATGCATAAATAGGTGCATGAATATGCTCTTCCAGCAACTTACCCACTCTTTATTTGCAGCAAGTGGATTGTGTGGCTGGCCCTGCTCTGGTATGGATGTGCCTGTGTTGCAATATGCACAAAACCTGTCCAGCTTGGCATGCTGGAGGATGAAGACACTGTGAGCCCAAGCCAGGCTTCCGTGCCTTTGCCATGTGTACAGGACGTGGGTGAGGCAGCTCTCGGCCTCTGGTGTGTTATGATGTTTTTATGTTTTCTGCTACAGATTAGCATGAATAGGCTACTCTTCCAGAATTAGGTATTTCTTAGCAATGGTATCCTTCTCCGGCATTTTCATCACGTCTGTCTTTCAGTGCAGCATGCTGTGGGGAACATGCAACGAGATGCTCTCAGTTTCCATGTTGTGCTAGCACAAAGCATTGCTGTGCAGGGATGCTACTCTGCTTCTCGAGGTTACTTTGCTTTTAGATACTGCTGTGCTATTGCATTCTCAATCACTATACAGGGATGTGAAAAGTGGACAGTGAAGAAAACTGATGGGAACAAACTGATGCGGTTGAAAAACAATGCTGGAGGAGAGCCTTGGGAATACCCTAGATTGACAGAAAGAGGAACAAGTAGGTCCTAGAGCAACTCAAACCCGAAGCAACAATGACAAAACTGAAGCTGTCATACTTTGCGCACGTCAACCGAAGGCAAAACTCCCTAGAGAAGACAATCATGAAGAAGAAAAGGAAGACCAAATATGAGATGGATTGACTCCATCAAGGAGGCCACAGCCTTGAATTTAGATCAGAGATGAGCTATCAAGGATAAGGCCCTCTGGAGACTTTCATAAGGTTGCCAAAAGTCAGAGATGACTTGTCGGCACATAATAACAACAAATGCACCTTTTGCTTCCCTCAACTGACAGGGCGGGGTGGAGACTTCAAGGAGGAGATTCGCAGAAATCAGCCTCCAATCTACAGTGCAATAAAAGTCCAATCTATTAAAATAACCACATCCCCTCTTTTCATGCACTAGATCTCTCACCATGTTTATTGTGTGGACTTGCCAACAATTGTTATGCATAACAAGAAGTCCTTCTTTGAAAAACTATCATGCATATTCCTCAGCAGGCCCTTGCTGTGGGAACTCTGTTTTGTTTGTGCTTTCTGGAAACTTGGCAATTGTAAATTTAACCACAGGGATTTGGATTAGAACAAACAGCATGCATGTGTTTCAGAGAATGGCTGTGACACAATGAAGTTTCATGGCTAAGTGGACTCATTTCTCAAGTGTCTTTTGAATTTTCAAGGCCTATGGTGGGCAAAAATCTTCTTTGCATTGGACTTCTTAGCTGTAATGTTTTACTATTTTTTAAATGTACATACAGGATATTCAGCCATACTAGAAACAATCTCAAAACCCAAATCATCATCATCATCATCATCATCATCATCATCATCATCATCAATAATTGTTTATGAGAACACTAGTTAAACATAAAAACACCAAACCAAATAGCTATTAAAACTTTCAACCAAACACATTTGGAAAAAGCCATGTTTTAACATACCATCTACACCATTATATTGTCTAGGGCTGACAAATATCTGTTGGTAGAGCATTCCAACAGGTGTAGACAATTATTTTGGGCTGGGTGTATATTTGGCAATTTGAGAAACTGCCCTGGGCACCTCCACAAAATGGCTGCCATGAGACTAATAGCAAAGAACAGGTAATCTGTCCAAAAGACTGAATACCTGGCAGAGGTGGAAGGTGAGCCCCCCCCCCACCTTCTAAACAATTCCTTTGAACCTGCAGTTTTCAGCAACAGTAGAAAGCTGAAGTAGAACCAATTAATGCTTCAACAGTACAGGCCAAGCATCAAACCCCACATTACATGAATCATGTAGCACTTGACAAACTCCTCTCTTTGTTTTTTCTCTGCAGCAAGTCTACATGGCCCTGACATAATGGTCTCAGTGGGGATGATGACAGCACACACCTACCCTAGACTGAAAACAAGGAGAAGTGCCAGACGCTGCCACGTAATGTGTTGCTTGACTCACGAGAGGTGAGGGATTAGCCCTGGAACAGTCCTGGCAGTCTTTATTTCTAACCTTGTGAGGTGAAGATGATTTAAATGATGATGCACATTGCAGTTTTGAGCTCACATCTCAGGTGCCAGAGCTACCGAAGTATTTGACGATGTCTCCTGGACTACGTTGATTTCCGAGACTGAAGGACTTTGCAGCTGTTTGTTTGGTGAACAATTGCTTTTCAGAGCAGTTATATCTGGAATTTTCAGAAGACATGTGGAAGAATTTATTTGGTTTCAATTGGATATTTAAGTATTTTTTTTTCTGTAAAAGATGGTTGAAGTTGTGTGTATAAATATATCAAGCTTTTGTGAATAGAGTTCAATTTTATTTCTGTTTTGCATGGAGTTAATTGCATCACTCTTGGTGTTTTACTCTCTGGCTTCAGCCTGAATCCTTGATATGTGTGAGAACTGGGAATGAGGAAAAACCCCAGGCTACAACTCCCACAAACAGATTAAATTGTCACTTCCCTAAACAAAAGTAGCTGCAAATTCTGGATTGGGAAAAAAAATCTTGCTGGAATATTCTTTCTCAATCGTTCCTTTGATGAATGCCCCTGGACTGGCACATACATGCGCGTGTGGACGCACTGTCCTTTCTGGCTTTCAATTATCTTTCCAGTGTTTTCTGGAACCTGACCCCCCAATAGGACAAACTGCATTTCAAATGCTGCAAAAGAAAACTCTTCTGTGCATGTGTGTGAGAGGAAGGGTCTTGATCTTTCTCAAATTAGAGAAATAATAAAACACCATGGAGAAACTCAAAGAAGGCTTCCTCTTGTTTTAATTACACCACTTGAGATGTGTTGCATCACAATGACTAAAGAGAAATCTGATCATTGTGGGATCCACCCTACCTGTGAGCAAATTGATGATGTGAGGACACTTGATTGAATTTATTCAGGAAGAGGAGAAATTCTCCAGCCATTTTCCCAAGGTGTGGCTGGGTACCATTAACAGTAGCGATAACACAACATCTTTCTTCTCTCCTAAGAGTTCACTCTCTACCCTTTTATGTTGATTGATGGGAGGTGGGGGCTTTACAATGACATACTGGTACCCCTTTTCTAGCCCCTTGCTGGTCAGAGAGGAGCCTCACCAATGGGGAAGGGGGTCTTGATGTGGCAGAGGGGTGGAAGATGGTTGCCACTGCTGGTTCACCACCAGTGGTGGCAGATGGAACAGCCCAGTGCGGAGCACTCCATGGGCAGAGATTTAGACAGAGACTGGCCAGGTGGCCCATGTGCCTGGCTCAGTCTGCCATCCAGCTGTTGCTGATGGGCAACTTCTTTCCGCTTTTCCTTCTGCTGATTCTTCACCTTTAAGCTGGGCTTAGGCTGTGCTACCCTTCAAAAAGAGGATGTCTTCAAAGGAAAGGATGCCTGGCCACCCTGGCACAGCTTTCAGGGCTGAATTCCATGTTGGAGTAGTTTTCAGGGGCTACACTCATTGGCGAATGGGGTCTAAGGCAAAACACATGGGCCAAAAGCACCAGCATATTGTAGCTTTAAGCTTTTACTGCCAGTAACTAAATCTTAGGCCATTCCTTTTGGCCTTTGGAATGAAGAATATAGTGCAACGAATCCTGGAAAAAACTGCAAGGTTTGGTGGCTGCAGCCACTGGAACAGGGCACAACCATCTGGGGGAAATATGAGGGTACAATTTGGCTGTGCGGCTAAAGGTACCCTCCTCCAGAATAACCATGGGATTGACTAAAGGTCTACTCAAAAGTAAACCCCCATTGAGTTTAGGAGAGTCTACAAGATAGAGCATTGTAGGACCAGCATTTATTTATTGTTTATTTACTTATTAGACTTATTATTACTTATTCTGCCAACTTGGCCCAAGGGCCCTCTAAATGGTTGACTAAACTAAAATTGTCCCGAGAACTTTCAGCTTGAAACTGGGCAGGGGGAAGGTCCTAAGGATGATATGAGGACCAGGAAGCAAAATTCCTAAACTATTCAGGGGATTAACATTGGCGTTGGGAGCAGTTGTGAACCTTATTCATTCTCTTAATCATGTGGAGTTTTTGCCGGTCTGTTTTTTGCCAAGGCCTGTAATAAAGCAAATGCCATGGTGTTGGCTGGCTTCTCTCTACTATTTTCCCTCCACATTCTGGACATGATTTTTAAAAAATAGTGGCCACCCATTGGAATTTTCCAAAAAGAATGGCACAACTGTTGCCAAAAGGCTGGTTAAAAAGAAAATTGAAGAAAGCTCCTCAACACAAGCCTCACCAGAAAAAGCAGCAACAGCAACAACCACACCCAAGCCCTCTCCAAAAAGCCCCTTCCCTCTCCAATGAATGGCTAAAACGCAGCTCCCAAATTCAAGCCCTCCAGACAAGGCCACAGATGTGAGGAAGCTATTGGTGCTCAGCCATTTTGTTGTTAGAATGATAGTAATACTCATGCATTACTTCAAAATGGGGGCATTTTCAGGCAATCTATCTGTATGATGGTTGTTTCAGTTATGGTAGACATCAAATAGGAAATCTCAGACACTGTTTTCTACCAATTACTATATAATGTTTGATGAACAGGATCCATGGAATCCTGCCAATTCTCAGATATCACTGCAAGTCTGCTAAGAGTGCAAATCAGAGTATATTTAGTTGGAAAAAGGTCTATAACTCGCAGCATTGCTCAATGAACCCTTCAAGTATTTAAATAATAACTGGATCATTCAACATTCACAGGAGATCCCCAAGAAATATTCTGAGAAGCAAGTCCATTTATAGTGCAATCCTGTGAAAGTTTTTTTTTTAAAAAATCTGGTTGAGGTATGCTGGAAATTGCAGGATTTTTTTTCTGCTAAAAGATTCATGGGATTGCTCCCTTAATCTTTATTGTACCAAAGCCTATCTTATTCTTTAACGTTAAGAATAAACCCAGTCCAGTTCTATACAAAGGTACATTTTACTTTATTACCATGCATTAACGGCAATAGGCATACAGGTGGTTCGCTTTCTAATATGCCATACCCTTTGGGAATTTGCTTGGCAAATATTTGCAATCCACTTTTAGAATTGATATTAGCTTTTCTTGTTTCCCTATCATAGTGCTGATAGCAGCAGGGGGAAGGGGAAGGGGCAAAGCAACTTTTCTGTGTCTGTGTTTATTTTAAAGTCTGATTTCCAAACCTGAAGAACAGGAGGCAAAAGTCTGAACAATGAGTACATTGTAGCGATAACTAGCAATTTTGCAGTAAGTACCAAATTCAAGCAGAAAACAATCTGGTGCCACCTTTTTATCTTTTGCTACTGAGTGCCTTTGCCAATATACTGGAGGTGTGATTTAATCCCCTGTAATTACATGTTTTGTGATAGAGCATTCCTCAGCTGTTTAAATGGATTAAAAATTCATTTAGAATGCTGGGAGGCATTTCAGACAGGCCGGTAAAATAATTAGCAATTAATACTGTGCTGGAGTATTCAGCAGCCATTGTTCTGCTGATCTTCGCCTATGGACCACAGATTCAAGTCACTTGTAAATGGTTCCAGAGTGTCTTGCCCTCATTGTGCGAAAATCTCTCTTGCTTTGTTGCAGGTCAGAAAGAAAACCCAATTCATCAGGCTAAAATGGAAATAACACCAAGGGCCTCTTCTCATTTTACCTTTGCAGTGTGGGAGCAGAGTTGCCAACTGACCAAAAGAAGAAGAAAAAGTCATCTGTTGTGTGTAGGGGGAGTGCTCCTGTTCCTTTTATTTTCATTCATGCATTCATGCATTCATGCATCCATTCATTCATTCATTCATTCAAAGCTTGGCTCTTTGGCATTATTCAGTCAGAGCAACTGATGTGAAACCAGGAGGGAATCTGCATTAGACCCACTTTCATTTATCAGGCAGGGCTGTGGAAGTATTTCTGAAGAACAGTTGCTGCTGCTGAGGCACCTGCTACTGAGCACAGCACAATATCCACTGGACTGATAATGTGATCTTGTGTCACACACAAATATGACGACAGGAGAAGGACAAGGAGCTGGAAAGGTGATATGAGCAGGGAGGTGGCCCTGCACATTTCATGTGGGTTTTTGTTTGCTTGGGTTTTAAAGACCTATTTAGCTATGTATGTGCAAGTTCACTGGTGCAAAGGAGTAGAGATTAAAACAAAACAAAGCAATTCTCCTTCCTGAAAGCTGAAGAAAACTCATCTGTCCCCCATGCTGACTGTTGAGGGTGCAGGGATTTGCTTCTGAGTAGACATGGATATTGAGGTGCTTTCAGATAGTTATTCCTTGTAGCTGCCTCACATCTTGACTTTTGCAGGAGCAAGACCCATTGAAAGCAATGTGGTTCATGCCTGCTCCTCACCCAGCACTTGAAGCAATGTGAGAAGTTATTGTAATTCAGAGAGTCACGCTTCCATGTGTGTAATTTAGCAAATACTGCTGATGTTTTTAAACTCCAGTAAAGCTCTTCTTTATTCCAGTGCTGCTGTACCTCCCGCATGGCAGTACTATAAGTTTAGCATACATTCATATTCTGCACAAAAAGCTGCAACATACAAAAAGGTTGGGATATAGTTGGGTTGAAGAAATCTGGGACATGAAAGCAAAAGTTGCATGAAGGGGTCAGTGAAGAGGGGCATCTTAGCACAGCTCCCTAACTGCAAGATTGGTGCTCTTTTGGGAGTGTGGATGGACCTAAATGCTGACTTTGGTTAAGAGTCGGAGAGCACTGCCATGTTTGTAAAGACATTCAAAGCCTCCACAGATGGAGATAATCATGCATTCCTCAGGAGGGAATTCCAAGCATGGAGGCCACCGGCAAGAAGACCATCCCTCTAGCACCCCCAGCCTATTGATCTTGGGTGTGGACCAGTAAGTTGGACCTCTGAAGACAATTCATACGAAAACAAGATTTCTTACTTTCTTACTTGATTTCCATAATTGCTAGAAATAAGCACAACTGGTCTTGCTTACAACTGTCCATTATACAATTGTTAGTCTGCATGATACCATTTAACTCTTTGTATTTTGAGGATTTTACTTTTATATTTTCATCTTAAAAATCTGCATGAATACAGTTTTTGATATAATTTATGTGATCAAATGTCTTTTAAATATAAATGTACCAAGATTGCCCCAAAGCCTTTACACTGGGGATAATTTTCTGGAAGGATGTATCACTTTGGTTACACTAACATTTAGTTGTGAGTGCTAACAGTAATGCTAATAATAGTTTTGACTATTATGTGAAGAAGCTTTAGAAGAATTTCTGTGTGTAAAATAAATCTGTAAATGTCAAAATGGCTCAAGCAGTTACTCTCCAGTGTCAAACCAACCCCTACTCAGTTGTTCCACAAAGGGATTAATTAAACACATACTCCTGACACTGCGTACATGATGTCACCTCCTCCCTCCAGGTGTCCAAGCAGAAGGTGTGAACATCTGGGCTCTAGGTATACAGCTGTACATGTCCAGGCCTCCATAAAAGCAAGCGCCCAGCTAGCACGCCTGGTAAGCATGTATGTGATTTGTTAAATCCTTTCCATCTGTGTTTCATGGATTGTTAGGCGACTTTCTTTCCACCCACCGTGCACTGATGGAATCATGGGAGGTTTTTAGGGACGCAGAATGTCATTCTGCTTGTGCAAGTGCGCATTGCAGCAAACCCCTCACCCCCCAAGTTGGCCCACTGCAGACTCAGCAGATTGCCTTCCAAGAAATCCAAATTCCTTTGAGTCCATTGCAGATTCTCCAACGCTCCTAATACCTGGAAGGGTCAGGTGGCTTGACACCGTGCACACGGCACAGCACAGGCTGCACAGCCTGGCACCACTTGTGTGTTTAGGTAGGTCCTTTCAAGGAACTGGTTCTCAAGAATCAAGATAACTGAGAGTGTTCACTACAGGATGGTATATAAAAATTTTAAATAAATAAAGATAAATGAACTGCTGCTGTTGAGGATGGCAGCAGCATGTCTATTTATTCAGTTACCATATTTATACCCCACCTTTTATCCTGCCAGGAGTGCAAGGCAGGTGACATCATAATCTTTCTCCTCCTCTCTCACTTATCCTCACACTAACCCTGAAGACGCCAAGGCTGACAGCCCATGATGGGGCTGAGAGTCACCAAGTGAGCTTCATTACCGAGCAGGACAAGAACCTGGATCCCGTGAGTCCCAGTCCAACACTCTAACCACAACGCCACATTGGTTTTCTTTCCTCTCTTATGGCTATTGCCAATTACCCCGTGATGTCATGGTAGCTTGTGTTTCTCAGGCCTTCCTGACAACCAGCGATGTGCAGCAGGAACAGGGATCTATAGGATGTCATGATGACAAAACACTGCAGATTATAAGTGTTATTCTGGATCAGGTGGGATAAACAAGATACATGAACTGCAGTTTTCAATGGCAGCCCTGCATTATTGTGTAGCATCAACTCCAGTCCTGTGTGTGTTAATAAGAACAGAGATGGGGTGACATCAGTCAGGCAATACAGCCTGCTGGTGCTTCAAAATAAAGGCACAGATTGAGAATGTTAAATCTGGTTTGTTAGGCTCTCAGCTTGGGCATGGGTAAAGTGCTGTTTGACCCAGCCCTGGTGGATTTGAAACAGGAGCTTAGCCTTCGCAGCAGCAAACCTCGATGGTGCAGAACAATGATCACTGTACCATGGAGAAGACCTGTAATGCTCTCCCACTTAAAAGAAACAAAACAAAATCTGATCCTCGGGTAACCTTAGAAGCTATTTGCTCTAGCAGGGCAGAAAAGAGCTCAAGCAGCTGAGATTAAAAGGGCTTCACTGCCAGACTAAGTAGGATTTCTGTTCCAATGAGACACCCAAACTCATACTGGAAACCATCTCTCCTTCCCTTTCTTCATCTCTGTCCTCTTTCTCTCTGTATGGACAACGAGTATCCCTTCTTCATGGAATGTCTCTCTTAGATGAATGTGCAAAATTCTGCACAGATTATGCCTGTGATTGCATTGCACAGAAACCTGGAGTCTTGGGTGCTGCAAAATGAGCACCTTCACACAGGCTCCCTAGAGCTGGTATTCAGACGCAGAGGTGAATCTGTGCAGAAGAGACAGACAGAAAGTAGTAGGAAAACAAGCAGGAAACTCCAGCTAGCTGAGAACCATTACCTCACCCTATGGGGACTGCTTCTGGCCTAATTTGGTCATGCACAAGACTTGCATCTTCATTTCTAAAACCCTCTGCAAAAGCCCAGTTTAGATTTTGGGCAATGGCTCTCTCTCCCACTACCCAGCCTCTCTTTTCTTGTCTCTCCAGCAGCCACTGGATGTGGAAGAGAGTGAGGGTGACCCAAAAGGAGAGAAGGGGGTGTCAGAGAAAGAGAGAGAAGACGAAGAAGAGAGAGAAGTGGCTTTTTGCTTCCACATTCAGAAGACCGCCTCTGCCTTCCAGGGACAGTCGGGGGTCTCCACAACTTCTGGGAGCAACTCAGCTGCCTTTCTGGGAGGTGAGAACTGCTTCCTGGCTTAGGATAGACTTGTGGCCCTTGATAATCCTTGTGACTGTGACCAGAGGGCCAAGTGGCCACGAAGGTTCTTGGAGAATACCTTAGAGAGGACAGTTCTCTACTTAAAGGATATCCTGGAAGGGCTGTCTGATCCATCTCTGTTTTGAAGGTAAAGAACTTGAGAAGAGACAAGGTTGACCATCAACAGCTCCAGACTGAGTAGGCACACCCAGTCCTTGATTTCCTTGCTCTGGTGAAAGGCACTACATTTCCTACTTAGTTATATTAATGATGTATACCATGGCACAGATAGAAAGGAATTAGCATATGCAAATGTTATGCAAACTGGGGATGCAAATCATCTTTCTTGGGGATGCACAAGAGCCTTTCTCTATGGCCTTCTCATGTCTTTATTCCAGGGTGGGCGGGCAATTCCACAATTAGCACCAGGTGCCTGGACTCTAGAAATAACCTCCTGCACGAATCCTGAGTGCCCCTATTCATTGAAGAGGGTGAGTTATGTGGGGAAAGCGATTAATTATTTAGAGTTCTTCAGCTCCTGATCTACAGCCGTAATTCTTGCTGACACTAATGGGAGTTTCATGTCCATGCCAAGAAGGGAGAAGGAAATCCTTAGGGAGCATTTAGTGCTAGCTAGCACGGCCTTTGGAGGAGGCAGGGGGAAGGAACAGGGCTTACAAATGTCAACACAAATGTGTAATTCTTCCATAAATATTGCCCAGCTAAGTAACTGTCACAGCGCCTCTGAAATAGTATTCACATGTGTATAAAGTGACCACGGAAGGTAAATCCTGGAATGAGCATTCCTGGTGATCTCTTCCTTCTTAACGACATACTCTAAGTTTAATCTCTTGACTGATTTGTAACTCTGCAGAAAGCTGGTCAACATGTGGATAAAAAATTAGAATTAAGCATAGTTGAAAACTTAATAGAATATTTAGGGTTTCTGTAACTGGATAAATAGACCACACAAGGCAAGACAGTATATACAAAAGAGAACAATGCAGTCCGTGTTGGTAAGAATAAAGAAATGTAAGCTTGAACCCATTTCAAGTACTTCTTGTTCAGTGGCAGATTCCCACTTGTGATCTGACCATGCATGCGCCCAGCTCTTTCCCAAATGGAAAGAGCTAAAAATAAATAATTGCTGAGTAACCTGTGGGAGTAGAGTGAGATCTGGGGGAAACATGAAAGCATAGCTACACTGCAGCCCAATAAGGTCTGTACTGCTATTAGCAGATGTTTTGCTCATCACTGGCACACATCATCTGTGTACTCCCATGTCACTCCTCCTTCCCGGGAGTGGGTAAACCAGAGGTTGGCCATTTGCAGCCCTCCAATTATTTTGGCCTACAGCTCCCGAGGTCCTTCACCATTGGCTATGCTGGCTATGGCTGACTGATGATGTAGGCCAAAACTTCTGGAGGACCACAAGCTGCCCATCACTGGGATAAACCTGAAGAGAGGCATTATGAAATCTCCAAACCTGATGGCTGTAACCCCTAGGAATGGCTTGATGATGGCTTGTAACCCCTAGGAAATATTGGTTCAGCCCAAAGGGGCGGGACTAAGAAAGAGGGGCTGTAAGAGATTTAAATCAAAAAGAACAGGAAAGCTGAAGTGGCACAATCTGCTGTTGCTACTAAGGCCCTCGCTGACTTGGCCTAGGTAAAATTCCTACATGTTTGTGTTGGAGGGGTGAAGCCACACAGTGAATTCATGTATTTACATTTGAATTGGCATTTTATTCCAGGTTTTTGAAGATTTTGCACGTGGAGCTGACTCTTCTGTGTTGTGGATACTCAGACCAGCTGAAGAGGACATTCTGGATTCTTTTGTTTGTGTTTGGATTCAAAAGGACACTTTGCAGGTCTACAGGCAGGGTTTTTTTTCTTTTTTTCCCTTCGTTTTTTTGTTGGTGCTGTTGCCAGGGTCCTGAGTGCATGGGTTGTAGTATTTGTTATTATTCTAATTGTTCATGCTGCTTTGATATATAATTGCTGATAAGAAGAGGTTTATTTTGTATCCAAGATTGTGTTGCAATGTCCAGTAATAGATCTCTGAGTAAGCAAACAGCCCCATAGAACTTACCAGTGTTGCACAAGCCAGAATCATAAACCAGTTTTCAACCCGGAAATAAACCACCATCCCAGGCGCATCATATGAGGCCTTTTCCTTTTGTGTAGGTCATCTTGCTCTCCTTACCCTGCAGCATCTCAAACAGGTGGAAGGGACACCATCTCTGACCATCACAGAGAGCGCTTGAAAGCCAAAAAATCTCAACATGAAGGACAGGAAACTTCAAACCTCTGGAGCCCCAGACCCTGAGGTGGCCATGAGAAGAGAGAATGTCAGTGTGGTCACTTGTGACTTACCAAAACAAAGGAGATGCATCTCCAAAAAAGACCATTGAGGATTTCTGTATGCATAAAATGTGCACATGCTAATACACATGCATATGTGCATATCTATTATTTACACACACACACACACACATGCATGGTTCTTATAAATGGGATAGGAAGGGCACATATAGGTGTGAGCGTGGGAGGCATGTATGTCTGTGTGTCTATATGCGTCCCCAAATCCCCATATGCAGCTCTTGGGGGGAAAGGCTGCCCACCCCAGGAAAGGGGATTCACCAGCATTTACCTCCTTCTGGATAGTTGCCAAGATATTCCCTGAAAATAGTCCCTTCTGTTTCCTTATCCTTGTCAAATGGTAGATTTGGAACAAATTATGTAGAATTACCAGAGGCAGAAAAGCAGGGCATAATTATCTGTTTCTGTGCAATAAGACAATAATAATTATGTTGTTTTAAAGAAAAAGGAACTCTACTGAAATTGGTGGATTTCTTTCTGTTTGGCTGCAACCATAATAATAATTTAGGGAGCTGGTTCAAAACGATGGCTTTGTGTTTCACATGGAGCAAAGTATAGTTCGGAAGGATTAATGGAATCTGTGCCGCCCAGAAAGCCTAATTTGGGCTATAGGTTGCGGTCTGTAAATTTAAAAAAAAAACAAACACCACACACACAGGACACCCCCCCCCCCCCGCCACGCCACCCAATTACCTTCTCTGTGTTAGAGGAAGCATGGAGATCAGTGCATTGCATTCAGTCCTGCTTGTGTGAGAGAAGTTGGTGTAAATCTTGACAGGTTTGTGTGGGCTCCGTTCATTGTAGTTGCAAGGGCAGAGGGCTCTTGTCTTGCAGTCCTGCATCCAGAAAAAATCGAGAGAACAGCTTCTCAGGCAAAGCCTGTGCAACTTCCCATCTCCTAAGCTGCTCTCCTGACAGTTCAGGCATATTGAGCCTCTCCAGCTTCGTCATGCTAAACAGGTCTCTGAACAATCCTCTTTCCACATCCGAGGGAAGCGAACAGCCCTCTCTTTCACTGAGATCCTTGAGCTTCCTTCCATGCTAGCAGAGGGAGAACGGCTGTTCCACCCCAAGGGTGCAGAACCTGCGCCCCTGAGCAGGTCCTTCCCAAGGGTGCCCAGCCCCCATTACCATCATGGAGTCCTCCTCACTGATTTCCCCACTGCCCAGTATTCTCGACTCCGTCCCCCAGGGATCCTGAAACACACCAGCCTTTCTCTTCCACTGCTAACCGAGAGGAAAGAGTGAGTTTGAGTTGAGTGTGTGCGTGTGTGCGTGCATGTGCAAACATGTTTGGGAATATGCATGTATATATATGCGCATACTCAAGCCTGTGCCCTCCAACCATTGGTTACTTCCCGGCTGGATTTCTGTAACACGCTCTACGTGGGGCTGCCCTTGAAGACAGTCCAGATACTTCAGATGGTGCGAAATAGTGCTGCCAGGATGCTGCTGGGGACTGGGCGTTATTCTCATATAACCCCAGTCCTCTATCAGCTCCATTGGCTTCCCATCGAAGTCCGGGCTCAATTCAAGGTGCTGCTTATTACCTATACAGCCCTAAACGACTTGGGACCAGGACACCTAAAGGAACACCTTTTTCCCTATATGCCCCCCCCCCCGCCCCCCCCCCCCCGCTGCCCTGAGATTGGCAGCAGAAGCCCTCTTCCGGGAACCCTCTGCGAAAGATATTAGGAGAGGGAGTACCCGGACGAGGGCCTTCTCTGCAGTGGCGCCCCGACTATGGAATGTGCTCCCCAGAGAGGTCCACCTGGCGCCATGATTATATGTTTTTCGGGGCCAGGTCAAGACCTTTTTATTCAATCAATATTTTAATGTATTTTAACTATGAGAAGATTTATTTATATTTTATATGATGTTCAGCCAGCATGGAATAGTTAACTTATTTTATTCTGAAATAATGTTGTAAGCCGTCCAGAGACAGAAGTAATGGATGGCATACAAATTTGATAAATAAATAAAAAATTAAAAAAATTAAAAAACCCCAAGCCGGTATCACATGCAGCCCTTCAGGCCAAAAAGGTTACACACTTTTTTCCCAAGTGAGGGTGCCCCAAAGGTTCCCTCAGGGCTGGCTCCAGCTTTAAGAAACCCTCAGTAAACTGCCCTTTGGTGTGACGCGCCCCCCCCAGCCTGGGGGCTCTGGGGGTGGAGGAAGCAGTGGGGCAGCTGGCAGCAAGAGCAGTGCTCTGTTCATACAGTCACAGAAAGCTGGACAAGATGGCAGCCACAGTGCCTGTGAGGGGATTGTGGGAAATTAAAATGGCAACTCTTCAACCAGCGCTTTCTAAAAGGGGGTACCAGGACGGAAGTGCTGGGCAAGGGGCAGCTCCTCACAGCGATTGTGTGTCTCAGCCCGGCATGGCTGCATTCAGAGCAGGGCTGGGCAATCTTACAGCCCTGAGGACTGCATGTGGCATCAGCTCAGAGAGCAGGCCTCGCACGGACTTGTGCACAGATACAAAAGCATGTACACACACACACCCCTCAGTAATCCTGGCCCGATCACATTTTTCTCATTGCTAGCAGCCATATGGAAAGTGAAATCATAGAAACATAGAAACAGAGCGAGTCAGAAGGGGCGTCCCAGGCCATCTGATCTGACCTCCGGCTCTAGCCAGCTCCACTCACAACACCCATCTTTGTGAGGGTCTTTGTGGGATAATGTGAAGAAATGAGAGGTGTTGAAAATGGTGGGGGAGAGGGGTTTGGGCAATGACGGGATGATCAGGGAACCCGTGGAGGCCTAGTAAAAGCCTCAGAGGGCTGCATGTCCCCCCTCAGCTGCAGGCCGGACACCTTTTACATAGTGAGAACTGCAAGCGCCCTGGCGGGCGAGCAAAGCGTGGCTAAGTGTGAAGCCAGATGACCGCAACGTTCGCGTTCCTGTAGCATCGCTCATAAAACCACTCAACATTTGTCTCATTTCAAGAGCAAACTGAACCAGGCACGTACAGGCCACTGGGCGTACTTGCCCTCCCTCCCTCCGCTCCAGTGTGCACGCTCATTTAGCAGTATTTTCATGGGGATCTGTTTATTTGAACAATATGGCAACCACGGCTGGGAAGTGTCACTCAGCCTAGTCAGACCTTCTGGCGAAGATGTCAGAACGAGCCAGCCTTTCGCCCTTTACGCACGTCACACTATCCAGAGTTGTTCGGCGGCTTTGGTCTTTGGACAGAGCCTTGGGACCTTCACCCCACCTGCTCATTTTCTCACCATATCAGACGTGTGGCCGCATCTGTGGCCGTGTCATTTGCTCCCGTCCATTACGGCAGCCTGTTCCGATCATCAGCAAGGCCCCTTCGCCAAGAAACTGTCAACAAGCCATGCAGCCATATGGAATTACGCCCTGTTTCCTAAACATTATGACAAAATCTGATGAGAGGCACGTAAGCACGCACTTTCTACTGTCTACTCTTAAGTTTGCTCTTATCTGGCACGAGGATCCGTTTTTTAGAGCGATGCAAACTTCTCTCCAATCTCGTTCTATATAAATCTAGCATTCAACGTTCTGTAGGTAGTCCCTGAATTGTTCCTATCATTTTTGACATACTTTATTGCAGAATTTCAGATTTGACAGTGCTTGAAGGTCACCAGCCATAGCCTTTAGATCCGACAGTATCTGAAAGCTGATGCACAAAGGCATTTAGCATTTGATAATTGACAGCTTATAAAATTTCTTATTTGACATCTCAAATCAAATCTATCCTTTTTTATTTTTATGAAGAAAAGTGGTACATGAAAATCTAAACAGAATGTGATTTAATAAAAGAGAAGCTAACAAATAGCACTCTAATATTGAACTCAGTGGTAATGTTCCATATTCAAAGTTACTCTAAGATGTGGTAATGGGATAGGATACAATCTGATACATGTTTAGGCAGAAAATGTCCTTTAACTCCCAGCATTCCCCAGTCAACCATGGTATATGTGCTGAGCTGCTACATTTAGGATCAATCCTTTTAAGAACTGCAGGATGGTGAGGAATTCAACACTCACAATGCATTGCCTCATCGAACTGTAGAAACAGGAAAATTTAGAATTTCTCACCAACAGATGTGGGAACCCTCAATGCAAGGAGATTGCGTCTTATTTTTAGTTGTATTTTTGTTGGCAGTTGTCTGCACCAGTCATCGTCCCAATCTAAGCTGACTGCCCAGATTGTCACACTTTTCATGCCATGAGGTGGAGCCCAACCTAAGCAGGGGACTTGGCCTGTGGTTCCATAAAGCTCCTAGTTTTACTGCAGGGGTCTCAAACTCAACGTACCTGGGGGCCGCTGGAAGTAGAGTCTGGGTGAGGCTGGGCCGCATCAAGTATTCCACCACCGCGGCGGTGGTGGGCCGCTCATCCCGCGGCCGGCCTGGGCGCCGCTGGCGCTTTGAAGGCCGCAGGGCCCCTCCCCGTGCCCCGCCTGTCCCGGCAATTGGCCCGCAGGCCACGAGTTTGAGACCCCTGTTTTACTGCCTTCTGAGGACACTTTAAAGATGAGAGTGTTGTCCAAGAGCAGTGAACTGCGGTACTTTGTGAGTTGGAAGCTGCTAGCCTGGCATGCCGGCTCCTCTGTAGGTCTGTGATTCATGTGTATAATCAGAAGAAAGCCAAGAACTGGAATCCCCATACTCAGATGCTTTAGCGTAAGATTGAGAGAAAACAAGCAGAGAGAATCCTGACGCATAACAGAATGGATAGTTTAATACATAGACGGTCATGTGTTCTGAGGCTACTTGTGTAAATTGCTGAATGCTCACGGGGGGAAGTGTGATTGGCTTCTGGGAAACACATTTTCTGGCTAAGAGCACCTCTGAACATCTTTGGTGTTTCAGATGACTGTTGTCTTCACAGCTTAAGCCTTAAAAACAGGGATCTGCAATCGTTTAAACTCATGCGTACATTTAAGAATAGGAGAAACTGCTGGCTCCATAAACTGGCTATCAGTGGAAATAGCACCCAGCCCAACAGACCAGCTTTCACATGCCACAGTCCTGCTTTTTATTTTTTTTTTTTTGGGGGGGGGGGCTTTGCCTGCTTGCAGAAGGGCAGCAGAGGGTGACCCAGCCCAGCCTCCTTGTAAGACGTTCCACAGCCATGGAGAAGGGCTTCTTGTGGGCCCCACCAAGGGTGCTTTTGACACATCATGGCACTGCGAGAAGGGCCAGCCCGCTATGATCTGAAAACCCAGGCAAGATCACATGGGACAAAGTGGGCTTTCAGGTGGCCTGCTCCCACCCCTCCCCTCTCCCTTTCTACAAAACCATTTAGGGCCACACAGCCAGGTTCTGTGCCATCTTCACATGTGCACTTCCCTGTTCCTCCAGCAGACCCAACAACAGAGAGCAGCATGAGAGGGGTGCAAAATATTATCATCACTTTGCATTTATATCCCCTCCTTTTTCCTTTGTGGAGAAACCAAAGGGAGAAACCCATGGCTCTCCTCCATTCCATGTTTATCCTTACAACAACCCTGTGAAGTTGGACAACTGGCCTAAAGTTATCCAGCGAGCTTTGTGGGTGGGTGGGGGACTTGGACTGGGATGTCCCAAATCCCCAATGCAGCTCTCTAACCCCCACACCACCCTGGCCATCCTAATGTGATGTTTACCTCCATGTTATAGCAACAGGAGCAAGTGACAAGGGGGTGCCATTTTGGGGGCAGCTCTGAATCAAGCAGAGCGTGTGATCCGATCCTGCTGATTTCTTGAGGAACACCAGCCAGAATGACACCAGCATTCCAAACTAGTATACTTGAAGCACATTAATTCTGCTGCTGGACTTCATTTTTTGATTGGTGTTTACATCCCCTAAGGTGCTGTTCTTTAAAAAAATGTCAAAGCTTCTCATGTTTAAGGCCCAAATCCTCCATGAATGCCGTCTCTTCTGTTTACTTGCTTTCTTCACCTTTGTAAGGATGTGACCTGACACCATGTAACTCATTGTAACTCGAGAGGTTCACATTTTAACAAGTAAATGCACCTGTTGATGTTAAACACCTGTGTCAGGAAGACCCCAAGTGCTTTCAGTCTATTCCTGAGTAGACAATTGTATCTCCCCCATCTACAGATTGATGAAAACAATAGCTTCAGCAAAACAAAGTGTGATAGTAAGAGATTCAGAAGTGTTTTCCATTACATTCATTTCAAGGCACGGCCTTCCTTTTCTTTGCTCTAAACTCTGGTCTGATCATTCTGACATTCCTACTGTGAGTGTTTGCTCTTTCTCACCCAAAATCTCTAAAGTTTGGGATTGCCAACTGACCAGATAAATAACAGCTTGATCTGTCCTGGGGGCTTTGATCTGTGATAGCTGCAAGTTTTGTGTCCCCCCCCCCCACTCCCAGCAAAAAATATAAACCTTATCAGCTGCTAAACCTTACAGTTGAAGTAGCTGTTAAATGCACAGGAGCTGGGTGCAGCTAGAAAGTTGACAACCATGGAAAAGCTGTTTTCTCTCTCTGGCAACTTCTGTACTCCATCCTTTTTATAGCAGGCTCCTGTTTCTTTGATCTAGGCTTGTAAATGAGGCTACAAAAGTTATTAGCCTGTAAAATGTATTTTCTTTGACCTAGGTTTGTTAAGAACCTCACAAAAGTTACTAACCCACAAAATGTTTTTGCTAACCTTCTGAAAGGCCGCTAAAATGTTGATTGACACAGGTCATAGTTTAGCTTTGTAAACAAGATTTATTATTTTTTAAAGTAGTAGGTAGCACCGTAGTCTGATCCAAAATTTTAAAGGTCACATGTTCTGTCAAGGACACCCAAGTTTGTGCAGGGTTGCCATACTCCAACCTACACTCAACTTTGCTTATCTGTAGAGTTGTCAGCATTTCCCTTCAATGTTCCTTCCCCCTGAACTTATCTTAGTTTTAATTATTGTGCAGGGTACAAACACCTTGGCCACCTCCTAACTAAAGTGAAGACAAAAAATCCTGCAGCCCCCCAATGAGAACCTCACCAAGATGTGGTTCTGATCTGGCTTTGTTTTTAGTAACTAATTGTTGTCAAAAATGGTAAAAAAATGCACAAGCCATTTCCAGCCCAACACCAGATGACAGTCGGGGAGGTGTGGTGGTCAAAGTGTTGTCCTGAGGACCTGGGGGATCCAGGACCTTGTCCCTGCTTGACTATGAATCTCACAGGAGACTTGGGCAGCCACAGCCCCCTTGCAGAGTTCTGAGGATCCAATGGATCAGAAGAGAACTATGTTAGCCATCTTGGGTTGCTCCCAAGGTAAAAAAGGGTGGGATATGCATGCCATGTGACGACCACGACGACAACGGAGGTTCTGTCCCATTCATTTGGCATCTTCCTTTCAAAGGTCTAAAGAAGCAGAACTGTGGTGTGTGCAGCCACACAGATGGGCCAAGTTCTTAGCACGTGTCGCTGTGCTTGGAATGGCTCTCCATTACAGCTGTGTGAGACTTGCCTCCTGTAGGAGAGATTCCTACCCAGTGATCTCAGTGCCAGTTGCCTGCCATTTATGGTGGACGTCTGAAGGGGAGAGACTGTGCTGTCCCTGGAGGCTCTTTGGAGAAGGGTGAGAGCTCCTCCCATGGAGAGCCTCCAAAGCCTGAAAAGCTGTGTGTCCTGAGCACAGGGAAGCTGCTGAGAACGGCAGGGAAGTGAGGGCGGTTAGTGTGCTCACGGCCACTTTCCCACCTCGTGTGTCCGTGTGGATACATTTTGGAGGACCTAAGCAGAGCTAATAATTCCTCCAGGTCCTTGATATTTCTGTGCAGTGCAGCAGACAGAGACTTTCTGAACAAAGCATCTCGAACAAACCTTTGGAATTTTATGCTTTGCTTACACATTTCTGTATTAGTTTCCTCAAATTTCCTAAGAAGCTTTTATACTGATAAAATAATCATGCCTGCCAAGGAGTGCGAGCCAAAATATATGCATCTAGTCAGTGATTAAAAGAAAGGAATTTTGTTAATCCTCTTACAGAGATGTTGTTTCATGCCAAAGTCTTTCAGTTTCTTCATTAAGGAAGTCAATCTGCATTGTTGTGGCTGATTTTTTCCCCCTTTCCAAAAGAAGGTAAATGAACAGTTTGATATCTGCTGAGCAGATATCAACTTCTGGATCAAATGTTAAATTACCTTTCTCTCCACAACTCATTGCTTTAAGTTGTGACTGCAAGTAGTAGCGCCACGAGTACGTGCAGACGGAGAGAAAACAAAAGTGCAGAGAAGAGGGCTTTGTTCAAAGATCCTTTCCCCTCCCACTCCGGCATTCATGAAGCCAGCTCTGACAAACTGTGATGGCTCAGCCACCTCTCAGCTGGAACCAAGGGGTCACAAGCTGATGGCCCAATGGACGGGGAAGAACTTCACTCAGTCCACCCTCCCGCCTGCTTACCACCTCTTTCTTCATACTGGCGGATGTGTGCTTTCTCCCATGGGGCAGGTAGCTAGTTGAGATTTTCACTGGGAAAGTGGAGTCAGGACAAGGACAAAGTTAAACCCCATTCATCCAATTCTGTGGTCTTGATTGGACTCACACTCCCTTTGGAGCTGTGACTGGTCTGCACACTCTCTTCATTAAGGAAAGGGGTCAAGATGGGCAAATCAATGTTCTTTGAAGTCAACAGGATTCTTTGAGCTCCACCTTAAATCTCATAGAAAATCCACTCAATTTTCTGTTGCTATATGTCTACTATACTATATTACCACCCCTTCTTTTCATTCCTATGGGAATGAAAATGAAATTCAGTAAACTTCTTTGAAAGCATGCACTCAAAAGCACACCTCTCTGGTAGGATCAACAAGTGAACATATACATGTGGGGATGCACATTTTTCCCTAAAGAATACATTGTCCAAATGTGAAACCAGGCTTGGGCATAAGCAAACTTTCTCTATAAACTGTGCAGCTATTCACATCTGGGGCTGCAAAATGGGCAGATTTAAATTCAAGATAAATCAAAGCAACATTTCCATATATCACTAGTCAAGACAAGCTTTCTAATTCAGCTCTTCAGAGATGGGGGTTATGCTCTGACTGCTTTTCGTGGTTGTTCTGAATGGTTTATAATGTTTTGTTGAATTATTTCTGAAATGGTTGCAAATTGCCTTCATTGGCTTTAGAAAGGTGGGATAGAAATACAGAATACAGGCAAACTCCTCCTTCCTATCTGTCCATAACTACAGAACAAAACAGTGAGAGATCTGATTGCTGATCTCCAAATTCCATGTCTAGTTGCACGTGTAATAAGAAGGAAGTAACTAGCCCAAACTATGCCAAAGGTGTCTAGCAGTTGCCACCTGCTTATGCAAGCACAGGCCACTTCAAGCTTGGAGGAGAGAAAGTGGACATGAAGTAGCTTAGCACAGGTGAAATCATCTGGCCATCATATTAACAGCAGAATGATCCATGGGAGGTGCAGCTAATAAATCTTTCTCCACCACGCAGATTCAGCAATGGGGAAACACTTCATCTCTGGAAGCTCTGCTTGCCACACAACTAACTCTTAGCAGGAAAAAGGAGAAGCCAACTACAGTGACAGAGTCTGGCCTGAGATGAATTACAGGATAAAATGGCACCCTCACCCATTCTGGATAGAGAGGACTGTTAGAAGGATATAGAAGCATCTTGTGCCAACACACCGCAGAGACAATATTTTCCACTGCACCTGAGGACAGAAAGCTTGCTTAGCAGGTATGAGGCTGGTCATGCAGCATCCACAGCTCTGTCTTCAAAGATTGATCACAGAATAATAGTAGAGTTGGAAGGCAACCTCCTGATGCTGAAGGTGGAATTTAGACCATCCCACTCAGATGACTGTCCGGTTTCTTTTGAAATGTCTCTAGTGTGGGAGAGCCCACCACGTCTCTGGGCAACTGGTCCTACTGCCATTCCACTGATGTATTTCTTTGATTTATCACCTTCCATACTACCAAAAATGGCACTCAAGCTGCTGCCCACCACCCTACCCCCCAGCAGCTGCCACCAGAGGCACCTGCCTCATTTTGCCTAATGGTAGGGCTGGCCTTCATTCTACTCCTGAAACTGTAGATGGGTTTTTATAAAATGACAACCTACTGGCATCTCATTGCAAAGGCCAAATTGTGCCATGCTGGATGTAGATCCTGGTGAACTTTAACCTTCCCCATCTGCCTGTTTCCTCTCCACAAGGCAGTAGTGTTCCTCTAGGTAAGCCAATATTCTCAGAAGCAGTTTGGAACTTGCTAACCCATGCTAAATTCCTCGTTCCACCTCCAGCACTTCCCACTGCTGAGTGGTTGCTGTGTGCATGACACAGGGGGAAAGGAAAACACCGCTTCATGCCTTTGTTTCTGTCTCTGCATGTGACTCATGGGCTTTTTATCTACTTTATTGCTTTCCACTGAAACATAAAACAGCAAACAATGGGAAGGAACAAGACCTTTCAACTATCTCACTGTTTATTGTTGTTGTTGTGATTGCTGTTGCTATTATTCCTGATTAAATTATTAAAGAAAAGCTGAACCCAAAACAAATTTTCCTGCTGGCTAATTAATGTCTGACAATTCCAGAATGTTTTCTGAATTAAGATGGAAGAAGCACAAGCATCCCTCTCAAATTAGGGTTGTTCTGAGGATGGAAGAAATCTCCCTATGGTCTCTGAGGAAGATCGGTCTTGCTCAGAAGGAATGTGTCAGGCACCAAAACAAAAACAAGGTCTTTGGCATGTTTTCCTGTGTCTTGGCTCCTTGGGGTTCATGGTTTGTTTTCATGCAGCCTTGCTTTTTGAGTTTCTGACCAAAGCTGATGTGTGTTGGGCCCCATAAAGGACCAAATTCTACTTCAGAAAAGCTTTCATAGGCTGTGTTCCAAATGCAGGAGGGACCAAAGACAAAATAGGCAGGGCCAAATATCAGTGTATTTGAATTTTAAAACTTTAATAAGTGAGTTTGGGACAATCTTTTCAACCTTTTAGCATGGAGATAGCTGCATGAATGCTGTGAAGACACCAATCAGACAGCAGAAAGAGGTGTGTGGTTCAGAGATTTGGACTGAGTCCCCAGGTAGTCCATCCTGGGCTGGTGGGGGTGAGGTTCAACAGCACTTGGTTATATATGCAATTTGTATCTTGTAGAAATGTAGGATTCTACAGGCATTACTGAGTGACTGATGGAGGTTGGTAGCAGGACCAGCATGCAGGGTTCTCCACCATCCTGCACATTCATAGTGCAAGAATTTAGCCTTCATATACGTAAGTTGGGGAAAAATAAGTATTTGAGAATATCTTTTGTGTACCAGAAGAAGGTCCCATGAAGCGGTTATACCAGCAGCCTCCAATCTATTTGGAGTCAACGAGCACATCTGGAACTTGGAGAGATCATTATGAGCACAGTCACAAAATGGTTGCTGTGGTAGGTATGGCTGGTCACAAAACACTTATTCCCTAGAAGGCAAAATGCTGAGTATGAAAACAACACGCCGAAGAAACTAAGTGCAAGGCAGCAGTGGAATCTGGGCTCCGAAACACAAAGCCACTCTTTTCCACCCAGTGAAAGATAGTGCTGAAAAGCAGCCCTTAGCTTTGTAACATGCCAAATAACAAAGAAGATGCTTTAACAATCTTAAAAAATAAAAGTAACGATCGGGAGATCATGCAAGGAAGCTGGAGGGTGCAAGAAAGGTGTCCCTGGGAGACTCCAGGGAACTTGGAACTCACCGAACCAAACAGAGCATACCAGCTTTGTTTTGAGGCCTGACAATGACAGCAAAACAGATCTTCATGGTTACGCACAAGAGAGCTGCACAGGTGTCATGTAACAAATTAGTCCTGGCAAAATGTTTTGGGTTTTTTCTCCCCTCAGAAGAGCTGAGGGTAGGGTTCTTGGAGAAAGTTATTGGGCTGAATCTAGACTGAGTCACATGTAAGTCCCGTTAAAATCACCTGAGATTAATTTTTTGCTTTAATTTCAATGGAACCTAACTACAATTAACTTGGTCTGGTTCTAACCCAGGAGTGGGAGGCCTTAGCCCATCCAGATATTGTTGGCCTTCAACACCCATCATACCTGAGCATTGACCCTTCTGCCTGGGGCTCTACTGGACTAGATCAAAACTATGCTAGCCATGAGTTCTCTTTTATAGAGAGTCATCCTTTCTTTGCAAGGGTTGATCCTCTCTTTGAAAGCGTCCTCTGAAAAGTTATCCCATTTAAAGATAAAGAATCATCCAAGCTGTTTCTTGCCAACACAGAGCATCTGAACAGCAGATGGAGCAGTTCAGCACACAGGTTACCTGGTCAGCCTCTCCTACTATGGCAAGCTTTCTTGTAATTCTATTTATATTATACTGAGTATCTCTGATTTACATCCATACTGATGCATCAGCAGATATACATTTTATGCAAACCAGTCTCCTAATTTTAGACTGGCCAGCTAAATCATACATCTTCTCCTTTTGTGTCTCCTAAATAAGCCCAGTTTGTTAGACTGCAAACTGATTCCTCACAGCTCGGAGCTGAATGGTGAGGCATGTTTCCACGCCTCGTGTTAGATCAGCTTGTTGTCTGAAAATATCATTATGGATTACCATTACTCTATTGTTTGGTTGATGCTTCCAGAAAAGAAATGTTCTACCAGTTTGATCTCCACCACTTTCTTGCAATGCCAGCTACTGGCATCAACACTCAATGGCCAGCGTACCTTTATGTTTTGTACCACTGCACCAAGGTAACTGTGAGAGGTGCCCATCCTGAGAGTTTGCTTACTGGCATAGCCTTATGTTTCAGCTGTGAGACTTCTCCCGCAGCCACCGTGATCCAATTTCCACACAATCGACCAACACAATCTGCACAACATTGCATTTTACAGTGGCTTCCTGCCTTTGCTCTACGCTAGCCTCAGGGTGTATAAAGCCCTCTTTATGGCTCGTTCTCAAACCCTATTTACATGCAATCTTGGCCCTTGGAAAATAGGTCATTCATGCAACAAGTAAACATGATATCAAGACAAACTACGTGATCACACTGAGCCTGGATCAGCATGGGAGCAGATTCTGGTCCAAGGCATTTGGCCAGAGAAGAGGGTGTAACAGAAACCACGCTTTGAAAGGCCGTGTTCAAAATGCCAGGGTCTTTAGGACTATGTGGAAGCAGCAGCACCCGTGTACGATGGCCCTAAGAAACAGCGGACACAATTCCGTCAAGTTGCCGTGGTCTCGATAGGCAGTTGTTTAGGGGAAAAAACACCCCATGCATTGGGGTACAGTGAGAACCAGCCATCAAGTGCGATGTGCTCGTTTCCTCCTTTCAGGTGTACTAATCTGACCGACTAACCTGCATCTCTGTGCGTACGATGAAAAATATTCCATGCAGGTAAAACGAAAAAGAACTTGGCCCAACTCCTCCAGTGCTGCTTATCAGTGGATTAATCTTCTCCCCTTTTCAGTTATGCTTTACTTCATCATGTTTCTTGTGGTGAGGCCATTATTATAGGCTGCCCTGAATGTGAGAGGCATGGGGAAGGGGGAGGAATCCTCTGATGGGGAAACAGATAACGACAAAGACCTTATTCTCCTGTCCAGACCATCCGCTGAGTAGGCCCAGTTATCAGCTGAAACTGCGCCTCGGATTGCACGTTTTTCAGCACTGCAGGCAGGGGCAGGGTTTGGATTACAAAGCTGGGTCTCTCCCATCAATTAAAGTCTGTGTGCAAAGCAGCTGCATTCAGAAGAAGGTGAAGGAGATTTAATCTTCACCTTTCACCTTGGGTCAGCATACAAGGTTACCAAGACAGGCTGTTATTAAAAATGGATTGTTCCTGTCAACTTACATGTTAAACGTTTGCAGGTAAAAGTTATTAGGGGACATTCTTCCTGGCTTTATTAAGGAGTTTTGCACTTAAAACAAAATGGAAAAGGAAGTAATAAAATGTTGAAAGGGCAATACAGAAAATAAAAGAATTTCAGCTAGTTTCCAACACCTTTTTTTACATTCTTCATTAAAGGGCAGTTTGCCAGGAAGACGCCTTGCTAAGTGGGTGACCAGGTGGGGTGCTTCTAATTAAGGAAAGGCTACAAAGTTCATGCATGGCAGTTTTTAATGATTGAACAAGTATATGTTGTTTTCTTTATGTGTGCATAGTGGGAAGGGAGAGAGAGAGAGAGGGAGAGTCAATATTTATTTAAGTTATTTATCTTGATATTTGTAAACACAATTTCATAAGAAGATACCACAAGAGGATTGTATCTTGGCTGCAAAACTCCCTCATCTTTCTGTAGTTCCCTGTGTATCCTCAAATCTGCTTTGGTGGATCCCCCATATCTTTGGAAATGTTCTGAGAACTGGAGAGCTACAATGAGGAAGGGAAGTGCGTTCTACTAACATTTTCCATTCTGTTCATGGATGCCCACAGCTGGATGTCACTCTGATTTTATAATCAGGGTATGAAGCAATAAAAGTGGCATGTTAAAAGAACTTGGGTCACAGTTCTATGCATATTTAGGCAGAAAGAAGTCCTCCAAGTCCCAGTATTCCCCCGCCACCTGGAGAATGCTGGGGCTTGGAGAATTTGCCTTCTGCCTAAACATGCATAAATGGCACCATTACTCAGTGTTAGAAGCAGCCTAATGAGGACTAAAACCCTAACCCTAAGACTTAATTACTGGCAGCAAGTGCATTAAACCAGAATATGTTGGGTGCTTTGACTCTATTTCTTTTTGCCTTTGTCCACACGTATTTTGCCTTAAGCTCCACCCACCACTGCAATGTGCCCCTTGAGAGGTTTTCTGAAATGGAATTTGGTCCTCGGGATTAAAGAGGCTCAGCAGCCCTGCTTGACAGCTGCAACATTTACCAGGACCCTTGGCAGGCAGGGCATCAAATGTTTGAATGATCCCCTGAACTTTGTTTTTACATTGTTTCATGTGCACGTGATGTTTGCACACCAAAATGAAAGTCCTAGACTTTAAGCAGGCCCTAAAAACCCATCTATGTACATTTTCTTAAGTGACCATTTTATTGGAAAGCTTCATATACAATGCTACCATCGTTTATAAGTATTCCTCTGAGCTTCTTTTTCCTACAGGGTGCAATGAATTGCATTGCTGGTTCTCATTGCTTCTACTTCAGAGTTTTGTTTTATGATCCATGGCCACCCTAAAGAGTTGTGGCTTGTGGTGTGGCAAAGTCCAGATCAAGGGCCAAAGTCCAAGGTCCAGCAGCCGGAGGATGGGGGCATGATGCCCTAGTCAACAGCAGATGATGAGGGGCAGCGAGGAGCAGAAGCAAACTCCATTGGGTTGCCATGTTTGTGATGGTGCTAGGACTTAAATGAGCTTAAAATGCAAAACTAGAAGTAGTGAGAATACGTATGAGTGGACACATGGTCAGCGCCCGTGTGGTGGTGTGAGTGAGAGCTGGACTGAGGAGATCCAGGTTCGAGTCCCCGCTCAGCCATGGAGCCCACCAGGTGCCTTTGGGCCAGTCACAGGTTCTCAGCCCAACCTACCTCACAGGGTTGTTTGGAGGATAAGATCGACAAGAGGAGGAGGTTTATGAAAAGCACCTTGGGATCCTTGCAGAAAAACACATGGGATATGAATATGGATGTGTGTGTGTGTGTGTGTGTGTGTGTGTGTCTATCTCAGGGTGGGCAAAAAGCCTTGCACATAGGAACACCTGTAAAACCTGGAAAGAGAATTGGTGCATGTGGATGTGCGCAGGGCGTGGCGGAGAGAAAGGACAAGCGGGGCTGCTTCCTTCACCAGGCCACCCTATCAGTGCGGGATTTAGCCTCCTGCAGGAGCTCATCCATGAAGCAGAAATCCATTGTTATTATCATCATCATCCCTTAGCACAGTACAAACAACAGCTCTCCTACAACATTAAACAGTTGCATTCACCTGCACCCAGTGAGTCATCAAGAAAAACGCAGCCTCCTCATTCTAAGAATCCAGAGGAATCGTGGTTCTGAACATGAGGAACTTCATGTGGGATGTGCATCCTCTCCAGTTTGGGGGGCTTAGCCGCCTGCAGATTTAAACCCTGCCACCCTTTCTGTCTCCGTAATTACCTTCCATAGCCTCAAGCCAGATTAACTGCTAATGTTAAGAATACTTACTGTGCAGTTGGAGTTACCTGATGCAGCTCCAGGAACACCGTTATGGTGGAATCTGCTGCTCTTGCGAGCCCATCTCCTGGCAGAGAGGTTATCACTTGAGAGCATCAGCAAAATCAGGGGTCAGAGAGGGGCCGCACTTCCACAGCAGAAATCAGCACATAATCCAGGACAATGGGGGCTTCTTTGCGTTTGGGGCCAATGGGGAATTTCCTCGCAGTATAAATAAGCAGGAGACATTTTCCTGGACAGCACAGCAAGGGGAAAAAGCATGAAATTGTCCACTGCTATTTGGTCATTTTTGTTGCTGATGCAACCTGCAAGCAAGCAAGCAAGCTGCAAATTAAATGCAAAAATCCATTTAAAGTCACATCTGTCTCGGCTCATAGAGCAGCATATCTTCTGGGTGTCTCTTCTAGCAACATATCTAATTTCCAGTGCTAAGGAGACATGCACAAAGGCCATGAGCTGAGTACTTGTCCACACGTGTGTGTACACGGAATCTATGGGAAGCATCTACTCAAGGTCTGGAGGGCAGTTGGGCAACCCACGCTCAGCCTGTCTTCTCACCACCATTCCCGCTAGCTGCCATGCTCCTCTTCCTCTTTGCCATCATGCTACCACTGGCTTGCTTGGCAGCTGGTGTCAGGGAGCAAGCCGTGGCCATTCCTCCGCACCAGCATCCCTTGGCCCAGGGGGAGAGGCAGGCAGGCAAGCAGCTGCACTCATGAAAAGGAGGAGCAAGTCCTGCAGGCTTCTTGTTGGAGAGCTGGCCCTCATCGGGTGCCTGCGCTAGTCTGCCTTTGAGGCTGGTCCTGCACACGGGTGTAGGCTCTTAATGGTGAAGCAGCAGAACCCCTGGCTGATGTGGAAAGCTTGGGCGCATGGGGCTGGATCCAGGGTTTGCTTTCTGTGAAAGGAAAGCCTCAGCTCACCAAAGTTGCCTCTGCTGCATTTCTGTCAATCCTTTCTTTGGCCTATCACCACAGCCATTGTGTAGCATTCTCACTTGTGTGTGTGTGTGTGTGTGCGTGCGCACATGTGAATGCATGGAAACTGATCTGGGAGGAGGGGCAGGGAAGTCCACTTCCCCCAGCAAAGTTTCATGCACCTACATTTGGATCTCACCTGTACAGTTTGCACATTTGCTAGGTCACTTCAGACCTAGCAGTCAAACCCTATGCACCGGTAGGGGGATCAGGTGTCCTCTTCTGTGGAGGACAGTCCATGAGTTCTCTTCTGTTTGCAAGGCTGCCCTGTCTGATTCCAATGCAAAGTTAAGAGCCACAAGAGCTGTTGCTCACCAATGGCAAACACACAGCTCACCTGGCCACATTTTCCCCCACTATGTTGAGAAGTACAGTATCTCTCTTCCAATGGGCCATAGTTATTTCTAAATGTGAAGCCACGGAGATGAATGGGCAAATGCACATGTTACGGAAGCCCACAACCTCCGTCATCCTCTTCATTTGACAATGCATTCCCTATTTCTGCTGATTTTTAGGGGAATAACTCCAGCACAGCATCTAGCCTCATTGCCTCAAAAGAACTAGCTCTGAACTCTAAGGGAGTTTTGCTTTGGTATTTTGAGTATGAACGGGAAGACATTTGACAAATTATGTGCACAGGGAGGTGGGGGAGGACTGGGAAGCGCATCCTGACTGCTCTAGGCATAATGGCCCTATTGTTGTTTGATTGCCAGGACTTTAAAGGAAGGAGGTTTAAAACCCACCATAAACAGCGGCTTTCTTCTGCTTTACAACTTAAGTGTTCTTTCCGCAGTCCTTTCTCCTAAATGAATTAGAAGCTAGCAACCAAGGAGTAATGAAAATGGTTTCCCTCAACATGCCAGTTGTTTAATATTAAATTAAGGACAATTATTGTAGACGTGTTGGTATGGGAAATTCTCTCTCCACCATTCCATTCCAAATCAGGAAGCCTTAGTCTTTTAAAAGGCTGAAAATAATTACATTGCTGCTGTATCTTTTTTCCCCCTGAAAATTTGTTTTTGTGCAAGTTGATGTTAAAAAAGGACAGGCTTGAATTGTATTTCAGCGTGCTTGCCAAAGGTTAGCAGCCTTCTCTGGGGGACTGAGCATTGTTTTTCGTCTTAGACAGTGCCTCGTATCCAGCATTGGGCTCTTCGGCCGTTTCTCTTCTGAGGGACAGGCAGTTGTGATGAGTCATCTCCCAGTTCAGGTTTGGACTGTGCAGCTTCATCTGAATGGGCCCCCCTGGTCTGAACCTGCTCTTAGATGTCCTGAAGATTTAATTCTGACTCATCCCGAAGAAATCACTTTCTTTGATAAAATACTCCTTCAAAGAGATTGCCGTGGGCTCAGTCAGGACATATGACGAACCACCAGCTCCTGGCTGTTTGAGAACCTCAGCACAATAACCTATGAAGGAGAACTTAAATGCATATTTAATTTTACTCATTTGTTTGTTTCAGGATTCAGACCTTCTCTGTCTAATACACAGGCAAAGCTCAGAGCAGCTCCCAGCTGCTAAAATCACAATCAAATTGAAAACAGTAACAGCAACCAAATATAACAGCTGCAGTCATAGTGGAGAAAAACATCATGGTCAGATAAAAATAATCATTGTCATGGAAGACAAATAGACAAACAACAGCAACAGAACCCTGCAGAAGAGAACTAGAGAGTGGGCCACCTGAATTGCATGGGGCAACTATTGGGGCAGCCACTGAGAAGGCCCTGTTCCAACTTGCCAGGCCTCCAGCAAAGCTGGGATGCAGAGAGGGCTCTATCTTGGTTGTAATGAGCGTGCAGCCTGATCCACACAGAATCAGTACATGCAAGTTGTGCTAACTTGGTACTTGTCAAAAGATAGCCCCTGTTCACGCAGTGTGACAAAAAGGTGGCTAAGGTGATGCCTCCTCCAGACACACACCTTTGGAGAAGGGCACCTGCTGCCATGTCAGGCTACCCTGCTCCCAGCAGGTGAGAAGGTCACCCCCATCTCCATGTCTGGGGCCTCTTAGAAAGAGCTCCACACTGGGATTTTCTGCAGGTTGGAAGCAGAGGAGAAAGGGGTTGAATTCCCCACACACAGACTCTCCCTTTTCCCTAGCAACACAGACACACATCTGATCTGAACTTGATATTGGCAGCTGAAATAATTTGTGCTTTTTAAAAAACCTGCACATGATATGAGCAGATGTATCTACAGCATCGTGTCACACTTTTTAAAGTCACGTACAGGCTTCAAGCTCATGAGGATCAGTGTGGGGTTGCGGGAAAGGGTTAGATCTGGCTCTCAAAAGCATCAAAGCACATAGTTTCTATGGGTGGTGTTTGGCCAAGTCACAGGAACTGCTCTCTGCTATAGGCTTAATTTGAGGCATGGAACCAATAACATTTCCTGTACCAGTGCTAAATCCTGGATATGTGAAGAGTGCTTCTGTGCATATGCAGAGTCCTTTTCCTGAGCCTTCCTGTGTCGTCACCCCATGTACCTGAGATCAGCAAGCAAAGTTTCCAGGCAGGGGCTCATTTCTGCTCACTTCTAGTTTCATTAACTCATCACAGTGTAGAATGAGCAAAATTAGACTACCTCATGTATGTGGCATTTATGCAAATGACAAAAACTGTAAAGATTTTGGTATGCTGCTTAAAAAAACCAGAGCAAATAGATGACTTTGAAAAGACAGAAGATATGTAGTCAATTTACTTTGCCTTGTTGGAAAGAGGTTTGATTTGTTACAATAGATACTTGTAATAATTTCAGACTGAATTCCTTAATCCTGAAGACTACAGTATAGTCAGGAAATAAAAAAAACAACAGATTCTAACAGTGTATATAATACTCTACTGATAAAATAATGTGTACTTTTTATATGTGTGTGTGTGGAGCAAAAATGCTCATTGGAAGGTAGCCCTTGTTTCTCAGCTAATTAAGGTTATACATGGACATATTTTGGTATTCTTTTCTGAATGACACTGTAGCAAAAGTGCTCATTTATTTAAACAACCATTAAAAGCAAGAGTTGAAGAATGCACCCCCGTTGAACAACTTCTAACTTATCAACCCCGCCTAATATTTTCATCCTATTTCAAAGACCTGTTTTAAAGACCTTTAAAACAAGATCCTGTCAAGTTTGCATATTATAAACATTCTTCTTTTTTTGCTTGGTGGAACCAGCCCAGAACCTTCACAATGGGGGAACGAGATGTTAATGAGCTGAGATTGTGGGAAAATGAGTTCACTGGTGGCCTGCGTGACCTTGCACAATAATGCCACATTTAGCACATTCTTTTCCATTTGTGTCCTAAGCATTAAGGCAGCAGCAAGCGAGGTTTTGTTTTACAGAGAACTGGTTTCCTAGAAGAGTGCAGGGTGGGTGGATGAGTTGACCGAGCCCTGCAGGCAAAGAACAGCCGCGTTCATAAACATGGCCATGGAAGGATGGGCTGGGGAGCATTCTGCTCAGAAGGCCCTGTATGAAGATTGAAGTGCCCACATACCTGCTTCATTGTGAGGTGGGCAAAGCAACTGGTCTGGGATACAGTTCATAGAAGCACGAGGGCCCAATCACAACTAATTGGCCACTCTATAGGTTCCCTATTTACTGCTTCCAGGATTCCTTTGGGTGCAAATATTATTATTACATCATAATTGTGATGTCATTGCTCTTTCATTGCAGTTATATCTCGCCTTTTTCTTTTGTGAAGCTCTCAAGGCATCTTAGATAGACTTCCTTCACTCCATTTTATCTGCACAACTACAACCTAGTGGGGTAAGTTAGGCTGGGAGTGGGTGACCCAGTGAAAGTCACCCAGTGAGCTCCAGGGCTGAGCAGGGACTAGAACCTGGATCTCCTAGGCCTTCAGGTCAACACTTGCTTCCACTCCAGTTTGGCTCAAATAGCAAACGATGATGATGATGATGAGTATGCAGGATGTAAGGGATGCTTCTTTTGCCCGACTTGTATGTCAGGGGAAGAGATCAGCAGGATGTTGAAGAAGTATCAAATCATCTACAGAAAAAGGCTGGGACACTTTCACTCACATTCCAAAAGGGACCACCCAGAACTGACCGTGGCCCATGGAGGCGGAATGTGGAACGCAACAGAGGCCTGGTGGGCGGGAGGGAGGGAGTGAAATCCTGAACAAGGCGTACCAGGCTGTCTATCTGCCTGCAAGTTGTGCAGCTACAACTCCTACTAGTAGGAGTGCTAATACTACAGGACAGGGATGGAGCTGGCTGCTGTTCTGGAGCCTGTTCTGGAGGCTGTTGTATTTCAGGCACATCGGAACTCCCTGGAGAAGGCAATCATGCTAGGGAAAGCGGAAGGCTGAAGAAGAAAAGGAAGGCCAAATATGAGATGGAGGGACTCCGCAAAGGAAACCACAGCCTTGCATTTGGAGGGCTTGCATTCATGGGGTCACCATAAGCCAGAGACGTCATAACTCAACAAAACACATAACCACCAGTCTTATTGGCTGAATTGGCCCCGGGCATTTTGTCTTTTGTTGAGATGTTAGATATTGACAGTGAGACTCTATGTTTTAATTGATTATAGCTGGAAGTGACGTAGCTCAGAGAGCCCTCGCCATGTGTGTGTGGAGGTTAGACCTGACTAGAATGAAGAATGCCTGGCTAACTTTCCTTGAGAATGTAAGATGCACCTGGAATATTTTTGCTCATCTTTGCACTGGAGCTGTGTTTCATTTGTCATCTTTAGGCATTTCACTAGGTTTTTTGGAGAAGGATTTCAATGCACATAAATTGGAGTTAAGTGCTTGGCTCCTATTGATCTTTTGCAGGAGGCAAGTTACTTGTAGCCCTTTGTGTGACTGAAAATTGCTCTCCAAAGCCTTGCATGACGTTTGAATAGTTGGGTTTAAGGGAGAGCAAATGCAATTTGTGAGCAGTTCCACGAGATGGTTGCACCTGCCAACTCTGCGGAATGCATGACTTGCTTCTCCAGGACACTGACAATCAAAGTTGTGTGAAGGTTTACACTTAATGTGAAACTAGAGAATGTTCACCTCAGATGCCAGGGTCAGAGGCTACTTTGTTCTTGCTATGTGTGCCAAGCAGCTTCTTCGAGCCAAATCACAGCCACCTAAATAGAAAACGCCAGAGAAATAAATCATATTCATTGATTCTGTTGCTGTGTGAAAAGGAATGAACAAACAGAAGCAAGCAAGCGTGTGAGCGAGCAAGCCAGCCAGCCAGCCTCATTTACTGCACCCAGAAAAACTGCACATATTAAAAGCAACGCCATAAAATCACACACCTGGACACAGGACCCTTTCCTTCTTTGAACGGTTCTTAGAGACAGAGGGTGCAATCCTACAGCCCCCTGGGCAGGTCCCCGTCACTCTCCAAACTCAGAGGCCTACGAGTATCCAAGGCAAGGGACGAAGTGTGACAGGAAGGCTCTCTGCCACTCCTGCCTCTCACACCCTGCAGTTTATTTAGGAGGCCATTTTCAGCCAGCTAGCTTTAGGGTCAGGGAAGAGGGAGGGGAAGGAAGGATGTGGGGGTGTGGATTGAAATAACGGCATCTCCCCACCCCAGCATATCCTTTCCCCTGAGACCTAGTTGTGAATGGGGGGCAGGGGGAGGGGCCTGATGTGGTTCTTTCCATGCCAGCTGTGAGAGGATGCTGGGCTCAGCCTTTAGAGGCTGGATGTTTGGATTTCAAAAATTCCTATGGGCCTGGATTCTGAAAAATCCTGAAAAATCTCCTGATTCCACCCTCCTTTAATTGTTATTCTTTGTATTTATATCCTATCCTTGTTTCCTTTCAAGGAAGTCAAGGAGGGATCCATTATTCTCCTCTTCCTGCTCCTGATCTTATCCCGTGTGGGCTGAGAGCCTGTGACTGGCCCAAAGACCCCCAGCTGGCTCCATGGCTGAGTGGGACTCGAAGTCAGATCTCCTGAAGCCAGACCTCCAGTCCCACACCCTTAACCACTACACCATGCCAGCTCTCCAACTGCTTCTATTACACTAGACTCACAATCCCCTCTTCTATTTTCTACCAGGGCATGTATGGCCTATTCTTTTAGTTACGCCAATGCCATGAAGAACCTGAAGCCACAGGAGCATGACGGAGCCTAGTTCCTTCCCAACATCAGCCTGAAGAAGGAAAGAAGCCATTAGCCTAACCATCCCTTCACTGCAAACGATGGGTTTTAAAGGCTCCATTTAAATCCTCCCAACTCACTCTAACATTCCCCACTCAAAACCAGCGTGCTTCCTCCACAAAGGATCAAAGGGGATTTCTCGGTAGCATGCATAAACCAGACCCTGACATCGGTTTCATAACAGAAATGTGATCTACCTGAAGGGTGCATTAAAACATTACACAGACCTGAAAGGCCCACCCAGCATGTGGACCAGCAAGGCATAAAGGCATAAAGTTGAATTGCAGGCCGCTTCTGCCTACTGCGAGATGAGTCCATATTTCCACTACTCTGGGGTGGGATGCGGGGACAGAATTCCTCCCGTTGTTGTCCGTCTGTCTCTGTCCCTGCGGCACATGACACCAGGGCCAAGAGGCATCCGGGCGTTACATCTGCCTACGTGACGGTTCATTCCGTCAAGATTCACAGCACATCCCAGCAATTTTCCATCCAATCGGTTCTATTGAAAAGCCAACCCCCCTGCGGCCAGGCCTGGCTGGATCTTCACTAAGTCTTTCTCTGCTTCGAGCCATTCTCAAATTAGGCATGCTCCACCACGATCTCTGTTGTCATAAATTAGTGCAAGAGGGTGGACACTTGGTTTATTTGACTTCAGGGGCTCTCTCAGATGCGCTCTAAATGCTGGTTGTTAGTTTTTGCTTTAGGGGACACACTTAACTCTCCCATCTCACCGCAGAACAACAATCAGGATGCGAGTCCCTCAGAGCCAAACACCTGCTCACACCGATGAGGCAGGAGGGGGAAATGCCTTTCCCTTTGCTTAGGCTGCTTATAAGAAATAATAGCATTCAGCAGCAAAGCACATTAACTAAAACCTCCAGAAGCACAAAGAAATTACAGAAATTATTTCTGTGATTTTGGGAATAAATTACAGGGCAGCCCCATGAAAAACTCACACAAAACAGTTTCATAAATCACTTTTCTTTTACCCATTTGTTGTGGATCTTGTGCCAAGAACCTAGGAAGAATAAGAACAGGTTAAAAGTGATCTTTTTCATAAATTTAAGAGCAATCTAAAATGCACATCAAATATCAATATGTGCATCAACTTCTATTGAAAATAAAAGTGCATACATTCAAATTCAGGGCAGTATGCACAAAATGAGCCATTCAAAACAACAGAAAGCTGATAAAATCTTATTATCAGCACAATAAAATCGAGGGAATAACAACATTTTCAACCAGCAAAACCTTCTAAATTGAACTTTATCCATCTAGACATATAATTACAGAGGATTTAATCCGGCACTGAAGAGTATTTCATATTACTGCCAGCTGTACTTCCTTACAGAAGGATGCTCCAAATTAGGCCCCACCACAAAGAAGGCCCTTCTCATCTATAGCTGATAAATACTCTGAACTCACAGAAGGAATATGGACTAGGGACCCCTCAGATGATTTTAATGAACAGGCAGGTAGCTATTTCTTTCATTTTTGTTTTGTTTTTTAATATAGAGACAGGATGCACTGATATTGAAAAAGATAGTTTGCAGTGATATAGAAATAAAGGATACTATGGGCACAATTGTATTATTTATTTGTTTGTTTGTTTGTCCACTGTATATCCTGCCTTTTTTTTTTACAACTAATTTAGCGCAGCTTACATCATTCTCTTCCTCCTGTTCTCAAGCTTATCCCCACAACAACAACCCTGTGAGTAGGTTGGGCTGAGAGTCTGAGTGGCCCAAAGTCACCCAGTTGGGCCCATGGCTGAGCACAGTCTAAAACCCAGATCTCCTGAGTCCCAGTTCCATGCTCTTAACTAAAATGCCACGGTGGCTCTCATGAATCGTACAAATGCAGGAGTATTCAGAAATAAGTCCTGTTGAATTATTAGTGGGATTTCATCTACTCTGATGCCACTCCCACTGAGTTCAGTGGAACTTCCTCCTACACACATGTGTGTGAGCTCTCAAGCAGGCCTTTCTTTCAAGTAAACCTGCATCGTGTTGGGCTCAAAACCAGCCAAACAAACCCAGAGACAAAGCAGACCTTGTCTGGCAGATGCATGTTTCAGTCTCTAAACTGATTTTTAAATGGAAAGCAGCCTCAGAAGGCTGGAAATGTGAAGATGGAGATGGGTGTCGGAATGAAGACAGGTTTTCCCTCTGGCCATCTTTGGTTAAAATGGTGCCTCCCGTCATTACTCACAAGGACAGATATATTCATAGAAAAAGAAACTTTCCATTGACTAGGTGGAGAAAGAGTTTCCATGTAAGGATGGATCTTTGGATGATGCCTAGTCTTGGACATCTGAGAAGGTCATTCAGTTACAGATTGTAAGATTGTCTCAGAGCAATCCTTTAGCTGCCAGATAGTGCCTGCGGGATATTTTGGCTTCCCAGCTACAGGGTCAGGAAATTGCTCTGTCCTTGCAGCTGTGGCTCTGCTGTTAGATCTGTCTCTCCCTGCCCACCCACCCGCCATGCTCCAGGTGGCCGTGGAAGAAATGGGCTTCCAGCTTCCCCTGCATTCCTGAGAGTGACCACAGAGAAGGGCATCTGGGCATGAACTGGAGATGCAAAGGGAAGGAAACTGGCATTGCCGTGATGCAATGTATCCTGGTAACCTTTCAGCTTCCTTTGTCAAAGCATCATGTTTTGAAGGCCAAAACTGGCCATGAAAGTACTTTCAAGAAGGAGAGGAACGTGGAAGGGAACTTCAGTTCCACGCTCCCCTCTCTCAGCAAAGAATGCCCCCAATCCTCTGATTTCAGACATCTCTGGGCATCCCCATTGGACTGAACCAGGAATAAAAGTATCATCCTAGCAGAACACAGTACATTAGCTAATCCACTAAGCCTGGAGCAACCCTTTTATGCTATATGTTCACTTATTAAAAGTTTTTTAACCCGCTTTTCACCTGAAAAGTCTCTGAAGGTGGCTAACAGCTCAATAACAACACCCCCAAACAGTTTCTTTCCTCCAGCTTACAATCTAAAAGAAGCAACACAAAAAGAAAAAGGGATGCAGGGGGGAGAGAAGCAAATTTAGGCTTAAAGTTCTTAAAGTTACTGAATTCTTATAAGATCAACTGAGACACAAACAGCTCAAGGGAAGTAGGAGCCAGAAGAGCCCATCCCTCCTCAGAACCAGTGAGGCATCCTTGCTTCCTTCCACTCCCCCTGCTCCAGACAACATTTTGTTTATATTTTGCTTAACATTGAGAAGAAACTGCCCTGTTGTTGTTTGCAATACAGGAAAGCATTGATGTTATTTTTCATTTAGCCTACTATTCCTTTCAAGTGAAAAAGGAGGATAATGCCGAACTGAAAAGTATTTGAAAAGTAAACACATATTTTCTTTTTTCAAGCATGGTAGTAATTGTTTTCTGTCATACTTGAATGCAGACTCTTTTTTTCCACGTGTGCTGTTAAAATTAAACTGTGGCATTAATTCAGACATCTCTTTGTGGTGGAAGTAGACCTTGTAGTTACCAAAACTCAAGAGCAGTAGAAGAGCAGGGGGTACTTTTGGGAGAACGGCACATGACTGACTGAACAAAGTCAGTTCAGACTGAGGGCTTCACTTCATATACTTGCGAACTCTTTCAAAGCAATCCTCTGAATCCTCCAAAAGGATTTTTGATGTGCTACACACATGTGCAGGCGCATCCAAAAACATGAAATACATCTGCTTTTGGCTCAGATCTAAATTTTTCTAGGTGTATGTCCAACATGCAATCTGTGAGAAAGAAAGTATCACTTATAAGAAAATAAATCGGTGAGATCCATCCAAGTTTGGGAAAGAGAGACCAGTCAGAGTGGAAAAATATGGCTTTCCACTATCTTTCGCATGGAAACAAACAAACAATCTTGTGAAGGCCAATAAGAAGAAATCCAAGTAGCCCATATCTGTCTGATAAGTTACTAACTTGGCCCATAAAGTGATGGATCCTGTAAGTTCTGGGTATCTTTTCTGGTAAGCTGAAAACCAAACAAAGTGCAGGTTTGTGTGGGAGGCCTTCCGGGGCTTTGAGCTCTGCATTGTGTTGCAATGGATACAGTGTGTATGTATCCCCCCTCTCCCCAGGCCTAGGATCACCACAAAGGAAGCATTGGTTAAGGGGTTCTGTGCATGAGACACGCAACTCAGCACTTTCCTGAGGCTTTGCAGGAGCATTAGAGTGCCCCTCACATGAGTTCTCCTTCATCCCATCTCGGGGTTTTTCTTCTCTGCCTTTCCCGATGTTCCTGTCTATTCCGATGCATAGCACAAGGTGTCACTTCGATGTGGAGCAGAATTGCACAAATGAAGTAAGCTTTGGTAGCCACAAAAGACAGCACCCAGGAAACATACCAGATTTTCCTCACTTTATAAACAAACAAACAAACAAACAAACAAGCATGTCTAGGAAACATGGGAGAGGCCCTGGAGGATGACAGCATTTTATAAAGGGTCTGCAAGCTTTCCTGAGCCAGGGATCGTGCGTGCAAAAGCACACGCCTCATTTCTGAAAGGCCTTAGACTCACCCATTGATGTGCTACAGCTGCATTTCAATTTTGCCTCAGTCGTTTCCTTTTGCAAGCACCATTTATTTATTTATTTATTTATTTATTTATTTATTCGTTCGTTCATTCATGTATTTATTTATCTGTCATCACAATTTATATCTTGGCTTTCAGGATATGAATCTTTTGAAGACAGCTTGCAAGTTAACAACAATGAAGTGCATTAATCACATTACGCTAAAAACACTGTGGATAGAACTTTAGCATTTAAGTTCCTTTTAAGTGGGAAAGAAAGGTTGATGAAGATTAGTGCCGAACAGAAAAGGACTTGAAGATAATTGCCTATAAAGTGGAGGCGGCGGGGAAGCTCCACAATCGGAAAATATTTTTATTAGGAGCAATTGCATAAGCACAAACTGTTGGCAAATTTTCAGCATCTCTGAAATCATGATTCTCTGCTACATGCTTATTATGGGGGAGCTTACTTACACAAATCTGGCCCAAGGAATGTAAGAAGCTGTCAATTTTCTGCTGATAGGTTTCTTTTTCTTCGGTCCTGTGCCTGCCGAATAATGTAACATAGAATATATTTCTGCATCCTATTATATACAGTACATATTATATCAAGGTTTCATTGTCAAGAAAACCTTTTATTAGGTCCAACCAAAAATGTGCAAAATTTTGAGTGCAAGATTTCTAGATCTCTTTGGCAACTTCTTGTGTGCAGAAGGGTGTGAGTGGGTAGGATGGAAGGCCTGAGCACATATTTGCAAGGGCTGCTGGCTGGTTTCCAGAACAGAAGTTGGAGGAGGAAGAAGAGGCACAGGAGGGGGCCATGGAATATGGGCCATTTCCAGAATTTGAGATGAGAGATACGGATGTGCTTATCTCAAGACCAGACTTGCCAGGCAGTCCCTGGGAATAACCCTGGATGTACAGTTGGAGGAAGGGGACCCAGAGCAGGGATGTTATTCATACACAGACGAGGCAGGCATGGATCTTGACCCCATGATTCATTCTCATCAGAGGAGGGGGGGCAGTTAGAGGATTGGTGTGGACCAAGGGGGCATGCTTGTTTTCAGAAGCCCTCTCCTGAAAGGGAAAGGCCCAGGCAAGCTCATAAGGAGAGTTCCTCGAGATGAATACTAGATTGGGTTCGACGAACGACTCTGGGCATGCTCAGAGATTCATTCTGGGTGTTTGTGAGTCTGGAAAGTCAATAAAGAATGTTTTGCAAGAAAGGTCTGTGGCTTTGAATGTGCGAAGGGAGGAACCTTAGCTTATGACAATCTTTAGATAGTGAGGAGGAAGAGGATGGCTTGAAGACTTATACAGATTGGACTCTACAGGGTGTCCCCCATATTTCAGGTAATACCCAGGACTCCTGGCACGAACATGTGACTGCTGAGTGCGTCTCCTTTGAAACTATAACCAGATATTATTTTCTTTATCTGCCAACCTATGCAAAATACACAGTATCATTTTTATGTATCTAAAAGAATAAATAATCAGGTTCTTCCTTACTTGGGTAGTTGGAAGTAGATGACCAGGGAAGGAAGGCTGTCTAGGGGTCCAGGGGGCAAACTATACTAGGCATATTGTCAAAATACTGCATTTTCTTATCACATGATGCTTACCTAAGCCATCTCCTCATGCTATTTCTGCCATTTCTTTAACCTAGAGATATCTTGACTTTTTATATGTTGTACCTTTCTTGAAGCTTCTACTTCAGTGTGTGCTGAGCTTCCAGTCCTGGTTGTGATGTGCTGGGGAGCAGCACTGCAAGAGGAGGTGTCACACAGCTTCGACAACTCTGAGAAGAGAAGCGTGATCAGAGATTGGCCCTCAGTGGCCTCCCGCCTTCCTTCAGTCCCACTCCAGTCTCTCTCGCCCTCAGCCTCTCTCTTTCTCTTCCACTCCAGCTTGCCCAGGAAAGGCAGTGCTGCTTCCGCACTCTGCTTCTCTGCCTTTGGAAAAACCAAGGTCTGGAATATCTTCAAATGACCCCTTTGCCATTTTGCCTCTAGGCAAAACTAACCAAAAACATTCTGGATAGACATAGCCATCCAGAATAAACCACAACATCTTTGATGGCTTTACTCAGAAGAAAATCTGACTCTTGGGAAGGTCAGCGTAGAAGAGGGATTGCACTTGTTTTGGGAACTGCTTTTGGGCTCTGTAGATTGAGAGGTTCCTGTCCCACTGGCTTCACCCCATGGGATGTGGGAGGATGACAGCAGGCAATCAGGCAACCTCCCTCTCCTTCCCTTCCCCCTCCCCCTTCCTCCTTCACCATTATTTCTTATGAAAGGGCAGGAGAAGTTGTTAATCCCCCTTTAAATAAAATCCCAGGTCCCCCACAACATTTGCACCTATTTGCATTAGGATAGCTAACGATGAAGGGGAAAGCATCATTCTATTTTTTTTAAAGTGCCATTTCCTGGCACACATCAGCTTTCCAGCTTGTTCTCCCACAATTGCGTTTCTGCATGGCACAAGATCACATTTTCAACCCAGTGGAAACTACGCCATGTAGATTAGCGTGTTCTGTGTTTTGCATGAACCCTGCTAAATGGAAAGGAATCTACTATTGATTCTCCCCCTCCCCCTCACTCACACCCACAAGAATAAAACAAACTGCTATTTTTGCAAGCATGGGCTAATATAAGGCTACTTTTTAATGGGCTGCCGAATGCATTTGGATAGTGCAGATTTCGTGATCATTTACAGTAGATTCATTTGCATATCTACATCAATTGGCATAGCCCCCTGGGCTGCTGAGTAGTCACTTAAAGTGAAATTTCCTCCAGGGAGCCTCTTCCCCCTGGAAATGCTCAGGATGTCCTCCTGTCTTCAAGAGAAAGCAGATTTTTTTTTTCTTATCTGTGGGTCATTTCTAACAACCACAACAAAAGCAGGGTGGATGGGAGACAAAACTTGCTCCTCCTCTTTTTGTGTATTGTTTTCTTCCAAAAAACCCAAAGCACAAGGAAAACAAGGGGATGGAGAAGGGAAAAGCATTTAGACCCTCTGAAAATGTTGCCAAGTGCTTGCATTTAATGTGGAAGCTTCCATCTTTGGATGAGGCTAGCTTTTCTAGCCAATGCAGTTGAGTTGCTAACTATACCAGAGGTGGCTTCTTGCCAGTGAATGATGTGTTGCTTGTACAAGCATGTGTAATAACATAAATCACAAACATGTGCCCCACTTGGTTTCTCTTTAGGCCTCTACTCATGTTGCCTGGAGCTATAGCTGCCTGAAACCCTATTTAATCACAGTAATTATTTTAAATGTGTCTATCTGGGCAATCTTTGAGCTTTATGAGAGCGTTAGTCATACCTTATCAGAAAGAATCTGGAAGGCCCCGTTGCCCCCACTCCCCCCCCACCTCGGATTCCGGATTCTGCTAAGCAGGTTTCTTTGGACCTGGGGCAGCGGGATGGTTGAAATGTTTGTATCTTTATTTTGAATCACAGGTTTTTAAAAACCCCAAGTCTCTGAAACTAATCAGATTTTGAAATCTCAGCAGAGACTATAATTTCCGGGTAGTAAATGAAGCATTGTATATTGTTTGTGAAAGGGGAGTACCTGGAGAGATTCTGATTGGCTTCTTCGTTTACATCTTAATTTGCTGACTGTGTAAAGGTTGTTTGACCAAAAGACTGGCAAGTATATAGGAACTGCATTCAGTCTGGTAAAATGGATACTTCCTATGGGAATTTTTTTTCTTGTTTTTTTAAGGGTTTTGACATAATAGCAGTGTTTTGCCAGTTAATTTTGTCAAGTGGTGAAGGGTGGGCTGTACTTTCTGGAGCAAACTCAGCTGCGATCGACCCTGTGGCAGGACTATCTGCAAGAAAATATTTGGTGGAAATTTTTGCAAGCACAAGCTGCTCCCCAAGTCAATTGGCCATATTCAGAGGGCCATTTTCACACCCTCTATGCCCCTGATGTTCCAGGCACCTTTGATAGGATCTGGGGGATGTCAGTATTTTCTAAAATTAGGAACTCTAGTCCGTATGGTTGAAGAAGGCAAGCTGTTTTGACTCCTATTGTGGTCCACCACTATGTTTGCAGAGGTAAAGCAATGACCTCCTACAGGTGCTGGCTGGAGTGGAGTTCTTAAGGGGCAGAAGTGTCCTTCTACGAGCAGAGAGAAGCACCACTGTTGAGAGGAAGGGGTGCCCGTCTATGTGGGCAACCCAGCTCTGGGGAGGAAAGCTACTGATGGTAGTAGTATGTGCACTGGTTGAACCAAGTGTAAGGTCCTCCCCTATTGATACACTCCATTCTGGAAGCCTTTCTGCCTAATCCTAGGAGTGAGACCACTCAGTAACACACTGCCCAATCCAAGCAGTGCTTCCATGAGTTTGTTTCACATGTGTTGAATTAAACCAGGGGTGCTCCTGTAGTGTGTAGACATCCACTCCGACAGTCCTTTGGACTCCATGTGTTGCAATAGTTTTAAGCTGCAGTCCTGCCACATTTGACTCAGAGTCAAATGCTATGGTGTTCAGAAGGTCTTGAGAACAGAAGGAGAGCATGCTAGATGAGACCAGACGTCCATTAGGGCTACACAGGGGCCACCAGCAGGACATAAATGCAACAGTGGCCTTCTGCCCAGATGCTCCTGCAACTGGTGTATTACCAGACTGCGTTACTCTGAATATTTTTGCACTGCAGGTACGCCAGAGCCAGAAGGAGCTTCAGTCTGAGTTCTGCCTATAGCTCAAAGACAACGCAGGTAGAATAGGCAGACCTCATCCATTTGCATAGCTCAGATTAAGGTCTTCAAATATGGATGGTGGTGGCAGCTTGCCCTGATCAAACAGCAACTCCTGGTACTTGTTTTAAAGTTTTTGAAAACATTGGGCGATCTACTCATGTGATCACATCTGTTTTGTTCTTTCCATTCTGCACAGGCTGGATATGTCAAGCCATTGGGAAAAGCTCCAATCAGCCAAATGTTTCATTTCAGTAACATGGTCCAGAGGCACAAGATGCTTTGTTAAAGCAAAGCAAGTCTGGATGTGCTCAGAGCCTGGATATGGAAGTGCTGGGGAACCTTAGACTAAAACGTTCAGTTGCACAGAAGAAAGGTACATCATAACAAATAATTTCCAGGGTAGATCCAGATTTAAGCTAGATCAACAAAGCTGCTGAACTTCCCTGCCTTTTCCTTCCTTGCAGGCTTCAGAAAATACCATTCAGGGAGTAATGAGACCAGCTGAATGCAGCGGGCTTTGGTGGTGGTATTATAATTCCAAAAACAAAACCAAAAACAAGCCAACATAAACGGGCAGAGGCATCTTTCATCAGCAGAGTCTTTCTTCCATCCTGGTTCCAGCCCCATTTAACTAGGACTGTTGGACTGCAATGTGTTGCTTTTTAAAACCACCCCCTGTACTTCTGAAATGTCTTTCCTTTTTGTACAAAAATAAGCTTCCAAGGCAAATCACTGGTGAGCCCCATTTCAAATTAAGCCCTGTGCTAAACATGCTTTAATTGGCTGGTCTGCCAGGCAGTGCAGCCTCTTGATACCACAGAAAGTTGTGTGAAACTCAAAAGCTGGCATTCTCTTATACCAACAGAAATCATTCCAGTGAAAACTTTCTCTGTGCTTTTTAAAAATATCCTGTGTGCTCCATTATACCAGTGTTTTCCAGATGGTCCACACTGACTAAAGCAAAAACCAAGGGAAACTTGGAGGGTCTTTCTTGGGCAGAACATGCGTAGCTATTTCAGGGGACGTCAAATGCATTGCAATAAGGTAAGAAAAGAAATCTAGGCTTGCGTGTGTTCCATATGCATCAGTGTAGCTGCATAAACTTGCACCTAAACTAATATTTTAGGCAAAACTGTAGAGCCCAAAGATAAAATATTTGCAGGAGTCCCAAACAATGCTTGTAGTGCTAGCAAAATGTTCACATACGAGTGACTTTGGAGTGCACAAGTCTATAAAAAAGAAAAGGGAAAAATAAGCACGAGACTTGTTTTACTGTTTCTTTAGGACAGGACCCACCTGCAACAAATCTGATGCCTAATTTACTTAAGTAATTGTAACGCCCTGCCTTGTCTGCCACCACCCAAGAGAGCACGTACACAAAGCACTATTGTTAAAGATCGGGTACGTCTCATCCTGTGGGGAGGAAAATGCCAGCGGATGGAATCCAAAAGAACAATGCACTTTCCACATCAGAGACTAGAGAGTTTAATAACCACAAATTATTGCAGGTAATTTGGCACAGATTTGGGTAAACCCACAAAAATGCATTTAAAAACAGAGAGAAGAAAGAAGAGTCCTATGACATATGGGAGCCAGTGTTCCTATTAATTAAGCGGTGATTGGGCTCAATTATAGCCAGATTGCCACAAACCCTGGGAGGTGTAAAATTATAGATACACCAAAGTGGTATCATACATAGTGGTTTTGAATAGGAAGTACGCACACACGCGCACACACACGCACACACACAAACATTTGTAAAGGTAATAATACCCTCTAAGTGCTGAAACAGTAATTAAATGATCATCTCATAGGGATTTATCACTAACGGCTAAACACAAGTACTACAGGCTGTCAGACAAACTAACATTATGTGGTCTGAGAAGCGAACTTTAAAGTGTTAGATCAATGGATCAATAATCAAATCAAATAATTTGATTATTTGATTTCAATTCTGTACCACCCAATAGTCAAAACTCTCTTGGCAGTTCAGAGCATGACAAACACTGAACATTCAAAAATTTATGTTTAAAAACATCTTAAGCACTATTGACCACAAACTACCAGGACCTGATAAAAAGAAGATTGTGGCTATCACATGCTGTCTGATGCTTGGGAGGAGAATCTTAATCTAGTGCCAAAAAGAACAGAGTTGACACCTGGTGAGTCTCACTGACCATCTATTTATTGAACCATATCTGCATTGAACAAATATATTTCTGTACTGCCAAAAAGCTGAAGCTCTCACAGACAAACCTTAAACCATAAATGGCAGTACAACACAGTGACACTTAATGTAAAAACTGTAATACTGAATACACATTAAAAGCTAAGATGAAAGCCAGCAGCAGGGCAAAGATGACTAATGCAATTTGTAAAACTAGAGGACTAAAACATCTGGAAAAATAGCAATAATAAAAAGGCTTTACCTGTGCCAAGAAGATTATGACAGACATGCCTGTCTAGGGAGGGCCTTCCACAACTTTGGGCAAAATGCACAGGTCATTTTGTAGGCAGAGAATAAAAATGAAGAGAAATCTACAAGTTTGTACTAGTGGCAGACTTTACCTTCTTCCAGTTGTGGGCTCTTAATCCTGTGTAGCTACATTAGATCGTTTACGGGTTCTGCATAAACCAAAGTAACCCACATTAGAGCAAAAATCAATGGTCCAGGTGCATCTGAATGACTGGTTTTAACACAACTTGTTCATGTAGTACATATTAGGTCACTCTGGTAAGACCACTGAGTTACATTAGCAGACCTAAACCCAGTATTTATCCCAGAGAGTCTCCAGTCCATCAGAGCAATGTTGAGGATTGCAGGAGGGAAAAAATTAATGGTGCCAGCAGTTTCCCTTCAGTTGGCAGACCCACTGCGACACAAGCGAGAAGCATTTCACTTATGCATTTCTGGTTCTTATATTTCACCCTTTCCACATTAGCACCTGAGATGGCTCATGATGATATCAAAATATAGAAATGATGCATAAACAAAAGAGCAGATAAAATCAGTCCAATGAAATAGAATCAAGCAGTAGCCAGTTACGGCTGGTTCGAAGCGCCGCAGAGTGACAGAGCCACCTTAGGCAATGCCCAGCCCATGAGCTGTCTAAATAGAAAAGGATTCGGCCTGGTGTGAAAAGTTGTCCATGAAGGAGTGGAATTTCCAAGGGAAAGAATTCCAGAGCTTGGGCTCAGCTGCTGAAAAGGCCCTCTCTTGCACTCCCAAGGGCAAGCTTCCTAGATTGGCAGGCCAGAGGGAGGATCTCCCCTGAAAATACTAAATCCTGGGCAGATGAGTATGGTGGGTGGTGGTTCTTTGGGCACTGCTGGTCATATGTCATGTAGGCACACTCCTATGGCTGGTAGACTCTGTCCCTGCTGTGACCTTGGGAAAGACTTCTGCAGACCTTCCTTCTACACTCTCAGCCGGTGTGGTTCTTTCTGCAGCACCTGAAGCTGTGAAGATGGAAGACCACCTTCAGTGTGGATACTGCTGGAGTGAGGAGGGGAGAAGGAAAGAGGCAGCTGCATCTGCCAAATCCAGGCAGTGTCTCAGCAGCTTCTCAAGGAGCAGGAAACATTCATGGCAGTCTGTTTTGGAGGGCGAGGGGAGTGCAGAGAAATTAATCTCCACCATACTCCGCCAGGGCCCATTTAGATGGCCATAACTTACCAAATTCAGAAGGCTATGGACAGCCCCAGTGGATTGTACCCTTAGGACCTTCAATGTAGGGGTGAACAAACTGAAATGGGTTTCTACAGCATCAGAACTGGCTCCTTTCACAGCCTCAAATGCAAATCTGAAAACATTTGGAGGGCAAAACTTACGTATGTTGAAGCTGGCGACTCCATTCCCAAAATGTATTTGTTAGAAAAATATGTTTTAGAAACATGCGTTTTGGAAGGAAAAAGAACTTTCATGCTGTAGAAAATGGGAGACATTATGCAACTGGATAAAAAGTCTGCACCTACATGTGCAATTTTCCCATTTGAACCATCACAGCAAGGCTTACATTTAGGAATGTGAACAAGGTGGACAGAGCTTCAGGGTGAAACCTGGAGAATCACAATGAACTCAGATGGCTCTGGTTCTCTTATCCTGGCTTGTATTCATAACCTCAAATTGTGCCTGCAGTGAGCTGGCAGTGGGTGGGGCCATTCTAACTGTGGCATGATGGGCTCTCCTAACTCGATGTGGTTAACAACCTGGCTGCACTGGCCTTTCCAAATAGGCTTCAGCCTTTACCTCCCGTGCTTCTATTGCATCTTCATGGAGTTGTAAGACCTTCAAGTAAGAAGAATGCCTTTGTCTGCTCCCTCTTGTTCTTGACCTTAGTCTTTATGACCTTGAGGTACACTGGTTGGCTAAGGAAGTGATGCAATGACTCAGGTAGTCCTCAGCCTGAATATTGCCCCCACCATGGAATTCATTTGGCTTCAGCTGAACAGCTCTCTCTTAGCAGGACAGTAACATTCCTACTTACCTTATAGCAGGGGTAGGGAATGTGTGGCCTTGATGGACTGAAGCTCTCTTCGTGCTCAGTTGCTGACATAAAATAATGAAGGATGATGGGAATTTGAGTCAACAACATCTGGAAGGCCACACTTTCCCCATTAAGACATATTCCAGTTGGGTTGCTTGAAGCCTGTGAACTTGGAAGAATAAGGGCATCCTATGCAAGATGTGGGAAGAGGCAGAAGCGGTCACTACCTCCCACTCTGCCCATCAACTAACTGGCTGATTCGAGCCATCTAGCAGTTGCGCTGTGGAGGAAGGGAGGATGCACACACCAGTGCTCCCAGTCGCCTCTTTTCCCTGATCCCCAGAATGCCTCCTTTACTTCTTTGAGGTCAGTCTTACAACCTCGGAGAGGCAGCTTAGACAGGGATCCAAGCACAGATCCCAGCTCCACGGTTGGAGCTTCTCCTCTGAACTCATATCTGAGCATCTGACGACAGAAGATCACACTGCCCTGGGATTATTTTAGGGATTACATGTGTGCAGATGGGGAGATCTGACAGTGCTACACAAAATTTAGGTATTATTTCACTGGAACGATGTGGAGACATGGCAAACTATTAACTCTACATTGCCCTTGATAGAAAAACTGGCTTTTACGCACAGAAATGCTGGGTATATGTTGCTTCACAGAGAGAGGGAGACAGAGAGAAACCATATATTATAACTGAGAAGAAAAATAAGAAGCAGACACCTGGAACAATCTGTATTAGGCTTTGAAGTTTACCACATTATTATAAGGGTTGATCTGGAACTCTTCATCTGTTTGGAAAACAAGGTAAGGTACGAAAACACTCGTCTCTACAACGTGGCGCTGCGGTCCTCGAGATGTGAAGTGTAGAAGGCTGACTGGATGTGGTTACAAATTAAACTGTAATGTAATATGGGCTTTTCCTGTCAGGTTTTCCAGTGAAAGTTGTGGTTGGCTAACGATTACTTTCCTGCATACTGCCCTGAGAATACATTCTGTTTTCCCCAGCACCTCAGCAAGGGGCTCACAGCTATTTAAAACCTGTAATTAATGCCAGGTGCATAGGCTTCACTTTTATTTTTAAATTATGAAAAAAAATAATTGCCAAGTGCAGGGAAAAAAACAAAAACAAACATGCCCCATTTGCCATTCATTACAGCTGTCAGGACACCATAAATACAGAAACAACTGGGTGCAGGTGTATGATTCGTGTTCCATTGTAGATTACACTTTGTTCCTGTAACACTGCTAAATACAGGTTTTCTGTCCAGGGAAAGAGCACATGAATGGTGGTGGTGAGTCTAAGCTATCCTAGCCAACCAATTGCATGTGATTAGCAAGGGTACAATTTGGTCAAAACAAAAACGCTAAGCTTAATTAATATCAGTGGCAACCTCTACCTCCTTTCTGTCCGTTGAGCACAATCAATGCCCTCCTGACTCATTGCCATGTCCAGTGAATTCTGGGAACTGTAGTTCAGTGAAGAATGGAAGGGTGGGCTTTCCATTATACTTGGGGCCATGATGCCATCCTGTGCAATGACTCGGGTCATTGGATGGCATCTCCCTGGTGGTTCCAGCTAGACCTCCAGTCCAATTAAGAGTCCACCTAGACTTCAGTGAAGTGGCTCCATTTTTCTGGAACTCTCTGCCTTTAGAAGCCAGGCAGGCATCAACACTGGCTCATTTCTGGAACCTCACAAACCCCCTTTATTTCAAGAAGCCTTCCTGATCTTACCAGCCCTGGTTTTATCGATCTTTATTTGCTTTATTTTTTTATTGTATACCACATCAAAATTTCTACACTCGAATATGGAGCAATATTAAAACTTTGTAGAATAAATAAATCAATGCAATTTCTGTGTGCTAATTTTTATGTGTTGAAGCAAAATTAGAAGCAGTCATTATATTTTAAGGAACAATTATGGGCTGGCTGGGAACTGGGGGGAGCTGAAGGACTTTTTTCTGTCTGAGCTTGCACAGGATTCTACCTGTAAATACAAATACAGAAGGTTTTACATCCATAGCATGGAAGACGATGCACAGTTGGTCAGCATCTCTTGCTCAGCCCGCTGTCCAGGTGCTACCTGCATATGGGTAGTTTCAAGGCTGAGGATCTCCTTTCTTACGGTTCTTTAAAGCAGGATTGGCTAGACAGTCCTCCAAACACAGGGACACTTTCAAGTGCTAGATGGACAAACAGTCTCAACTGGCACAAGTGAGCTTCCCGCATTCCTTAAATCTGTACGTTGAATAATTCAATCTAATTCTGAAGCGAAACGTTTGTCTTCCTTTGGAGAGGTTACATACGTGGGCCATTGCCTCAGATGAGGCCTGCTCCCTGTTGATTTTTTAAATAATGTATTTGCCATCTGTAGTTTTTATACACTTGCATGAAAAATAAGACCAAGAAAAAACCTGGTGCTCAATTAAACAAGGCTCCCTTTCTGTTGATCAAAAGGGTTTCAAAAATCATTTGAACCAACTGATCAAGCACTGCCATCCTTAGCTATATGCAGAAAGCCCACTTTGCAACATTCATGTGTGTTTCACCTCCTGAACCATCATGGCCTAGCCTGCCCTTTAGGTACCAGCAACTTGAGTTTCTTCCAAGTGCTTGGCATGAGGCAAGGACTGGAACCCATCTGCACCCCGTATGTTGGAATTTCTCACCGTATATGTCTGCAGAAACATAGCCTGAGCTTTTCTTAGCCCCCACCCCCCACTTCTGCAGCACCGACCAAACCGGAGCAAAAAGAGTTCAGCAAAACCGACTTCCTTGCAGGGAGCTTAATTCTTTCTCTTTCCCACAGGTAAAGAAACCATTTGAGGGCTTCAGTAGCATGGCAAGCTTTGTGCAGGTGCTCTGCATGGGGTGAGTTACATCCTTCAAGGAAATTAGGCTTCATGTTGCCTAGCAAAACAAGGAAGAGGAGATCAAAAGCAAAGAAAGTTGCTGTTTGCAACCCACGTGGGTGGCTCTTGGTTTGGCTTGTCCCTCCTCCACGTGGAGAGAAGTTCTTGTGCATAACGCACAGCAAGGATCCAGAGCGAGCATGTGTGGAAATACCAAAGCTAAGCCACAGTGAACAGAGGCTAGTTTGCTTAGAGCAAACTCTCTGCTGCCATCAGCCGAGGAAGAGTCTAGTTGGGTTTCTTTCCTATTTTGACTGTGTAGCTCTCGGGGATGGGATGCCGAGCACAAGAATGAGATTGGAGGAAGGGCAATTGGTATTTGTGATTATTAATCCAACCTCTCCTAATAAGCAACGTTCTCACAGTAAAGCTGTCATATGACATATGCAATCAACTTCCCTGCCTTCCACCTCTTTGTCCTTCGAAGGTGACCCAGCAGCTCCGAGGGGCAGGCAGATGAAAAGTGGTGGGGAAGAGCCTGCAGATGGAGTCTGGCTTAGCGGTTTTCGGTACTGCCCCCCTGAGTTTTTTGGGGCACTATTAACAGAGTGCACTCTGATACAGTGGTGGGAAGAGGAAGGAGAAAATCAGCACTTCTTCTCAAATGCATTTTGTCTGCCCAGACTAAGTTCACAGTGAAAATGCTGAACGCTCTGCTACTTGTCCAGAGCACTTTCCTTAAGTATATGACTGTGAAATGATTATTTGATTTGGTACTGATGAGAGCATATGGCCCAGCTGTAAGTATATTCATTGCCCCCCATTCAAAGCCTAAAGATTTGCATGTGTGTCGGCCTGAAGAATTCATCTATTTGGGGCGACAGTCCTAAAACCACATGCATGCTAAGTTCATGTGGACTCATCAGGGGGAATTCCCACTCTTAAGCATCAACAGTGTATGGCTGAGTTTAGTGGTCACCTAAATCATAGTGTGTATGACTGGAAATGAGCTATAGTAGCTGGCCTGCTCCCCTTCACTTCTCAACCCCCTTTTGTGTGTAAGAGGAACAGAGAGAAAGCTTCTGTTCTGCAAACCACAGTTTTGCATGTTGCTCCAATGAGCTGTGGATTGTTCTAACTGGCCAGCTTCTGAAAATTATTATTTATATTCCCTTTTTGCCTATCCCCAGTACTGGGACTCAAGGCAGCTGACAGCATTACACATGCCATGAGAGACAGCACTCAGCAGTGACTGTGTCCACTTTGCTGGTTGTTCCTCTACTCTGGAGAGGCTGGGGCAGTGACAGAGTTGCTTGCTGAGACAGCAGGAAAATTCCCAAGAGCCATCAAGGAAACCATTTGGATCCATCAGCCTCCTAGAGCGGACCATCTTAATTGGCCCTCCACCCTGCAGCAACCCCAAACCCCACCAGGTGATGATCTGTCCATGCAAGAGAGCTGCAGAGACTTCCACCATTCTTGGATCATTACCACCCTGGCCAGCACAGAAAACAAGTTCTAGAGTGTGCCCAGCAACATGGCTGGGGCCAAGTACCATTTGGGACAGACCCATGCTTGCTCGGGCAGATGCGAAGTCCTGAGCTGCTCCTGGCAGGCCAGGCTTGGCACAACTCCAGCCCTGACACTACCCTGCTTGGGTCAGGAAGGGATATTGTTGAGCAGTGGGGTGATTACCCCTTTTCTGTCCTTGGCACCCACCTTCAAATATGCACCTGGACAGGCAGGTGGGATCCTGATGGGCCACTGCCATTCCACCCGAGGCCTGCCAGGTCTTCTCGGACAGACCAGATAGGGAATCCTCAGGTAGGGATACGGAGGAATCCGTTCTGGGGGTGGGAATCTGTTGGATTCCCTGAGTCCAGCCTGCTTTGTCATGGCTCTGAATCCACGTTCCTTGTGAGCACCCCCTGCATTCACGGGACCCCCCCCCCCAGGAATTGTGCCCCATGTGCTGCACAGGCAGCATCCCTGTTCAGTGCCACATGGGGCTGCCTTGTTTGCACTGCCACGCCAAAGTGAAGGTGGTCAGCAGTGCAACTTCCTCCCACAAGCATTCATGCCCTTCCTCCCAGCTTGGCTCACTTTACGAGACCGGGCTAAGCACAGAAGGAAGCGCTTGAATGCTGGAGGGATGGATTCTTTGCAGTTCTATCCCAAACCTTCCCTGGAGAGCAAAGCTGGGAGAAGTTGCCTCCCAGCCTCATCCGACCAGGTCTCTGGGATTCAGGCCAGGTATCACTTGGCATCCTGGCTTGTAATTAACAGTGGTTAAAACTCATTTCCCTACATTTGGATGCAACAGGGACTGCTTCTAAATTGGAAGTGGCAACTTTGACTCCCCTCCCTGTGCATGTGAAGGAAATAGAGAGCCTAGGAGAAGCATATGAAGCCCGGAGAGCATTGGCTATGGGGTGGCATAGAAATGCATTCAATCAGTAATCAATCAATATGAGCCTGAGGCTCTTCAGGATGCAAGAAGGGCTTTACTGGATATGATCAAGAGTCTATTTAGTTCAGGGTCTGTTTTTGCCTTTGAAACCCCTCCAAAGTCCACACATGCACTAGGCTTCTCCACCTCCTTGACCACCTGAACCCTGTTCAGGGCAGGGGCGAGCTGTGTGCGCCCCTTCCTCATCTGCACAACCCCCACTGCAGAATTTGCAGAAGCAGGAAATGTACTGCTGGGTTGCTGCCAAATGCCAAGGCGCAGTGCAAGCAAAAAGGCCTATTTAGCTTTAAGGGGGTCCTCCTTTGCTGTTTCCTGCTGAAAGTCAACGAAGAAGCTCAGATTTTCCCCTGCTACTGGTGCAGCACCAACATATTTCCATGGTGATTTTGGTAATGTAGCAGAAGCAGCTCTAGCAGACTCAGACCCGCACACCCCTGCAAGTTGCCTGCACTTGGCTTAGACAGTTGTCTGGACCAGGCCTCTTCAGCAACACCCTGGCCTGCTGTCACAGCTTGCATGATGGCAGTCGCTGCCCATTGGACTCTGCATCCATTTCTTAGCACAGAGCAAAAACAACCTCCACCTGTCAAGATCTGGCCTTAGGGCAATGCAACCAGTGGCTCAGCATTGCAGCCCCCCCCCCCCTCAGCCCATGGAGGTCCCCTTCCTCTCCTCCACCCCCCTTGCCACCCCCCACGGCAATGCAACCCACTCGGTGAGAAATTGCCCTGGACCTGACATTGTGATGGAGGCTTTTTCCAGCATCAGAGGTGAATGCAAACGGGGTTGATCCTGCAGCTGCCCATGTCTCCCCCACCCTTTGGATATTTACTCCCTTTTCTGGGGAGGGGAGGGGTGTGGTGCGATGGGGTGGATTTTCCACCTTGCCTAGTGATGTCAACTTGTTGCTGGTGTTTTATGAATGCCTTATGTCATTTTCTCTTGGCAGACCAGTGACAAAGCACTGTTTGGAACATGCCTTTGGAGTCCAAAACAGTCATGAAAATCATTTAAGCTTGAACCTATTGAATTTTAAAACAGACTGTTGATCAATAGCCTTTAGATATGTAATGAATGGTTGTACTTTGGACAGTGTCAGGTGGTGTTTTCCTTTGGATCTGATAAATTGCACCCTTTTGTGTTAGCCAGTAGAGGTTGGAGGCAGGACGGGCCTGCGCTGGTATTTACTCTGGTGGGAACAATGCTCTCCTCTGGTAGGGCTAATGCTGGTGGAGGGCCTGAAACATATCTGAAAAGGTTATTTCCCCATCTTTTCCAATGGTGCTAAAGATGTGCATTGTCATCTTGGCTCAGATTAGGACGGAAAGAGGAACAATCGGAAACGATCTCCTCTCTATCTGGGTAGGAAAGAAAGAAGATTCGTTCTTCAAGTCTCTCTACTCCAGATCTTAAGCACATAAGAGAAGCCATGCTGGATCAGACCAATGGTCCATCCAGCCCAACACACCATCCAGTGGCAAACCCGCTGTCCACAAAATCCCTCAAGCAGGATGGCTGCAAGACCTCTGCCTCCCTCCCTCGGGAATGACACTTACTCTCCAGGCCTAGTGCCAGAACCCGGCAAGGTCAAGAGGGTGCTGAGGCCCACAGGCTCTGGGGTGCCCCCACTGGGGCTGAGGGCAGGATTTTGATTAAACAGCAATTGATATTTTTGTGCCTGGCACAGCTCTGCAGTATCTCTCTTCCCCGGTGGGGATTGCGACACTGGGCTAGCCTCAGAGAGATGCTGTGTTTGTGAGGGAGATGAGGGTCACTGGGGAGCTGCCCAGCCTGCCAGGGCACAGATGGCGCTTTGTTCTTCCAAGGTCTGAAGCGGTTTGCTCCAGCCGAGTGGCTCAGCAGTGGCCTCCTGTGGACCGTTCCTGCCTGCAGCCACTTGGCCCACCACCCATTCGCTCATGTGCCAGTGGAGGAGAGCCTCACCAACCCAGGACATACCCGAACACCTGCCCAGAAGGTCCCCTGTTGGCTCATGGAGTTCAAGTGGCCACAGAAAGAGGACAAAAGGGACACCAATTTGCATAATATTTACATATGCAAATCTATAGACACATATTTACAATTTCAATAGGAGGACTGTGACCAGGCGACCTATGTGTCCAGGTGCTGAGTATATTTCAAGCCCCCCTCTGTCCTCCCTTCCTAAGGTGCATTGTCTTTTAATTGGAATTGGGCTGGGGTTGCCCCTCGGCTTGGGAACTGCCCCCTAGCAAGGAGCCCCACAGATGGCAAGTAGCATTGGGAGGGCTCTCTGATGGGCTGCTATGTGCAGGGTGTTGCAGTGGGAGGAGAATGGAATGGAGTGTCCTGGAAAAGGGCCTGATGGGTTGGGCAGCTGAAACCCTGAACTGAACTGAACTGCATTGCTCTCTGGCATCTCCCAGCCTCCCCCGAGAGACCGAGCCCTGCTCCAGGCTCAGAGAAGGTAGAAGGGAGAAGAGCCAACAGGATTCGTGTGAGTGATGGGCTTAGGATACAGAGGTGACTGATGGAGGAGGCAGTCAGCAGAGGAAACAAGGCAGCCAGGGAAGAGGAAATAGGGAGAAAGCCCAGCTGGGCCTCAGTGATGTTGGGAGGGGATGCACAGATTGCTGTGGGGACTTGGGAAGCTGGAGTCGGTGTTGAGGGAGCTGCAGAATGTTGTGTGGCTGCATTTTATGCACGGAATTGATATTGATATGGAGTTGGAGCATTCTTGCAATAGAAACCTCTTGCCACTACTCCAGCAACCGTTATCCCCCAGACTTTTTCACCAGGATATGCAAAGGTTTGGGGCAGTGGAAATTAAGTCTTTTACAGGCCTTAGGATCTTGATCTGGCACTACCAGTTTCCTGCAGACTCTGAAGAAAAATGTTCCTAGAATGACCATCAGAGGCATCTGTCCTGCATGGCTGCATCCCTTCCCACAAAAATCCTCCAAGGCAAAGCCCGTTCTAAGCTTTCCAAGATACACATGAATTATGCATCTGACTTCCTCACATGTCAGCATTGGTCATCATCTTTTATAAAGCCACAGTAAGTCTGCCATTGATCTCCACGAACATCGGTGCCCATTTTAGCTACCGTTGGATGAATTAGCACCAAGAAGCGGTGCCGTTTACCAATAACTCCCAACAGCAAGAGGCTGACATGCTGTCTGCCCAGGAAAAATAACTGAGAACCTGATATGAACAAAATTCAAAGCTTGACAAACATCTGCAGCACATTAGAAAAGGTTACATAGCTGCAACACAAGACCTGCATAAATGTCCAAGAGCCTCGTGGAATGTCTCTCGCCACAGCATGAGTTTGCTCTGGTCTTTCTCAGAAACATATCTTGAATTGCTGACCATTTGGCTAGGGTCATTCTTAACAGCCGCAGGCTAAAAGCCTGTGAGCCACTCATTTTTCGAGCCATCCCAGCAAATGCATTGGGACCAATCTGGGGAAAATTGCTTGAGAACGGAGTCCCCAGCCTGCAAGCCACAGGGTGTCTTGCTTTATGAAATGGGTATGAGGGAGGGTAACTGAAAGGATGACTTGTGAAGAAACATTTCCTTTGAGAAAGAAAAGGCAGAATCCCAAATGGATCACGAAATAAAGATGCAGCATTAACTGCTGCAGTTGCTTTATTCTCTCCCAACTTCGTATCTCTTCTTTGCTTCTAGTCACCTTTCGTGGCTTCCTTCATACTGTATTTATAAAATTGAAAACATTCAAAACTGAAAATGAGCATTCTGGTTATGGTCAGTGCAAAATGCAGCACAAAGTACCAGAAGTTCTGCTTGAGTTTATAAATGTCAGCAATAAAAGGATAGGTTCTGGGACCAAATAGTGCTCCAGTCAAACATAAGTTTTTTTCTTTTCCAGCTGATATTCAACATCCCACAACTCTTGAAGGCCACTGTCACATTCTGTTGTGCAATTTACACATTAGTAGATCTACAATGTAATCTTTCTAGGACATTGTCAAAATCAGGGTATCAAAAAAGTCTCAAGGTTTGAACCTCCTCACTTTAACACACTTCTTCTTATAAATCAAAATATGCCCAAGGCAACAAAATTGTCCCCAACATACATAAGAATAGTTTTGCGGGGTGCTTTTATATGCCAAAGAAAGGCACAAAGCACACAAACTACGAGCCATCACACTCTCTTTTGAAAGCCAAAAATCTTAGCTAAAACCTTGTTGTTGTTAGTCGGGAAGTCGTGTCCGACCCATCGCGACCCCATGGACAACATTCCTCCAGGCTTTCCTGTCCACCACCATCCCCGGGAGTCCACCTAAGCTCACACCAACTGCCTCAGTGACTCCATCCAGCCACCTCATTCTCTGCCGTCCCCTTCTTCTTTTGCCTACAGCAAACAAAATCATAATCCAGCAGAAGAAGCTTTTTAATGCTGTTTTGAAGGTTGTAGGACAAACTATTGTTATGCAGATAGAAATCCAATAGGCCAAGCACTGTTATATAGAATTTATTGTTATGCCAGAGTGCAGGAACAATTCAGTCAATTCCCTGTGATAAATAACTGAAATCAGAAAACTTTCAAACTTCTTCAGGGAAAAATTCAGCCAGATGAAAGTTTTTCATATGCAGCATTTGCCTTGCTTGGAGCAGTTTTGTCTGGGGTGAAAAATGACCCCTGATGCAACAAATGCTTGTTTTCTCATTGAAGCAGGATGAACAACCCCCCCCCCCAAAAAAAAACCCAGCAGAGGGAAGAATCCTTTCTTGATTGCCACATGGTAAGTAAGGGAGGGAGAGGAGAGGGGAACAACTGGAACAGCAGGCAGGAGAAAACAATCTGAGCACACCCTCCATGACAGGGGCAGGCTACTAAAATGAGGAGACAGCTGTGAAATGCAATACAGGTCCGTTGCTCAGGTATCCCTCAAACCTAGCAGCAGCAGTCATGAGAAAAAATGAGGGCTCTACACTATATTGGGCACCATTATTGTTATTTTAAACATTTGTAGTAGGGATGAGGGCATCAGTTCTCCTTTCTCCCATATTCAAATCTTAAAAACTCTGGTTCTTTCTCTCCTCCACATGGGGAACTTCGTATCTTTTGGTACCTTTCTATAAAGATCTGAAACAAACTTTTCACCTATCTGCACCAGCTAAATTCAACAGCTAGAGCTATTCCCAGTATGGAGGGGGACCAAGACATCTCTGCCTGCCACGTGTCCATGAAAGCTGAGCAGTTTGTCAGGAAAAAGCAATTTGTCATTCATCTCTACCATGGTTGAATACACTGGGATTCAGTCCCAGATTGACCCAACTGATCATTTGGGTTTCTTGGATTATTTTTAAATCTCAAATCCTTTTCACCCCAGATGAGGAGCTTTTTGTTTGCTTGCTTCTCTGATTTTTGCAATTTTTTGAAAAGTATTATCAAAGCCAAGCTGGGGGAAAAAAAATCCACCGACCTCTTCTGCAATCAGAGGCACTGAGACATCGCCTCCACACAATTTCTGTAGCCATCTTGCCTTCGAAGAAGCAACAGTTCAGTTGACAGAGGCAGTTCATTTTATTTTATTTTCATTATTAGGTTTAAAAAAACCCGTACTACTTCCAAGAGAGCACTATAAATTAGGGATGTGTATTTAGGGCATAGAGTTTAAAAACATATGAGGACCAAGCAAAAGCAGTGGCCTCTCCAGATGGGAAAAAGTTCAGCAGCCCTCTCCTGTCAGTTCCAGATTTTCAATCTGCTAAAACAGACTGTGTGGTATTCTTGAGAGAAAGAGAGTTTTGAGGAGGGAAAGAGGACTGCTTCAAGGGAGCTATTAAGTTCTCTGCCAGGACAAAAGGAATACATTTGCTTTGAACCATCCTATGTTTTTTCCCAATACCCACTGGGGAAAAGGTGGTCTCTCCGTGTGCGTAGGGGTGAAAAAAAAGCTATTCTGTTTCTCCAGTTCTGTAATCAGTTATTTGCCGGAGGGCGGGTGGGGCAATCTTTTCGTGATTTTTCAGTGCCATCATGGCTAGTTACAGAGTAATTTCTGGACTGTCTTATGCAACGAGAAACTCTGTACTCACACAGGTGAGATCTGTGAGCTGCAGCTCTCAAGCCGCTGCACAATCAGCCATTCCGTGAATAGATCCCCCACTCAGACAGGCTGCTTCTGACGCTAAGATTGATTAACGGCCAATATCTTGCCTAGTGAGTCGTTATGTGTGGGGAGTTAGCAGAAGCAGGGATGAAATATTGCAAGGTCTTGCAGATATAACCCTTTGTGTGGGATCGACCAATAGAGCTTGGGCCGACAGCACTTGTTCCTGTTGTACCAATATGCAGAAATATGGGGCTTCACTGTTCCCCATAGGAGTGGGTGGAATTCTTTGGTGATTGCTCTGTGGAGCGCTCCTAGTCACATTTCTTGCCAGCCATGCCCAGTTCCACAATATTCCATTCCATCGCTCCTTCCTTCTTCCAGTGTTCCATTCCCCCAACAGTAACCCCACATTCTGTCCCCACAAATTGGCTCCACCACAGAAAAATCCTGTTTTACGTGGCTACCTACCTAACCTCATAAAGCAGTTGTACCTGGAGAATGAACCCTGATGAGATTCTTAACTAGGTGGTCACTTATCAATCATAAAGAAAGAAGAAACACATCACCCAAAAACCAAACAGAAGAGTGATTCGTGTACCATGCATAGATGCAAATGCAGAAATAATTATAATTCAAATAGAAATGCCATTAATCAGACCATAGTGCAGAGCTGTGTGACCAGCTGACCTGTGTGTGTTCCTACCCAGGGTGCCAAAATTGTTGTCCTATTCAAGAGGTAACTGTTGTTGGGCACCCATTCTGGCGCTTCTTTATCTTTACATTAGAATTGGATAGACCAGCCTTTCCAGTAGATCTCCAAATGTTTTGGACCTCCAACTCCATAATCCCTGCCAACTTGAAAACATCTACAGTTAGAGGAAGATGTCAACTCAGTGCTGGGCATAGTTTGGAAAGGAACCAAAAATAAAACTGCCAAGACTGTATTCCCTTATACAAATCTGTGGTGCAACTGTACTTAGAGGATTGTGTAGTTCAGGTAACCACACCTGAAAAGGGACATTGAGTTGAAAAAAGTACAGAGAAGGGCAACTCAAATGATGAAAGGGTTGGAGCAACTTCCTCATGAAGAATGGCTTTCAACAACAGGGTTAGCATAGAAAAAGGATGAGGAAGGAGAGACTTGATAGATTTGCTTAAAATTATGCATGGTGTAGAGAAAGTGAAGAGGGAGACACTTTCTCCCTCTCCCATAAAACTAGAACTGAGGTTCATCCCAGGAAGATGATTGGTGGGAGCTTCAGGACAGATAAAAGGAAGTACTTCTTCACATAGCCCATAGTTAAACTATGGAATTCACTGCCACAGGAACTGCTCACAGCCATCCATTTGGGCAGTTTTAATAGGGAGTTGGCAATTCATGGAGAAGTCTATCAGTGGCTACTAGCTTTGCCGGCTGTGTGTTATGAGAGGCAATATGCCTGCATAAACAAGATGCTGAGAAGTTTAAACAAGAAGTCTTGCACCGATCCTGCCTGAAGGCAGCTGGCTTGGGAATGTATGGATGGAGTGCTGGGCTGGACAGATCACTGGCCTGATCTAGAAAGGCTTTTCTTCTGTTCTTCACCTCTGCCTTCCATTGAAGTAGAGGATGCCTTTGGCAGCTAGTCAAATAAAGACATTTCCGCTTTAAAAGAGGCCACACGGCCACCTTTGGCTCTTCTCCTTAAAAGGTCATGGCAAATTTATAAGCATTTATGGACCTGTACTCTTGATCAGGGATGCAGGCGGGCAGTGGGTTCAACCACTGAGCCACTGGGGTGTTGATTGGAGGGTTGACAGTTCGAATCTGCAAGACTGGGTGAGCACCCACTGGTTCGTCCCAGCTTATGCCTACTTAGCAGTTCAAAAGCATGAACATGCCAGTAGATAAATAGGTAGCACTTTGGCCATGAAAGCGTCTTCAGACAATGCTGGCTCTTCAGTTTACAAATGGAGATGAGCACCGACCCCAGCGTTGGACACGACTAGCACACAGGTGTGGAGGAACCTTTACTTTTACTTTACTCTTGATCATCACCAGCACCACCACTTCTCTCAGGTGTAGATGAGATGTCATAAGCACACAAGACCCGCCAACAGTTCAGTGAAGCTCAGGCCTGCCCACCTTTTCTTGTAATCTGGGCAAGTTTGTGCTCTTGTTCTGTAATTCAACCTTTTAATCCCTAGATTTAGACTTCTTTATAACCACACAGAAAATCAGAGTCATATAAAATTGATAAATCAGTGCAGAGGTCTTGCTTTTACTTTGCAGTTTCACTGTTTACTTAACCAAGAGCAGCTCCTTTAGACTTGACCTGGTCCTTGTCAAACACACGATGTTTGGAAAACTTCTCATGCTCCCATTAACTCTAAGCTGTTTCCATTGTCACTTTTGATTAATAGCCCAGATACTACAAATGCCATTAGAATCAAGGCTGTCCAAAGAAATGCAGCCTATACATTGAACAAATACTCATGTTTTAGTCCCCTTGACAGGGAGAGAAAACGGATATTCTCATCCCATGAAGCAATATATGTCTACATTAAAATAGCTTTCATTTCCTTAAAAAAATCCCCACAGTGCTCATATGATGCTTCAAACGTTTTTCAAAAAGGGAACACTATCCTGGTGTCCTCAGTCAACGTCGCTGCTACCATCACTGTTTTGGCAAAACCAAAGGTGGAATTCAGGGTGGGTCTTGCCAGATTTGGCCTTCTTTGTTACTCACTTGGAGTCTCAGTATTTAACCTTTGACTTTCACTAGGTTAACAGAAAACAGTTCATTTACCACATGCATCTATATTGCCCGTCTCCCCCCAGTGGGTGCCAGGCAGCTACAGCTGCTTTACAAATGCTCTAACATCTTGATTTGTCAGAACACCACCAGAACCATTTACAAGCCCTGATATCATTTTGGAGAAATTACTCTGAAACGTGCAATTTTGCATTGTATGTGCATGCAAGCACGGCATCAGTATGGCTACTGGGGATGCGGGGAGGGGAGGACTCCCTGTTTCATGTGCCACATGCTGGGCGGCCATCTGAGGGGCGCGGGTGAGGCAGACTGCGGGGCCCTGAACCAAATTTGGTCCCAAGGTCCAGCTGTAGTAGCATCACTGCCTCCACCTCACCAGTTCTTCCAAGTTCTTTCCCACTTACTTCTGAAGAGTGCGCAGCTGGAATTCTTCAATCGTCATCTGCAGGGGTGGCCATCAGAGGGCCATGGAGACCTTGAATAGCTGTTGCTAGATCATTTCTGAGAAGGTGTTCCAGTCCTCCAAGAATAAAGGGGCAGGCTTTCTAGAGCATCCTCAAAGAAGCGGCTCCACTGAGTGCTGGGGCCTAGAAGCAGAAAGCTGTGATCAGCATCGCTGGAGTAAACACTGGATAAAATCAGCAGTAAACTTGGCATGGGTGATGGAAGCTAGGGGAAGACTGATAGTAAGGCAGGCAATGGATGCATAAACCAAGAGCTCCAAGGACATGGAGGGGATCTGGCTACCTAGAGCTTCCTCCTTCTTTCTTTTAGGATGGCTTCTGGGAGGCTGGAATGAAAGAAGCACATGGGCTTAAATGGGGCCCAGTGCGGACATTACTTTAAATCCACAGCTCGCAGCAAAGCCTTATTAATTAAAATACCACTGTAGTGTAAATACAGGGAGCCCAAAACAGATACATGCCCTGGTGTGAGAATAGAGCTTTTAAGATCTGGACTGAAGGCTGTAAACCTATTTGAGATTAAAAATAAAAAGTTGCTGCTAGATGTGGATTTAAAATACTGTCTGTCATGTGAATTTATTGACGCTTCGGATCATGGCCACTTGGGTCAAAGGCCCTAGACAGTATCAAGTAATGTATTTAAGCATAACTAAAGCCTTGCATTTATTTGGTACCTTTTTTCTGTTTGTGCTGCTTATCAGCGGGAACTGTGCAAGTCCAAGCTGGCCCGCTGCTTCCTTGCGTGCTTCTCATTACACTGGGGCTAGCACTTCAGTTTACATTGTCTGGTGCCTTTGTCTGCCCTTTGCCACGTTAGCAGCAGAGCACTGGGACAGAAAAGAGTTCAGCGCCAGTGCGTGCATGCAATACCTTCACCAGCACAAACAAAAACATGGTTTATTTATGGCCCTGAAGTCAATGGGGGTTTCCCAGGTCATGAAGTATATTCAGATTCTGTAAGGCCTCAGACACAACAACCCCTAAAACACTGCTTAAATGGTCCCAGTAGGGAACACTCCGGGCCGACGGCATTGCTGCTGAAAACGGGATCTCTGCGTTTTGCTCTCTCTTCTGAGGCCTGTGCTTCTCTTAACCACGTGCCTTGACACTTCACATTGTGCATTTCCACAACTAGGCGTGAGTAAGAATGTGGAGCATGAGGGGCAGAGAAACACACCCCGTGTCTGGGAAAGTGAAAGTTGCATAGAGAAAGGGGAAATGGTGGTGCAGGGCTGCTGTTTTTGGCTGCAGTCCTCCGTTCACCATAGCTGGTAATTTGTCCCCGTGGTTCATTTAGCTTGCCTCGGTTTCAGAAAAATACAAAAACATCTCCTTCTCCCTGCAAAAAAAAGAAAACCCTTCTGTGGCACATGAAAGACTCAAAAATATTGTAGGGCAAGCTTCCAAGGGCCAAAGCCTGAACAAATTATAATGTGCCACCATTATCATAACAGGACTTCACAGGGACCTCATCCACCCAGTTCTGAAACACACTCACTGTGAGCCAAGCTCCTGATCCCAGTGTCTGGGCTCAGTGCAGGGCAAGCTCTCCTCAGTGCCAGATGGCCCTCTCCCTCCTTTGCTGGCCCACCCCGTCATGAAAAATGGCATTCTGAAGCTGGAAAGCGCAGGGGTGGAAGGCTCGGCTGCAGCAGGGTAGGTTTTGGAGAAGAACCGTGGGCAGAGGAGCAAGTTTCCTTAAATGAACTGGGGAAGGAGGAGGACTTGCCTGAAGGACACTAAGCTTCAGAAGGTGCCTCTTAGGAAGAAAAGAAAAAAAAAGGTGCCGGAACTCATGTCTTGGAGTCACACTTTTACACTAAAAAAGATTTTTAATTCACCAACTCTTTTTGAAATAAAGAACTTATTTACCTTTTGCACTCTAGTCACTCTACAGTCAGTCACTTTACACACACATAAACATAATTGTCGCCGCCGGCAGTAAGCACTCAGCGCGCGACCACACACACCAATCCCAAGCCGAGCAGCGTCCCAAGCCGAGCAGTGCCCTCCAAATCAGTACGGACACACAAGCAGCCCGCAGGCGATTCAAAATCACTCCATTGGAAAAATCCGTCAAAAAAAGGTGCTGGAACGCCATTCCGGTGCGTTCTATGACAAAAAAAAAGCCCTGGTTGCACCACTAAAAAAAGGACAAATGAGGCGGCCAGTTTGCATAAAATTACATAGACCGAGTTATATGCATAGATGCAAATTCTGAAACTATATAAACAGTATTTAAGTAGAAATATGGCCCATCTCAGCAGGTGTAGTTCATTGTATGTTTTGTTCTTCCGGGAGACTGCCCGGTGTCCTTCATGTTAGCCACATGGCTGTTCAGGGGCTGGAGAATGCCACTGCAAGGGTTTGCCACCGAATCTAGAAAGCGGCATTCGACCCTTCCCAACTGCAGCTGGGTCGATTTATTTCCAGCCTTCCATGACAAAAAAATCACCACATCTCAAAGGAATGCTTTTCTGTTGGAAATGATTGGTATGCAGGTTGGGATTATTTAAACAATCTAAATCTGGACATCTTTAGTTTTGCTCCTGATTGTCAGGTCAGTGTAATGATTCATTTTTAAAGTGTTACCAGGATGATAGTGTAATTCTCACAGCTGCTTTAATTTGGGATGTGTGAGGAATCTGTCTGGCGGTGGAATCCATCGGATTCCTCGGGCTCAGCTCCCCAGGTTCTGGCTGCTCTGCAGTGGCCCTGAGTCCGAGTTCCTGGTGAGTGTGCCCAGCATCTGTGGGGCGCTTACCAGGAATCGATTCCCAGATGCTGTGCAGACTCCAGCCCCTTGCATACTCAGTGCTGCTGCTGGCCACTCCGGGGTGGGGGAAAGAAGGTTGGGTGCAGGGAATGGTGCCTGGCATGGCTGCTCCCAGAGGCCTCTTCTGTGTCCTGCAGCCATCCTTTGGGTGGCAGATCCGATAGAAAAAGGTGCATCGTTCCCCTTACAGCGCAGGTAGGTCACTGCCTCTAGGAGCTTGCAAATGAAAATTCAGGAGAGGAGAAGCAATAGAGAAAGGGAAGGGAAGTAAACAAGGTAACAAACACATCATTGTTTCATCACAGGCTTTGTTGCAGGCTTATAGGTCTGTTTTTGAAGAACCTCCGAACACTTACCATGGAGCCCATGCTCATTTGCAGAGAATTCTGAGGCAAGTTCTAGAGCTGATACAGATATTTCCAATTTCTCTCAGTTTCTGATTATTCCAAACCTCAGTTCAGATCATCCTGAGCACTGACAATTTAAAAGGAAAAAATGAAAGGGTCTGCATGAAAATTGGCATGTATTTTTGTGTGCATTTCCCCTAATCTGGGCAGTATACTTAATATATACACTTTCACAGGCAGTTGTCCTAGCACAATGCATTGTGATGGTGCCTTCACAATAAGAGTGTGCTTTGGTTTGACTGGAGAGCTGCACTCCAAAATTCAAAGTATGAATTTCAAAGAATTGCAGAGTTTTGGTTTGAATGTTGTTCCCAAAGGGTGAAATTAGGCTCGTTTGCATCAGAAGGTGAACTGAATGCATGTCTCTCCCATATGTAGGTATTGATACAGCCCCTGGGCCTCACCACCATGCTACATCAAACGGCTTGCATCTTCAGAAACAGAATAGCCTTGGACAGCTGTTGTGGTCAAATTGACTCTGAGAACCCATATCCACATCTGATCTTCTCAGAAGGGAGAATCCCAAAAGTTTGCTGAAACACAGTTTGTATTATAAAGATTATTATTTGTTGCAAATGCTGTGAAGTGCCCTGGGCATTTGGTCTATAGGGAGAAATAGAAGTGCAAAGAATTAATGAAGATGTTTCAAGTAAGACACTGTAATATTTTAAGTGCTTCATTTCTAAGGAATGTTGTTAGAGGCAAACAACATCTTGCAGTCAACCAAGAGCATCTTAGACTTTGGCTATCCTGCTGCATCTTAATTCTTTGTAGCACTATATATTTTTCCCTGTAAATTCAATAGCCCTTTTTTATTCTGGTTTCTTTTCACGGCTTTCCAGCCGCGAACCACACACATTCAAGATGCCAAAAGCTTTCACTTAACCTTCTACCCTCATGCTGCTGAAGGGGAAAATGCTTTTGGTGAAATCAATTATACAACACCGTTTAAAAGAGGGCAATTTGTCATCTATTGTGGAATCCTGATTAGATAAAATCTCTAAATATCACTTGTATTTGTTTATTTATCTTTTAAACATGCCACCCAGCACCACTGGGTAAAACAGATGGGAAATGTAACAATGATCGCTCAGCAATCTAATTTTATTAAGCACAGGATGGCAACTAAGTTGAGCAACATAAAATCCCCCTTTGTTTGTCTGCCTCCTGAACAAAATCACACTACAAAGCATCATGGCTAATTTAAAAAATCAAGTCAACATATTAATGACCATGGTGAGGTTTTTTAAAAAAATCCTTTTTGTATCCTGTTTGACCCTATATCCCCACTGTCCTTTTTTATTGTTATGGAGACTGTTAATATTCTGTTCCAGGGTGAGTTCACTCTTGCCCATAAATACTCTCACAGTCATGGGAAATACGTGTATAACCTGGGCCATACCAGGATTCACTCAGTATCAACTTTCTCAACCCTTTCGATTAAGGGAATCACCCCAGTGGTATGAATGATTCACAGTAGACTCTTCAGACATTCCTTATCTGTATAGACTAAAAACAGGGAAGGAAAGCAGTCCAGCCATGCCCCCTCGTTGCATGTTTCCAACATCCTTTGAATTTATTAGCAATGTTTACATGCTGGCCAGTTTGCTACAAATGATGCTAGCTGGGTTACTTCAGAATACAAATTCAGACATTATATATCCTTTTTGATATAGTAATAGAACATACAAATAACACTTTTTAGGGACTTAGGAATAATTTCTTCAGTTCACATTCCAAAGTGAGTCTATATAATCTGAATTTGATAAAATAATATGGAAACCAAACAGCAGTTATCCCTCGCCTTTCTCTAAATTTTGTAGACATTCTCCAATTAAAGCAAATGTGCAAATTCATTATATTAGAGAAATTTACTTGCAAATGATGTATATGCTAGAAGATATACAAACAGAAATATAAGAAAACCCTTTTTATGAGCTTCTTAAAAACAACTTGAATTTATGGGGAAGGGATAGAACAAACTTAAAAGGAAACAAATTTAACTGAGAAAAGTGGTAGCAACCAAACTTGAGAGAAGCATGAATCTCTAATAGTTTTTACTATAAATCTTTGTTCTGTTCTTTGAGCATTTGCTTTGCACATCTGGATTTTGTGAAGTTGGGCATCTCCACCCAACTTTTAGGATATAATTCTGCAAATTACTTTAATTCTGACATAGTGAAATAAATGGACTGTAAAAGTACAACCTTATATGTCAATCCCATTGAGTTCATTGAGTTTAAATGGACCTACTTCCAGGTAACTGTGTAGAGGTAAACATAAATGCATATAACAAATCCTCAACACTGCTTTATGGAAAACCAAAGCACCTTTGTGGGCATAGCCTGGGGGATACTATGCTTAATCATTTCCTTGACTGACAATTCCCCCCTCAAAATTGTTTCCAAAGATGCTTCCCTCCAAATACAGTGTCCAATACAACTGTACACATCAGCACACACAAGCTTCATCTCCACTTTAGTCCTCTTGCAAATGTAAACAAACACTTCTTCCTGCCCACATTTGTGACACAAATCTCAACCCAGAGTAAATTCTGCTTTGCATGGGGTCACCTTAAACTGCTGACTACTAATTAGAGCCATCACAACAGCATAGAATTTCACAATTTAACTCTGAGCAGAGTGAAAAATCCTTCTTTTTACCTGTCCTGAATTTCTAACTTTTCAGCTTCACAGGATGTCCCTGGGTTCCAATATTATGAAAGGGAATGAAAAATGTCTCGCTGTCTCCACACCACACATCCTTTTGTACATCTCTGTCTTCAATACTGTTGCTTGCATCTTTTCTAAACTAAATAATCCCAGATGTTGTACCCTTTCTTTTTAGGGAAGCTGGTCTGGCCACTTAAGCAGTTGTCTTTTTCTGCACTTCTTCCAGCTTTACAATATCCTTTCTAAGTACAGTGGGTGGAACGCTACACCGTATTCTAAGTGTGGCTGCAGCATGTGTACATCCACTTCCCTATTCCCATCATGCAATTTGCCTTTTCCCAGCGGCCGCACGTTGGGCTGACGTTTTTAGCAGGCTATCTATCATGACTGACTTCAAATCTCACTGATTTGAGATCTGTTTCTTGGTCAGTCACCATCACTACTTACAACCTTATTGGTTTGTACTTGTTAGGATTTGGGCTGATGCCATGGTTTTTTGAGAAGTTGAAATTTGGGAAAATTTTAGAAAGTTAGATATTTTTGCAGCACGGGTTGTTCTGATATTGTTGTAAGCCGCCCCGAGGCTTCGGCGAATGGGGCGGCATAAAAATGTTTTAATAATAAATAATAAATAATATCCATTCTCCCATTTGGAGAAATCCTTTTAGATCTCCTCAGAATCCCTTTTTGTTTTAGGCATCCCAAATAACTGGCTTCATCAGCAGACTTTGTCACTTTACTGCCCACTCTTAATTCTTAATAATTTATCCATGCTAAAAATAGTTGGCCCCAATACCACTCTCTATAGGCCCCCACTGTTATATCCCTCCACTAGGAGAATTTACAATTTATTCCTACTCTGATTTTTTCTTTAACAAGTTAGTGACCCATAACAGGACCTCTCCCCTTAGTCCATGATGGCTAAGTTTGATGAGGAGCCTTTGTGAAGCAGTCAAACGCTTTTTGTAAGTCTAAGAAAACAATGCCTACTTACTCTTGTTTACATGTTTATACCCTCTAAAAGAACTCTAATGTGCTATTGAGACTTGACTTAAGCTTGCAGAAGCCATGTTGATTCTTTCTTAGCAAAGCTTGTCCAATGGGCTTACTATTTTAAAAATGTTTCCCACCAATTTGTCTGGAACAGGCATGTGCTCTGGGCTATACTTTCCAAGACTCCCCCACCTTAAATCCCTTCTTTAACACTTCAGCACTGGCCATTCTCTTATTTGGTGCCACAGGCTGATCTTAGGGGCATGTTACATATTTTTATTAGAAGATTAGCATTTTATATTTGAGTTCTTTAAGAACTCTAGAAGGAATGCCATCTGGACCCCATGATTTATTCAACTCTCAGTTTGTCAAGGATATTGAGAACTTCATATTTATTACCACTATGTGTCCCAGTTGCCCAGTTGCTCCTGAAAGCATCAATTTTGGCACAGGTATCTGTCCTATACCTTCTGCAGTAAAGACTGATGAAATGAATCCATCCAGCTTCTCTGCAATCTCCTTATCTTCTTATAGAATCATACAGTTGGAAGGGGCCTAGCAGGCTAACCGGCTCAACCATCTGCTCAGTGCAGGACTCAAGTCACCCATCCAGATTTCCACCAGGCTCAAACCCCGCTTATTAGCTTCCAAGAATAGGCAGGGTTAGGCACTTCAGCCTATATGGAAGCTTAAACTCAATTGAAGTTTAAACTTAAACTTCTTTAAGCTTAGGAGCTTAAGCTATTTCTTTAACTACAGTGTTGCCCAGTGGTCCAACTACCCCCATAGCTGTTTTCCTGCTTCAATATATTTAAAGAATTCTGAATAATTGGCCGTGATTGTGTTAGTGATTTGATACTTCAATTGCTTTCTGTATCTCTTATGGTCTGCTGGGCTCTCCTTTTTGCTCCACTTCCTTTCTTCAATGGGGAAGATGTCCATTTTCTTCAAGAAAATGTCTTTTCTCTGATAGTGTCCTTGACACCACTCAGTAACTATGCTGATGACCTCTTGGACTTGGTGCTATCTTTCCTAGCCTGTGAAACAGATTCTAGCCAAGTTTCTGCCTTGGAGGTTTTGAGGACCCCCCCCCCACCCGACACACACACACTTTTTGAAGGGAAGTAACCCCATTCACTCCTCCTTCCAACTTTCTTTTTTCTGGGATTTTAATTTCTAGAGAAATTTCCTCTGTTGAAATCAAATATGACTGAGTTGGAATTCCTTGTCAATTTCCTACTTGGATATATCTTAAGTCTGATAACACTGTAGCCACTGTTTCCAGCTGGTTTAACATTTACATCTGGTAATAGAGTCTTGGATGACACCATCTAGAATTAAATCCGGGATCACTTCTTTGTCTTCAGCTCCATGAGTGTTCTAGAGCACAATTGTTTAGGACTAGGATTGGGATGAACCCTGCTGGAATCCTTCCCCCAAGCATGTGTGGGCTTCCTCTTGTGCTTGGCCTGGTCTTTAAAAGTGAGCTAAGTGGAACTCCACAAACACTTGCAGACTCCCAGTTGCACAACTGTCAAGCTTCTTCACATCCGCTGCATTGTTGGGGAGCTGCCTTCCTGTTGGACCCTTCTGAGCAAGCACCCTGGGAGCCCCTTCTTCAGCTTGGGGCGCAGCTGCTCCTGACTTGCAAGTCGGAGCTGGTAGCGGTCAGGGGGGTTGCTTTCCTGGCAGCCCTTTGAGTGAGTTCCTTGTGACCAGCCTTCTTGGGTGTGAGGCACCACTGATGCAGCTCACAGACTGCTTACTGCTCAATTCCCAGTGGGTGCCTTGTGAATGCTGGGAATACTTACCAGGAACTCCAGCTCTGGGCCTCCATGAAGTCTGAAGTCTGGGGAGCTGAGCCCAGGGAAACCAATGGATTCCCACCCTGGGCAGATTCCTTGCATGTCACTGTTTAGGACACAAAGAAGTTTAACTTTCTTGTCCTGACTGGAGCATAAATTTATCCAGTCAATGCTGGGGTAAATGAAGTCTCCCATTATTACAACACTTCCTTATTTGGGGGCCTCCTTGCTTCCATTTTCCATTTCGAGATCTCCTTGAGTATTGTGGTCTGGGGAGCAACAGCCTGGTCCCAGCACTTAATTCATTTTGGAACCTCATGCTTTTGGGAAAGAGTGTGCCCCTTTTGAGTCTCCCAGAGTGCCTGGCATTATGCCCTCTTTATTGTACAGAGCAACATCCCCTCCAATACACCCTTCCTAGTCCTTCTGATAGAGTTCCTATCCAGAGAAGATTGGTCCCACTTATTCTTTCCATTCCATCAAGCTGCCATAATGCACTCTACATCTAGGCTCTCCAGTAAAACCAGGCATTCCCACTCTTCCATCTTGGCTTGGAGGCTTCCAGCATTTGGCTTGGAGACTGCTAGAATTTGCATTAAAACACCTGTACTTGGTGTCCCAACAGAGATCTTTGGCTTGTGCAACTTCTGCTATTGTACTTAGCCCTATTTGACTGGTTATCATGTTTCACCAGAAGCTCATGGCCCATTTCCTCCCCTTCTACATTTGGGCAAGTGGAAACATTTTCCTGTTTGCCGCCTAGGGATAATTCAACCTGAACTGGATGCTTCCAGACTCCTGTCAGCTTTCCTCCAGGGTTCAGTTTAAAAGCTGCTCTGCCACCTTTTTTATGTTTAGCACCAGTATTCTGGTTCCATGTAGTTATTTTGACTGTTATAACACATACTTCATTTGTTCACAGTTGCAGAAAAGACATTTGACCTACAGTACTTTTAAAGTAGTGCTTTACAAAGTAAAAGGATAGTATCTCATGCTTTAAGAAATAAAAGCAAACATGTTCTGTTGATCTAATGCTCTCTTCTTCGTTCTGTTTTGTTGTTTTTTATGGACAGCTCAGCATTAAACTAAGCAACAAACCTAGCATGTCCCAGATCCAGGAATAGTTCCTAACCACAGCTGTAAAGTTGACCTTAGTGGCAGCTGTTGAAATCAAAGGATCACATATTCCCATCAACCAATAATATGCCAGGAAACTCTGGTTTATGTTAAGGAAGGCATAGTAAGTGGCTAAAATAACCAGTGGGTATTCTAAGACCAGAAGATAATTCACCGCCTCTGTTTCTGCACATGGGAACTAAATCAATGCAGAAACTACAAATCTGGCTCTTGAAAAGAAAATTCAGAACCCACATAAACAAACTCAATGGCCACATCTGTACATCAAGTATTAAGCTACAAATCCTAGCTCATTAAACCATAATGTGAATGAGCAGCAGAGTTCAAAGGTGGTCTGTGAATCATCTCCTGTCTGGGTTCTGATGTAATGGGAAAGGTGGGCTTATCTGCTGTTTTCTAGTTTGTTTAAATATTGGTGCAAGGGGAGGAGTGAACAAGCCTCATCCACCAGCTCAATGCTTGTGTGCATCATGGTTTAATGAACTTGGGTTCATAGCTTGCTGTATCGTCTGTCCTAGACTATGAGAGTTCATTGAGAGTCTCCATAAATATGTGAACAAGTTGACATTGTTTACTTGGACTCACAAGTAAGTACTTACAAAAGCCTGTTGGTTTAGATGGATGTATGCCCTACTTCTAGAACCTCTGTTCATCTCAGCCATCCTGAGACTTTTGCATAGAACGGGATAGAAATGCTTTAAATCAATCAATCAATCAATCAACTGGTTAGTGGGAGATTCAGGACACATAAAAGGAAGTACTTATTTACACTGTACACAGTTAAATTATGGCATTCTTTGCCACTAGATGTAGAATGGATAGTCAGTTTGGACACTTTTGAAGGATAAGGCTACTAATGGCCACTAGTCCGAGTAGCCATATGCAATCTCAGAGGCAGTGTGCCTGTGTACACCAGTTGCTGGTGAACATGGGTGGGGCACTGCTGTTGCTTGTGGGTTTCTGTGGTTGGCCACTGTGTGAGCAGAATGCTGGAGAAAATGGACCCTTAATCCGGACCACCAAGTTGCTCCACCTGCTGTTATGCTTCTCCTGAATATCAGGAATGCAGTATGAATACTTTGGTCCCTCTTCCCCTGTCTCATAGACTAAGCCAATTTAGTGCCCTTTAGATATGTTGGACTAGACCACCTGTCATTCCTAGCAACCAGAGGCTTCACCAGCAAGCATGGGAATGGCAGTCCAGCATGTCTGGTGTGCAGGGGGTTGGGAAATGCTTTATAGATCCCTCAGTGGCCATTAACTGTACTAGCTAAAGTGAAGCTCAATGTCCAACTATTTTCCGTTTTGCAAACTGAACTTCATTGTGTCTCCTTAGTACCTCATGCTAATTTCTTCCTTTAGAAATGTTCATAAATGTATATGTTTTTGTGCATTTTTCTCAAAATGTGCATAAATTATTGGGCATATTTTGTATGTGTTTTTATGGGTTATACAGTGGCTTTTTTAAAAGTCTTTGCCTTGTAAGATAAAGCCTTCTTTCTGTAATATACACTGTTTTGTGCACACATTTCTATGCTATGCATCTTTTAGATGTGCGAGGTTTGGGTATGAGCTTCAGATAAGTACATATATTACTACATTCAACTCAGTTTCAGTGCTAAGGATTTAGTATGTTTGCATGAAACTGCAGACTGAACTAATTTTTCCCCTGTCAGGGAACACTGTGCAATGGGGTCAAACAAAAGGGGATAGTGGGTGACTTGAGAAGCTTTTTGCTGTGCTTTCACAATACTGCTCTTATGACGCTTGGATTTCCTTTGGCATTGTTAGCTACCTTGTTAGAAAGGTGAGATAAACCTCTCAAAAACAAATCCATCGCAAATCGATCTGGAAATGGAATGCTGAACTAGACAGAAAACATCAGGCCTGTGAGCAACCACTATGGAAAAGCCAAATCCCTTCTTAGGGATCATCAGGAAATTAATCAAGACCAACACTGCCAATATGACCCTTGTATAAATCCATGGTGTGGCCATACCTGGGAAGCAATGAACAATTTTCGCCCTCAAAAAGGACATTTTTAGAGTGACGTGGGGACAGAAAAGAACAAGAGGTGAATCAACATCTCTATGAGGCAAGGGTATAGCATTTGGAACTTGTTTAGGTCAGAAGAAAAGATGAGTAGGAAGAGAAATGATAGCAAAATAGAAATCCATTCTAGAAATGGTGTCCAGGTGTCCTGGAAGACTCTTACCCCCAATCTATTCCCCCCACAGCACAATATACTACTAGAGCCCAGGGTCACCCCATGAAGGTGAGTGGTGGGAGATGAAGGATCCGTGAAAGGAAGTCCTTCTCACATAGTGCATAGTGAAAATGTGGCATTCATCCCCCCAAGATTCAGTGATGACCACCCCTTGGATGCCTTTCAGCAGGGATTAAACAAGGAAGGATGATAAGGCTACAAACACCGGACAGCCATGATAGCCAAGCAATTACCCAGGGACCCCAGACTCTCTGTCCCAAATACCATCCGTGAGAAGTGGTTTCTGCAGCCGTGCTCTGCTTGGGGCCATCCTGTGGCCATTTGCTTAACCATTATGAGAAGCCAAAGCTAGACTAGGTAGTCCTTTCCTCTGCACTCACAGGACTCCTCGTGTTCTCCTTAGGTTGTTATGCCATTCTTTACTGTCCATTTAAGGCAACACACCTAGGAAAGGGGAGTAAGGCACTTCAACGAAAGTGGAACATCCCTCCAAGTAGGTATGCTCAGGCTCATGTTGCAGAATGCTGCCCACTTTCTGACATGAAGACATTGACTCATGAAGCAATAGATGAAATGGCTTTCATGACAGCTTGGACATGTGAGACCTGAAACAGGAAATGGGATTAGAAGCTGTCAGCTTTGACATACATACTCAACAGGTGATCACACCCTTAATAGCTGAACATTGCACCCTGCAAACATAATATCTGTTTTCTTCATGCATTCTTTCAAAGACTGTGAAACTGCACTCTTCTGGGGGGAGGGAGATGCTTCAGACTAGAGGTCACATAACCCTGACAGCATCAATGAACCTAACCCAGGCTTGTGATCATTTACAGGAAAAAAAGAATAAAGGAAAGAGGACTGAGAGTCTGCAGCTTGCATTTGTGATGTTAAGTTTGCCAGGGATTAACTCATGTGATCCACTTTGTTCTGGCCTTTTTCTCATTTTACATGCACAGGACTTTGACCCATGACGTAATGCAGTGGCTCAGGCCATATAGGAGCCCTGGGAAACTGTCTGATTAAGACAATTTCTCAGAGCTTTACCCCCAACATAAAAGATGGGGGTAAAACATAAAAATGCAATCATATTTGAGAGAGCGGCCATTTCACAGGCAATCTGAAGTATCTCAGGTTATAATCTGTTACCCATTTAGGCACTACAGTTGCCTCACTCATATATAAATGGGCCTTGGAAGGTGTACAGAGATGTGCACTGAGTTCTAATTCCTTTTCTGAGATTTTCCCTTCCTTTTGTTTTTTTGTTTCAGGCCTGCAATATCGCCTTCTTGTGCATGGAAGGTGACCTCTAGTTTGGCGGCACTGAAAGTTGACTAAGTAGTAAACAGCCATTTTCTATATAACAGAATATATATTTCCTGTTATATAGCCTGGACATTTCCAGTCAGGGTTTTGAATGCTGCAAATAATCATAGGCGTTTTTATTCATTTCCTAAGATGCAAGTGGTAAGATATTCTCATCTGAATATCCAACAGGCTTCAGGTGTCCCATCTATATTGTGTTCATTTCTGCAAGCGTAAAGCCTTAGCTAAGCTTTATGCTTGCTTTCTTCCTCCAGATGTACAGAACCCTCTGCCTTCCTACATTCATTGTTCCATGCATTAGACTGCACAGTTCAATGGGACTTCCCTTTTTATTAGTTTCCACAGAAACCTATGTGCATACAGAATATCTATTCCACTTGCCCACTCCCCCACATTCAATAGAATATTATGGGGCTGAGCTACACAAACATCTCTGCCAGCAAAGCAAAGCAAAGCAAAGCAAAGCAAAGCAAAGCAAAGCAAAGCACTTAAACATCATCCCTGCATTCACACTTTGCCAAGATTGATGTCACCTCATCATTTTTGCTAACTGGGAAACACCAAAGCGTGGAATTCAAGGCACAGATTGCTTAAATTCAGTTGAACTGCATGCAATTTAAACAGACCAAGTGTGTGTAGGATAGGCAATCTGTGTGTACCTCCGCCTCAGATCTCAAGGGGTGGGAGGGCAGATAGGGAAGAAGGTGCTCCTTCAGATAAACCTTGGAAGCCCAGCAAATGTAACTAAATGCCCTGCAGCAGGGGACAGTCTTAACCTGAGCCTGAAAAGATGGTAAGGCCAGTGCCGGGCAGGCCTCAGTGGGGAGCTCATTCTATAACTGAGTGGCCGCCACTCTTGCACTTTCTCTCAGACTGCCTTCTTGATGGTCCATTGGACTTCTTTGACTCTCTTCAACTCGTTCTCCTACAAAGTGTATCTCCAGCTGGCTTTCATCTCTTTCTCTTTTTGTCTAGATTGTGAGCCTGCTAGGAGCAACTATTTCATTTAACTTTTGTACCACACGGAGGCTGGAAGTAACTACATAATGCCAGGCCTGTCTTCTCAGAAGCAAACCCCATTCAGCTTGATAGGACTTGCTCCCAGGTGTGTGTGTTTAGGCTTATAAATATATGCCTCCATGCACACCCTGGCATGTCTCTGTGGATCCTTTCATAAACTGGATGGCTGATTGCTTTCCCAATTAATAAAGTTGGAGCACTGGTGCGCCTCGTTAGTGGACTATAACGTGCTGATGGCCTGGTGCACAGCCTCAGAAAGTGAGCATTAATTCAAATGTGGAGCGATACAAATTGTGTAAAGATCCCTGAGATATGAATCATGCCTTGGTTTCACATATAAGTAGGAACATTATGTAGGTCATTACCGAGTTGCTAATGCCATAACTGCTCTGCCGTCTTTGGCTGGATCTTTCCATCTTTTCTAATATGTAATTCAGCTATTTCATATTTCTCAGCAGGGAGCGATGCTAGCATACAAATCAGTCATACATTAGGTGGTGGAGCCATGCATCCAAGAAGAACATAAATTAAATGCCTTTTCAATTTGGGCACATTACTAGAAGGTTCATTCCCGAAGGGTTAGATATGTCAAAGGTGGTGACCTGTCATAATGAAGTATTCTCTTCCTCGGTTCTGTGATGGTAAAGTAATTGACAGAGATATAAAGTTAGAGAGGTTCAGTTCCCTTCTACCTCCAATTAAATGTTGTTTCTGAAATAACAAGTGTTAGAGCAGGGAAGATGCTAAAAGCCAAAACAAAAATGTGTAACTTAAAAAGAGGAAAGGATGTTTTAACCAAAGGTTACTCCTGGGGGTTACTCATTTGTAGCCATTGCTTTTCTATGGTAATATTCTAAATTTTGCATCATTAGATTTGCAAAGAAGCTTTGACACTGGAGGGCAACTTTGTGATAAAGTTTAGTCAGACAAACTTTGCATGTAGTAGGAGACACCGACGGCCCTGTCATGGCACCATTGGCTTCTGTTTGGGTAGAGCAATGCCAATGCCAAGCTATTTTTAAAAAGATGTTATTTATCTCAAGTTGATTCCTTAAGGCACAGTCCTATGCAAGTTGAAACAGAAAAAAGGCCAATCACTCCTAGCAGGTCCCAACCAATGTAGCCCACAAAGTACAACTGTCTAATCATGCACAGCATTGGGCCCTGGAGAGATTATTTTAGGCACAGATGTGCTTTCTCAGGTTCTGAGGAGATATGCTGGGAAGGGGTGATCCTCAGCACTGCTTCCAGAGAGAATCCACCTGCACAGAGCTAGCCTAGACCATTTTGCAGCCAATGGCAAAAAGACAGCCTGGTGCTTACCCAAGCTTCCGTGGAAAAAAGCAGAGCAACCCAGTAGCTGAGTCTTGCTTCTCCACCAGTCATAGGACCACATCCTCCAATGTTCCTGGAGGCACTAGGATAGTTAAAGGAGTGCAGAACAGGCCTGGTAATCCACACCACTTCGGCCTCTAGCAGCTCATTTCCACTCCTTTTCCAGGGAGCATGTGTCTCTTGAAGTGGCCACATCACTCTGCCAAATGTTTGGGCCCAGCAAAGGCCGGTGGCTCCAGTCTGGATTTCATCTGCACTTTAAAGGAGATGTTTGTGGTCTTGAGCTGCAGTAGGTTTAGCACCATGAAGAGAGTCTTTACATTTCAAGCTGAAAATCAGAGTGAATACACCCCCCCGCCACCCCCAAGGATTGGAGCTAGCAGCCACTGTGGAAGCTGTATCTACTGCCTCAGTCTATCAACAAAGGATTTGTAAAGGGCTCCCATGAGTAAACTGTATCTGCCGATTCCCCTTTAGTATGTACTCCGGAGAGAAGGAACTGTGTGTGCAGCACGGATGGTACAGTCTGAACCGAGCAATATTTACCAGTACCCACAAAACATGACATGGCCTCTCCTCATCCAGGTTTTGAATTTATAATAATGTGACAATGATGATGTGTCCTATGTAGGAGGAGTACGCCAATAACGTCAGTAGCATTTGGCTGAGGCGGGGCCAACTTTGTGCTGTTTGTCTTTCTTGTAAGCCTGGGGCATTATGGGAATTGCAGTGCTGGGCAAACATTTCATGCCATAATTTTTCCAGAGACTTTTTTCTTCCATCATGGAGATGAGATGTTCAAAAAGGGTTATTCAAATTACCAAATTAGCTCCTTGAAATTTCAATTTTTGTACTGGAATTAAGATCTTACAGCCATTTTCTGCAATATTGCTTCATAGAAGAATATTTCAAAGCAGCTTTACCTACACACAATAATGCCACATGCTCAGAACTGTCATTTGGGGATGGCTGGCCAGCTGGTCTCTCTGGCATAATACAAGTTCCATTTGGAATTTCTCCAGTTTGGATCTGCTGGGTTTCATTCTGTTTCCTGCCACTTACATCAACTTGAGATGATTTCAGTTGTGCATTTCAGTTTTGTTTTATTTTAATTTTTAATAGTAGCAGTACATGTTGCTAGAAGGCAAAATGAAATGACAACCTGCTCAGAATAAAGTGCTTGAAATCAAATGTTGCAAATATTTTGTAAGCACTTTGCCATTTTATTCTCAAGTGCTTCTGAGAAGACTGAAGGATGTTTTTACCCTTTCCATTGTGCCATCTCTTCTGGTGGACATTTTTTGCTTCTGGGCACTTGCAAAAGAACAAGAAAAAATTGCTCCTTGGGATGCTGTTTCGTATCCTTTCGTCATGGTGTGACAATGACTCCACTCTGCCTGCTTCCTTGGGATTCGGGGTAAGTGTTGAAAGCAGGGGGATCTTTCCAGGAAGGACGTATGAAGCTCTCCCTCTTTGCCTCCATGTTACAGCTCTGCCTTGAGATTTCGCTATCTTTTGCTCTACCTTCCTGCTCTGCTTGAATTTACACAAGCCCCTTGTCCTCCACTGTGTCTCCTTCACCACAATATTTGTGTGTGTTCATGTTCCCTGCTGCTCCGCAGCCCATGTCTACCTGTCCCTCCTAGCAGTGGAGAGAAGTGACAGGAAGGAAGTGGAAGGGGAGCTGAAAATTGCTGGGGAGGCAGCAGAAAGCAACTTGCTCAAAGCAGGTGGGCTTACTTCAGTGTAAGGTAGAGCAACCTTTAAGCAAAAGGGTCAAAGGCAAGACCTATCACAAAGAGAAAAAATGAAAAGTTATTTGACAAATAGAAAATATGGTTTTGCAGGGCTAAAACAAAGTGATGCGTAGCGAGATTGAAACTGCTAAGGATTTTTACAACAGGAATCCATCATGAATAGGCAGGCTTGTGAAAGTCTACACATGGAAAATCTTAATAATTTAAATACGTGCAATCAAATTTCTACAAATCACAAATGAGAAGTTACTTTTTCCCTGATTCTTTGTTTTGCTTTTGGGCAGGAGGGAAAATAATTTTGTGTAGGCCCACATGAGTTTTTTTCTAACTCAAAACATGCTGCAACTTTTAAAGTAAAGTTTGCATTTTGAGGAAACCTCTGCATTCAAATACTTACCCCATCTCTAGTTGAGGGCTGCTAGAACACAGATTAGGGCCTTTCAGTGGTGGCACCCTGTTATTCATTCCATGACTCCTTATCATTATTTGTCTTCTGACATCACCTGAAAACTTCTTTTCCCAGTTGAAGGCATCTAGTATTTTATGGGTCAGTGCCAATGATGACATTCCAACTTGCCTACTTTCTTTAACACAGCTGTATTTAGGCTTTTAAATTTACAGCCAATATTTGTAAGCTTTGGTTTTTGGTTGCTTTGTGTTTGCTCCTATTGTTATGTTTTGCACCTCATATTAAATGTTTTGTTGCACCCAAATGACTAAACTTCAGTGCAATCCCAGATGTGTCTACTCAGATGTAAGCACCATTCGAGTCGAGTAGGATTTACTCCAGGAAGGGTGTCTAATGCAGAAATCCAATTCTATTACTGGTTAAATAAATGGCCAATGAATTACCCCTCTCAGTACTTGACATTGCAGAGAAACTGGGGCAGTTCAGCACCTGGAGCTTCTGATAACCGACTTGCTATTAGTCTCCAACTAAAATGACACTACAAAAGCTTTTCTGTGGTTTCTCAAGGTCTGATAAATTGTCCTCCTAGCAGTTATCAGCAAGTCAGCCTGGGTTCAAAACCATTGGAGCAATTTCCCGGGTCCCACCCATGCATACAATATACGTGTTGTAGCACCAATTCTGGGCATAATTACCCTTAAAGTAAATGTTTGGAAATGTGAGTGACTGTGCTGAAAGGGACCTCTATCTTTATAAGTTAATATTGCCTAGTAAATTGCTTCAGTGTAGAGATATTCTTTGGGAAAGGTTTCCCCATAAATGCTACTTTTGTCAGGTGATGGCTGAAAGCAAGTTAGCAGTTGGTGGTGGGAGGGAAAGGATTCTGCTATTTGAAAGGGACACAACTTGCAAGTGCGGAAGATTAATGCTTGGTAGAAAGCTAACAGGTGAACTATATGCCCTCCGGAATTACTGGCACTGGCCTTTGGCTGAGCAATAAAGGTATAGTTTGGAATAGAGAAATTGGCTCCCTAGCAGCTCAGAAAATGATAGAAGAATTATTAGGAGCAAACAAAGTCCTTCATTTCCTGTTATGCATGTCTATGTGATACCAAAGCAATGTCAAAGATCTTAGTCAAATATTGACTGTCCCGGGAGCTGCCTTTACTTCTTGGACTCTCTATGCAGAGGTGTTTATTTAGGGCAAGTCTCAATTGCTCTCAATATACCATTATAAATCTTTAAGCAAAAGACAGTGTGTTTGTCTGGACAATCAGTGTCAGACATGCAGTGTCTGTGCTCTCGGTTACAGGGGAGTGATTGAAATGCTCTCAGTCTTGAGTTCTGTGAACGTGGCCCAAAACATTGTATTCACCCCTTTGCGCATATAGCCAGAACTGTGGACAGATGCTGGCAATTTGGTGGGTTCTGAATGTGGAGGAAGCTCATGTTGCAGGGAGAATGCTGGGGTTGGTTCAGCACATGATAATCCTGGGGAATTTCTGGGGGCCAAACTCACTGATACTGGTCCCACACCCCTTGTGGCAATCGCTTGGGTTTGGAAGCCACCCGCCCCTTTGTCTTCCTACAGTTTCCCGGTAGGTAACCTCTCTCTGGGGCTTCGCAGGAGTATTAACTTATAAGGTCCTTAACAATTTGTGTCTAGATTATCTGAAGATTGCCTTCTTATATCTAGTCCCTGTGATAATCTGGTTTTCCAACAGGTGCTCCCACTAAATGAGGTAAGGCAAGTAGTTATGAGAGAGCTTTGCAGAATACCCTCCTTCCAGAGGATTACCTGGTGCCCACATTGTGGTCTTTGTTTCGCCACCAGGTAAAACCTTTTTAGTTTCTTGGGTATTTTAGTCCTTCAGCTTTGTTTTTAAATGTGTTATTGTAGTATTAGATAAGTATACAGTTGCTGGCATTTGCTCTGGCATCCTTTTTTAAACGGGTAACAACTTTATATTTTGTTTGCTCATATTTTATTTCTAACCCAATTCAATTGTTATGAGTGTTCCAGAAAGTGTTGGTGAGATAAAAATGTAGGTAATGAATGCATCTAGGATGGCACCAGGTGGACACCAGTGAAGGAGCTGGTCCTGCTTTGCACTGCCACTATCTGACCTCAGCTTGTAGTTGGACTTTGGTCCTCTTACATTCTGCAAAGGCCACCATTCCTCTCCAGCATCCCTGGTTCAGGTGTCCTAGTTGTAAATGCCAGATACTGGCTACCTTTAAAGACAGTTGAGAAGATCCCACTGATATAGAAAGTAGTGCTTGTGGAAGGCAAGCATTTGGATCATATCACACTGGAGGAACATTAGAAGATGCTGGATCAGACCAAGGGTCCACCTAATCCTGCCTCCACAGCTCCCCTCAGGAAACCCACAGGCAGGACATGAGTGCAAGAGCATCTCCTCCTTATCTCTCCCAGCAATTTGTATACATATGCATATATTCCGATGCCAGAGGTCATATGGAACCATCAGGACTTGTAACCATTGATAGAATTTTCCTCCATGAATTTATATTATTTATTAATTAATTTATTGCATTTGTATGCCACCCCATAGCCAAAGGTTCTCTGGGTGGCTCACAGTGCAATATAAATATATTTAAAATACAGATAAAATAAATAACAATAATGAACAAACCATAAAACATAGCAAAATTAAAATGCAATATAAATACAAATGTATCCAATCTCCTTTTAAAACTGCCCAAATTGATGGCCATCACTGCATCTTGTGGAAATAAATTTCATCTTTTACGTGCTGCATGAAAAAGCACTTCATTTTATCTGCCCTGAATTTCCTACCAATCAGCTTCATGGGATGGCTCCCAGGTTCTAGTATAAAAAAGAAGAAAAATGTGTTCAGTTTATTTTTCTCAACCATGCACAATTTTGTACACCTCTGCCCAACCTTACCTAACAGTTTTGGAAACCTCTACCTTCCCTTATTCACCATTTTTCTAAGCCAAACAATCTCAGTTGTTGTAACCTTTCCTCACATTGTTCCAGTTCCTTGATCATTTTAATTTTCCCTTTCTGCACTTTTCCCAACCATCCAATGTCCTTCTTTTTATGTGCAGTCACCAGAACTCTATACACTATTCTAAGTGTGTTCACCTCACAGATTTGTATAAGGGAAGTAAGCAACTTTTAGTTCCAGTTCTTTTCTTAATTATACCTAACTGGAATTTGCCTTTTGCCACAGACACATGGTGGCTTGACATCTTTGTCAAGCTGTCCACCACAGTCCCAAGATTTTTCTGAGTCAGTCACCAATGTTATATCTGCTCCAGGGGTTAAAGATGTATTTTCAAGCTCAGTTTAATGCTATGTATTTGTACAATTGATATCATTTATGATGCTGCTTTCAGGTAAATGGATTACAATATTAAATGTTGGCCACCTTGAGAAAAACTTTATTATAAAAGGTGGTATATAAATTCCAAAATAACATTATGCGAATGGTGAGCATTAAAACTAAAAAAAAAAAATATTACTGACAAAAATCTATGGAAGCAGTTCTGTTTCAGTATTAAAACATTTTTAATTAAATTTTAATTTTAATTAAACCAAGAATCCAGTGCATAAATATTACATCTTTTAAAAGAATTTGAATTTAAAGTTAGCTTCTTTTATCATGGAGAATTCGTTTTGATCATTGTTATGCATTTATTGTTATATGCTGTCAAGTTGTCTCTGATCTCCGGAGACCCTGTGAGTGGATGCTCTCCAAACTGTGCTGGCAGTCCTGCTTAGCTGGTGCAAATTCAGGGCTGTGGCTTCCTTTATGGAGTCCGTCCATCTCAGATTTGGTGGTGGTGGTGGTGGTCTTCTTCTCCTTCTCCTTCCAACTTTCTTTAGCATAATTGTCTTCTCCAGGGAGTTTTTCCTTCTCATGATTTATCTGAAGTACAGCGACCTCAGTTTCATCATTTTTGCTTCCAGAGAAAGTCCTGGATTGACTTGATCTAGAATCCACTTGTTTATATTACTGTTGGTCCAGGGTATTCATAATATGTCGGGTTCTCTCAGGTTTCTCATTTTTTCCAATGGCAAGTTTAGTTTGTCTGGAATGTTGAGGTTGTTTGTTAAATTGCAAGAATATTTGCATAGATGTGGAAGCAAAATTCTCAATATACATATTCACAAGCCATGTTATTTATTTATTTAATCTCTATACTGCCCAACAGGCAAAGATCTCTAGTTGGTTCACAGCAGCAAAATTAGAAAAACAATATAAAATATACCAATTAAAACATCATACAAGTTAGCAATACAAAATTTAAAACCAAATAAAAACAGAAAAAGAAAATTCTACATGTAAAAGGGCACTGTTAAAACAGCCAGCAAGCCCAGTAACTAATTGAATGTCCTGTAGTAGAGGACAGTCTACTGTCAAGTTGGCACCAGGGAGGCCTCAGGGGAAACTTGTTCCATGACTGGGGGCCACCGCTGAACCTGTTCTTCTCAACAAGAAGAAGAACAAGCTCTTCTCCTAGTTGCCACCATCTGAACCTCCCTCAGGGTTAGCAGTTGGAGAAAGGCCCCAGAGCTTGATTGCAGTGTCTGGGTTGACATAACAACAAAGCTATACTGGGAGACTGTTTTAGGGCACGATGCTGGCAAAGGCATGCTGGGAGTTGTAGGCTTCCTTCCCTGTCTGAAAAAGGGGGATTGTGCCCTAGATGGTTGTCTTGACACGCCTGCCGTATTGAAAATCTCTTAGCAGTTATCAAAGGCTGTAACACAATCCTCTGCTTGCTCTGGTGAACCACATCTGGCCCTGGTTCTTGTAACACACCCTAGTTAGTTCAACATTAAAAACCAAATTCTATTTATCATTTTAAAATGAAGGCCATTGGCTTGTGGCACATCATGGGGTCTTCTACAAATTGCAGGATTTCACCTTTAATGGATTATTGGCATGAATGAAACATGCCTATCGATGTTGGCAATGCAACCCTTGGCAGTAGAGATTGATAAAGTTGTTACTGTCTGATGCAAGGTAGGCTTAACACAACAATGAATTTCATCTGAATTCCAGCTTGTTTTGGTCAGCCACCCGCATGATTAGATTCAGTCACGGCTAACAGGGGATGTCCCAGGTAATACATGGGGCTGATGTATCTACTGAGTTTGCTGGCCATATGTGGTGCCCTTTGGTGAAGCTGGAAACAGAATGTTGTCAGTGGTAAAAAGAGAAAATTCAGACTGCCAAAAGGATTAATTGAACAAATTCAGATATTGGACAAAAACAGGTTGTCAAATAGAAAACATTCCAGTTATTTCTATCACAGAGCAACAAATATTTGAAAGATCTTCCTTTCTTCCTTTTTCTTTTTGGTGAAGAACCAAGTTACAGATACAAAGAATAGTGTCCGCACTGCCTTTTTCTTGCAAGCTAATTTTCATTCTAGTTATCAGATGTTATGTTCCTCCCTTAGCACATAGAAGGCAACAGACAGTTCCTTTGAAAAAGCTCTTCATTCTCCAAAGTATATCCAGTAAGCACAATCACCACAGAATGAATCTCTGAGCATGTACAGAGTGGATCATTGAACCCAATGTAGCAACTACTTCTGAAGACCCTTGCTTTGCGTACCCCTGAACCGCCTCCCTCTCAAGGGCCCTTTTGGAGGTGGGGAAGCCTCTGTATGTCAGCCCTCTAGCTGGCTCGCCCTTCTCTCCCAATGCCATGTCATGGATTCAACAGCTGTACCAGGCTTGGCTGGCACCTAACCCTCCTGCACCATGCCCCTCCCAATCAGTTGCAGATCCAGGCTATTCTCCATCTGAACATCTGGAGAGGGCGGCCTTGAGATCAGCCCTTCTGCTTCCCCTATTTCAGTGTCTGGGGGTAACTGTTGTCATGGCCCCTCCTCATCTGACAAGTCTGAATCTGCCTGACCTTGGAACGCACACCAAGAACAACCATCCTTTTCATTCCCAACACTAGTAACAGCTAAAAGGAAACAACTGAACTGGACTGTCCTTTTGAAGTGAACTGGAAACTTTCTATTTAATAAAAGTCTGGTGCAATGTTTAGTCTGCTGCAGCCTATAATGAAGATCAGTTGGCTTTCTGTTGAGGTCACAATCCAATCTTTTCTCTAGCATTAACCAATAAAAGCTTTTGTTCTACCAAGAAGTAGACTTGGTAGAGTAATGGTAGAATATGTGAGAAGTATCCCATAACCTCAAGCCTGATCACATCATACCTTCTCAGGACTGTCCTCAGCTTGAGTCGTCCCTGACCTTCCCTCACTTTCTTCACCTTGGGTAGTCAAGGCAGCAGAAGACATCTCTAGCAAGGCAGGTGCCTTCTTCAGTATTTGAAGTGCATGATTTCTTTGAGCCTGCCAGAAAGAACCTGATCAAGTTTTACCTTGTGGAGTTTAAAAGATCAGGAGTAGGGGTAGGAAAATCAGTGAGATTTGAGCATTCCACTTTGAAGCCCTCTTTTTGTTTTCATTTGAATGGGAAAATGCACATTTCAGAACACATTTGAAAAACTGCATACACAAATGTGCACTTCCCCATTGACTAAAGCATGAAAAAATGCATACTTTTATGGCACCCATTTTAAAATGTGAATGCAAATTCAGGAACATACAAGCTTTTGTTGAAAACATGTGTTTGCTTTCTTATTTGCATTGGAAGTGCAAACAGACTAAATTTGAGTGAACAAGATGAAAAATATGCAAGGTGCAGGGGCTTGGACATAAGGACCAATGCAGCAGAAGCTCTTCTCTGGTTTTCCTTGGTCCTTGCCTACTTGCACCATAACTGTGTAGACTTGCATGTTCACCGTTGTACCGTATGCTTCCTTTTCTCTTCCTTTTTCCTTCTGATGTTTGTCCTCTTCGATGCCTTGCTCTTAGAAAGCAGGAACCTGCCTCTTAGCTTTGATCTTTAAACCAACATATGAAACACTTGAGTGTTTCATTCCCTTGCTCTGAGTGGTGCACTGTCTGGTATGTGGACTTTAACTGGCATTTCAGGGCTAAAATCCAAGTGAGTCCTCAAGGTCACTGGGTTGCCCTACATACTGACATTCTGTATGCCTTTTCTGCCTAACTTGCAATGCAGAGTTTTTTGTGTTCAGGGTATTTCTGGGCAGATCCAGCAAACAGAACAAATGAGAAAACGAAGAGGAGGAAACACGCAGCCATTGACAAAGGAAGAAACAGAATTGAACAAAAACAAACCCATGTGGCTAAAGGCACAATCCCATGCTAGTTTAGACATAAAATTAGGCCTTCTGCTCCAGCCAGCACAGTGAACATGAAAAATGGAGGGAAAAAATCAGTTGGGATTAACTTATTATTGGCAGATTGTTGTGGGTTGGAGCCATTTCAGAGTTTTGTTTCACTTATGGGTTCAAAAATAACAAATTAGATAAGTTAGCATTAAAATATAAATTGAAGACTCTTCCTATTCTTTCTCAAGATTCACAGTGAATGGTGGACTGGTTATTTTGTGAATGACTCATGGTGTGCTGTGGTCATCCTCTCTAGCTTCAGCAGTTGCCAACCTTTGCAACTCTTGCAAAGGAGGAAAGATGTGCTTAAAAGCAAACCAGCAAACAACAAATTGCAGTCCTGAAATGTTAGAACAATATTGACAAAACTCTGCTTTTAAGAATATATTCTAACACGTGCCGTTTTGCATTTGAACCCTGCTTAATTCATAGCATTTCCACATCTAAGGAATAGCATGCAATCTGATCATCCGTCAACTTCTGGTGGTCTATTTGGGGATGCCTGGACTACAGAGTCCCTGGCTTTGGCCCCAGGATCCAGTCTTAACTGCATCTTGATGTGTAAATGGATCTGAGTCCCAAAGTTGCTTAAAATACAATTAAAAGCAACAGAAAGGTAGCTGTTCCTCAGTAGCTGTTTCCTTTGCATGATTCCAGAATTCTCTCTCTTTTTTTTAAATTCTTTCAACATAGTAAATGGGTTATAGTGCATTTAGATCTTTGCACTGCTGATGGCTTTCACTCTGGTTTTACTCTCTTTTAAACTTTAAAGGCTTTATATTGTTATATCATGCCGTATTTTATGGTTTTAATTTAGTTAACTGCCTGATGCTGAGGGACAGACCAACCAGTTCCTATAAACAGTGTTCCATCTCTAGAGGGAGGGATCTCCATTAGATGGCAAAGTGCATTACATACATCGGATTTTTCTTACCCCTGTTTATGTGTGACTGCCATTCCTTGGCTTTGGCTATTGGGTGGTACAGAAGTGTAATAAATTAAATCAAGTGTCCAGGAAACCTGGGGAAGAACTAATTTGGAGCAGATACACAGTGTCTGGCATACTCTTGTGAGAAGGCAAGGCTCATTAGAGAAGATAATCATGCTAGGAAAACTCAAAGGCATTGAGCACAGACCAGTAGCCAAGTACTTGACACTGGGAATGCCAGAGAACACACCCTATTGGAATGTACTGAATTGGCCATCTCCATCCACAGTGGACTTGACCTCTGTTTCTGCCCAGTGAAATTCCACTTGTGCTGCTTATAGGGACAGATGAATCTGCCCTTATTTGGGTTCCCTTAATTTTTCATCTTTCCATTCCTAAATACAGTTCATCTCAAATGTCCAGAATTTCTCCAGGCTTAAGTTTGGTCCATCCGGTACTTTGAGAGCTTTCCCCACACTGTATTCCCATGAACATTTATAAGCATTCATTTTATCTAAAGTATACATTTTTTGTGCAATAGATACATTTTGGCAGGCAATTTTCCAAATACAGTGCATTCCTGACATTACAGTCACTAACGTGCATTTTTGCACACATTTTTAAATTAGGGAATGCCACTGCAGTATTTGGAGAAGTGCCAGTGTTGAAGGACAACTGACTGCTGCAGAGTGGTTTGAAAGTTCAAAAGTAGCTAAGTTTACATGTATGAAATCTGAACAAATTTCTCTCCATTCCTCACTGCTGCCAATTCCATTCTGAACTCTGCTTCTATAGTCAAATGCCCTTTCAATGGTTTCTCCCTGTGTGTTTCCCAGGAAAGATGGGTCACCACCAAGCAATTACTCTTTGAACAAAAATGGCTCTGGAAGCAAGCAGGGCATTTTTACCCATTGCTACCAGATTCAAGGAACATCTAAATAGCCCGCAAGCACAAATGGAAGACACTGATGGAATACCAAGGCACGCACACCTACACTGTCAGTATAATGCTGGTTTTAAAACTGTGTGCCTAGCAAGACTCCCAAGGAAACTTCTTGGTAAGTGAGGATCTGCTAAGGGTTAACAACCTTGATCAAGTATTTCTCAGCATCCACCCAGGAGAACAGCCCCAGCATCTCTTTGGAGAGCTCCTGCACTGAAACGGGCAAAACCTGTTTCTGTTTGTAGGTGTGGATGTTGCCTAGGTAGATCTCACCACAGCTGCTGCTTTACTGCACAGAAGAGTTGAGTCTGTAAACACATGAAAGGCATTGAAATTGGCTTGACATGCAGCCAACTTGAACTGGTCATATCATATGGTAATGCCTACCCTATGGTCTGATACGCACCAGCCCTGGCTTGCTATTCTCAACCATCTGTTTCACATACCACCAAACGTCAACTTGCTTTTTTTAACGCTTACTCACACACCACATTGCAAAGCCCAACTATAAACTTGCATTGTGTTATTATATGTTTTAAGCACGCAGGGTATCATTTTCTTTATTGCATGATTCTCTTCAGCAACGCTACATGTGAAATGCAAATGCAGAGGCCCTGCCCACAGCTTTAGACTGGTTCCCAGAGATTGGATCCTAGTGGTGGTTTTACTATCCACATTTACAGGCCAAGGCCCAAAATGATGTTCCGGATAATAGCTGTGATTTGAGCAGTGCTACACTCAGGGCTGAATGGTCGGTGGTAAACACATGCTTGAGAACCCCAACTGCTGTGAAACAAAGCAAAGATGTTATAATTTGCAGGGCCAAATGGCCATGTGTGGCAGGAAAGAGATGTAATTAATAAAGTGCTTGGAAACATCCACGGAACAGGGAAGGAACTAAATGGATCTCCCAAGGAAGAAACTCTTCAATCTTGCTCCACAGGCCAGAAGGCCCTCTCCTTGGTGGAGCCATGCATAGGCTTAAGGATTCCGCTTTGTGGGAGCAGCCAGAGCTACGCGTCTGCACAAACTGTGCCACATCAGGGTCGGTGTAAGGAAATTTATTTATTTGCATGTATTTATAGGCTGCTTATAATTGCTGAGGACTTCCTAGGCGGCTTACAATGCATAAAACATATTAACAGACATTAAACACATTAAAACCAATTAAAACATAATGAATTAAACAACTATAAAAGCAATTAAAAAATTCCTAAAAAGAAATGTGCACTACAACCCAAATTGAACTGGATGGCAGTCATGGCCCTTGGTAGCTCCTTTCCAAGGAGCTACGAATTATTTCCACACAACTGGGAAGGCCTTTCCTGCTGCCATACCCATGCCATCCTCTTTGGAGTCGCACTGCTGATGCCTTTTATTACAGGAGCTGCCTTCAGCTTCCAGACACTGTAAAGTGGAGCGTATTTACAGATGCAGTTAGTGTTAAAGAAATGTCTGGAGAGCTCTCTTTGGGTTTGATACGAGTGGAAAGTCTGGCTTGCTATTCAATGTGCCACTTCAGAAGGAGAATTGCCCGCTTCTGTGCAGCAATATTGTATTAGCAGACTCTCTAGCCCTGTCAGGAAGGAGGGCCTGGCTGGGCACAGCCTCTCACTTTTTTTCCTGTCTCCCAACTGTTAATTAAACAGAAAGTAGCTGGGATTAGCTTGCAGAGACAGGTCTCTTGTACAGGATAGCATTTCACATTGATTATTAAACTGCTGCCTTTGTGAAACAAATCCCTACATTCAAAGACAACTTTGATATTTAAAGCTGCCTTGCTAACTTCAAAATCTGGGTCTGATTTTTATACAGGCCTATAAATAGCCATTTGACCAGTAACAGGAGTATGTTCAGTCTTTTCATTTCCTTACTCTCGAGTTTACGATGTGTGAAACTTGCAGAGAATACCAGGGACAAAAGATGCAAACAGGGCCCTTAAAAGGAGGAAAAATAACAAAACAAATCTCTCCCCTGGACAGGACCCTCTTTTAAATCTTAGAAGAAAAATGAATTTTATTTGTCTGCGAAACCTAAGAGAAAACGTGGGCTTGCTGACATTATTCTTTGAACCACCAGTGCTACACTGACGCCAGGAGACAGCCAGTCAGATACTTTTAAAATTTAAGCTAATTGTTTTATATATGTTGGTTTGCAAGATTAAAATATCAAGACACAAATACATGTAATAAAAGCAACAAGCAGAATCAAAACAAATCCAATAAATAAATAAATAAAAATAAGGCAGTCTGAAAGATTTTAGAATCCTGAAAAACGCCTACTTAATGCTTACACTGAAGTAAATCCCAGGAGAAACTTTAAAAACCTGAGAGAACAAAAAGTTTTCACATGGCACCTACAGGAACAATGCTGGACCCTCCTTAGATGGGTATTCCACAGAGGGAACACCAAACCCCAAAACTCCCCCTCTTAGTTACTGGCTTCACTTCAAAAACAGAATGAACAGAGAAGAAGGATTTGGATTAGGACTTTGAGAGGGTAGATCTCCCAATGTTTCAGACTTCAGTTGTCATGAATGCTGGGAGCTGATCATACTGGTAGATATTTCAGTGTTCAAGTTCTAAACATCTGGCGATCTTTCTTCTGCCCACACATTCCTTTGGGCAGCCTGTTTATCCATCTAGCCTGACATTATATAACTTGCCCAGTTGTGGTTCTTTGTGGTTTCAGATGGAGGTCTCCTCCATCCTTTGGTACTTGATCATTTCACCCGGAAATGCAAGGGACTGACCCGGAATTTTCGGCATGCAGCACATGTTCTACCATCGATCAACTGTCTTGGCCTCTTCCACATTTCCAGAAAGCACTTTTACCACAAGTGTTGCTTCCAATGAAAGCAGCTGCTATGGCGACACTTGGATTGCTCTTAGCTGTGTAGTCCCAGGACACCGCAAGATGTGCCACTGTTGTCACAAACAACATAATTATTGGATTACTGGGATGATGATGATGATTGTGTGTCCAACTGAAGCACAAACTGATGATTTCTGATGCTATCAGCTGGTCCTAGCATATCTACGCTGAGCATAACATAAACCGTCTCTGGTACAGATAGAAAGAGAAAACTGAATTGAACCAAAGAAGTAAGTCAACATTTTGATACTGGAAATGTGAGGACTAAATAAAGAATGGACTCTTAAAAATAGGTCCAGCTAAATTTTATTTCTGAGAATGTAAAAATATGGCATCCTATTGTTTTTGCTCAAATATTTTTGCATCTCAAGCAAAATGAGACTTTGGTCATAGTTGCGTATGTAAAGGTAATGAAAGCACTAATGGTAACCATCTCTGATCCATGGCTGTCTTGTCTTTCATAGACTTGTTTAAAGGACAGGCTCTCTTGTAGCCACTGGTGCACATGGATTTTTCCAGATACTGCATTTGCTTCTTCAGCCAAAAACAATGAGTTTAGAGGTTTTCACTAATGCAAGAACTGAATGAACTACAAATTTTTGCTTTTTGGTTCAATTTGCATTGGTGCTTTCCTTCCCATCTTCCTACCCCATTAATTTGCTTCCAGATCAGCTGGTCTTCCGCCACTACCATTTTCAGTTCACTCAAACTTATTTCACCTATTTAGTTTGTTGGATCTGGAAAAAGAAAGTTATTCTGGAGAACATACAGTGCATGTTTAAGAAATGAATCAACAAATTGGAACCTGTTCAAAGGATTCTGGCAAAGATTAGGCAGTCCCTGGCAATTAAGAGCTTTTCTATATGGGGCATTTGTGATGCTGTCATCATTCTCTACTCACAGTTTTTACAGATTCTTTAGATAACGTTGTGCCCCTGCAGATTCGCCTGTTTTTTAAGAACAGTTTTTTAGGTGGGTGGGTTAAGTGCAGGGAAAATGGACGATTACTTGTGAGAGAGAAAGGACAAGTGTTTTGTAACTTGTGTAATTGTGTTGTTCTGCCATAGCATGGTGCCACCTACAGGTTATGTAGCAGAAAAGCAGGAAGGCAAAAGCTCTGTGCTGAATTTGAATCTTAATTCAGCTATGAAACTAGGGTAGGGGGCAGTCTAAAAAAGTTTTAAATAAATAAATAAATAATGAAACAGAAAGCTTATATGACAGATTAGCACCTTTATGTAGAAAAACTATATGCCCTCTGAAGGTGAGTTGAAGGGGCTGAGTATGTTTAACTTGGAGAAAAGATGATTAATAGGTGATTGGAAACCCATAATGGGTTTACTGGATGGATTAACCCCCCACCCCGAAATAATAATGGATAATAAAATTCCCTGAAAGCCCAAAGGAATCCTTGGTTTGCCTCCCCACTCAACCCCTGCACCAGCAATGCCTTTCCCAAAAGGCAGGGAAAATAATTCTGTCTTGCACACATTTCAATGCTCTCCTGCCCCAGTACAAGTCTTGATTATAGAGAGGGTTTTGCTTCCTCTCAATTCTCCCCAGCAAATCAGCAAATGACAATATAACATCAAATAGACTCTTGATACTGAATCCCCACATCTTCGACTGTGGCATCTGCATCTGATAACTGCATGCACCAGGGGATGGCAATGCCAAAGCATGCATCTGCTCTGGCTTCCAGGATATGCAGGCACAACACTGGTGGTTACAGCTAATCCTCAATCTCAGGGTGATGGTGCCACCTTCTTGTCAGAAAGGATAGCAGCAATTTCTGGTGTGGAAGCTGGTGGGGGGAACCTCTGAGATTTCACAATGAGTCCTTGTATCCGCCTTTTTAGAACTCTGCATAGATTTCTGGAGGACAGGGCAGAAGGCAGTTTAATCTGGATCACAAAGCTGAAGTTCAGTGGTCCCACATGCTGATCTTCCCTGCCCAGCTGATCTTCTTACATTTCTTGATCTGCGATACAAAGAAGTAACTGTCTGTTTCTTTCTGCACTGATCATACGCTGCATTCCTGTGAGTGGTTTTTCCTGCCGAGAGAAGACGAGAGAGAGCAGATCAAGATAATGTGTTTCACTCACAGCAGTGAGTTTCCGAGCTAATTCTGCCACACATACAGCAGAAGATAGGACAAAAGGATATACCCCCCACCCCCAGTTTTACATCCTCCTTTTGAGATGGGTTTGTATATATCTGAAATGAACTAACATTGGGTTATCTTTACAAATTCGTTCTTCATTCAGTTTTAATCAACCAGTAAGAGAATACACCACCATTAAAGTTAACAACAAAAACAAGCAATTTCATTATTAAGAAACCCCAGGCCAGTTTTGGTTTGGGATAAAAACATTTCACGGGTCTTATGATAGCTGATATGTTTTATTTGTTTTAGGTTGCTTGTTTGTTTTCAAAGTGGTTATTTGAGAGTCTTGTTGTATTTTGCAGTGAGAGCAAGATGAATAATATCGTTAAATGTACCATAACTAAATTTGAAAGGGGGGCATTCAGCCCACATGTGCAACCACTGTACGGTTGACTAATCCACAAAACCACTTTAATCCATGTATGTGCTGGGGCTAATGGGACTAGGCAGCATGAGTAGGTCCTCTGTCTGTTCTCCAGCTTACCCTGTCTGCTGTTCAAAGTAAGAGACATCTACAAAAAGCCAAATAGATTGCAGACATTAGTGTCTGCACAAGCCACATGTGAGCATTTTGCTGAAACTGGCTCTCCTTTCCAAAATGGGTTGCTAGTCATATCCAGAATATACTTGCACCCAGTCTAGGTCTACCATAACCCACCCCAGCATTGCCCATCTCTTGCAGGCTGAGGTAGATGGAGGAATGATCAGTTTGGTCCATACATACTCAGGAGGTAGGTAGTGGGAAGGTACCATCATCACCCTGGTGGATTGGTGCCTTGGTGGATTGGTGAGTGCCCTGTCACAACTTCCCCAAATTTCTGTGCAAGTCTTCTGTTACATTTCAGGTTGCTTACCTGTAACTGATGTTCTTCAAGTGGCCATCTGTGCAGCCACACAACCCACCTGCCGGCCCCGCTTGGTGTCGGTGAGTGGAAATATTTTCATCGGTACCGTACCGTTTTTCCTTTCATGGTACCGATATCATCTGTACTAGAGACTCCTTTTCTCCACATGGGGGCGAACATTTGGTCTTCAAAGACTGAACAAAATGGTGGATGCTCCACTCTATATAAGCTATAAGGGGGAGGGGGAGCGGAGCTTCCCACCAAAACTGTTAGCTATCAATCTTCCGGCCAAAGGCACTGCGCAGGCGCAGCATCCATATGTGTGACTGCACAGATGGCCACTTGAAGAACATCCGTTACAGGTAAGCAACCTGCTTTTCTCCTCCAGCACGTCCGATTCCGGGCCCACTTGCTCAGTGGTTTCCCATGTACAACAGGGGGTTTGAAACTCTTTCAGCCCCAGGAGCACTTTTCATTTTGAGGGCTGCATTCCAGGGTGGATGGGCTGAAGGTAAAACTAGCAGGACCAAAGTATGACAAATGCTAGCACGTTTTAACTTAAAGGTATCACTGGAGCCAGAAATGAAGACTAAGAAGCAGTATTTCCACAGGGGCACAGTAGAACAGGGGAACTATGGCACAGAATCCAAGAAACCAGGAAATACTGATGGCTGGAAAAAGGAGATGGGGCCAGGCAAAGAGGTGCTATAACATCTGAGGAATCCCAGAGAGCCAGATTGTTACCCTTAGTGGGCCTGTTGGGCCAACAAAAGCAATCTCAGGATCAAAACTCGTCTTGAAGCCAGACTGGAATCAGCTTAGAGAATTAATGATGTGGAACTATACATTTTATGCTATACCATAGATTTCTATTTTACCATCAGACAGCAAGGGGTGTCAGAGAACTCCTAAAATCCAGTCGTAGATGAGGTTGGAGTTCTGTGAATCCAGCCCGTAGATTGCACAGTGGTCCCGGCAGCTTTGAGTCACACAGTTTCTGTAGGCTTGTGGATTTTGGTTTTTAAACTTTTAGGGATTTTGCCTGAATTTAGTCATAGAGAAATATTAAACATTAAAAACAAACAAAAATGACTGAAAATGCACATGTTCCTCATATACAGTGTGAAAATGTACATTTTGTGGGGATGTGTACATTTAGATACATTTGCAAGAGTCCTCATGAATGCTAGTACAAGAACCTGGGAAAAAAACCTGATTCCATCAAAGAACAGATGGAAATGTGGACAAATAGATTTAACAAAATCTGTACACCCCTCTAGTGAGAACATTTGTTAGACAGCATGCAATGGTAAGCAGTATTTGGCAGTTCAGAACAGATCACATTTATATTTGTTGTCAGACAAAGTTAAACTAAAAAAATTCAACAAATGTAAAGCCTTCCAATGTTGAATTTCAAACTGCAGATTCCCAAAGTGACTTGCTTTGAATTTATTTCACCCCTTGGCCATTTATAAATATGAATGGAGAGCTGAAAATATATGCCAGTATTTGAATACTTGCAAATATTTGTTTAGCGTTCGTTCTGATCTTTCTTACCTTGTTGGGAACCTTTCCAGCTAGGAATGCATCCTGCAGTACATGAAGTATCCTGTCTTCTCCAGGCATTATGCACACCACTCCCACCTTGATACTCTTAGCAGGGGGCCAGCATTTCCAACAAACACGTGGATATGTTACGTGGATATTTCTATGAACTGAAATATAGTGAAGGATAAGCCAAGTGTAAAATATAGGACTAAGACAGCACAAGAATGCAAAGATTGTATCCTGACTGCAGAGATACGATTACAGGGCATATTCAGGAGTGAAACTCTGTTGGAATATTAAAGCAGTAACAGTGAACAATGGGTCCGATACTATATAAATGAAGATGACTTCCTGCAGTATGAAAAATCATATCCAGACCTCGAGATTACTTGCTTGATTTTTTATTCCTTCTTTTCAGGGAAGAGATCAATGTCAGAGCTTATGTGTTGTATGTTGCATTTGGTCCATTGCTCCAGTTTTTTCTTTGTGATAATGGTTACAGTATTTTAGGAGTTAGGACTGGCAAAGATCTCTGAAAGGCTGGAGAATAACTGCTAGTCACAGCAGGCACTGTTAGGCAGAGGCCTAATTCAGCATAAGGTTGCTTTACAACTGTCCTTCTATTTTTGATGTTCTGTGGGGAATGTCATTGCTTTGAAGCCAAATATCACCATCCACACACACAGGAGTAAAGTAATCAATGAGATAGGCTCTCTTGGATGCTGGGGTTCTCCCTTATTCCTCTCAAACAACAGACATACTTTATGCCTAAGAGCACTTTATTTCCAATATGCAGCCAGCCATCTACAGTCAACAGAGCATGCACAGAGTGGTTTGTTGAACCCAAAGCAGAAACTATTTCTGAGAATCCTCCCTTTCAGTGCGCTCCTCTGAAGCAGAGTTAGATCTGCGCAGGCCCTCTAATGGGTTAGCACTGCCTCCCTGACTCTGTATCATGGGGCTGGGGACCAAACCGGGCTTATCTTGCGTTTCTCCCATGTCCTCTCCTGGCACTTCCAAATCCTGTTGGATCCTAAGGTCTGCCCAACCACCTAGAGATGGTGGCCTTGAGATAACCTCTGCTTCTTCCATCATCTCTGAGTCCACAGCCTCATTTCCCAGTCCTCATCCAAAGAGACAGTGCCACCAAGAATAACTGCTTCTTTGATTCCCAACAGAATTAAGATTGCCAGGAGAAATATCAACAACCTCAGATATGCAGATGATACCACTCTCATGGCAGAAAGTGAAGGTAGACCTTTCAGGTAAGGCATTCCACAGTTTGAGACCAGCACAGCAAAGCTTGCCTTTATCACAGTAGCAGAGCAATTCAATTCCCAGCTCAGAGAAAATTAACCTCTTGAATGGATCCATACTTGGGCCCTCCTTTTTCCCATCAGCCAGAGCAGAATTGTGACAAGGTCACAATAGCAACCTGAGATAAGGGTTACAGAGGGTGTTCAAGGGATGGGGAGGGAAGTCATACTGCCAAGATGCAATGTACCCTAGGGGTGCTTCAATTTCCTTCCCTCCACAATTAGGCAGCTGAAATAGGATGTCCAGCTGTTTTACAGGGTGGAAGAAGCTTAGTGTCCGGTTTGCAGGGGATGGGGTATGAGGCGAGACTGAAGGAACTGGGTCTCTTCAGCCTGGAGAAGAGGACACTCCGAGGGGATATGTTGGCGACATACAGGTATGTGAGGGGATGTCACATGGAGATGGGTAGAGACCTGTTCTCCCCTGCAGAGGAAGGCAGGACATGCTCCAACGGAGCAAAGCTCAGGGAGCCAAGGTTCCATTTGGATTCCAGGAAGCACTTCCTGACAGTCTGGACCCCGAGGGTGTGGAATGGGCTTCCATGAGAGGTCGTTGAGGCCCCATCGGTGCGGGTGTTCATGGATAGGCTGGACATCCACATGGTGGGCATGTCGTGAGCGGAGCCGGCTGGTGCCAGAGGTCAGACTAGATGGCCGGGAGGCCCCTTCTGACTCGCTCTGTTTCTATGTTTCTATCTACAGTGTAATGCAGCTTCCCTTTATGGCCTATTAGAGAAGGCAGTCTGGTTCATCTCGCAAGTACTTGCAGTATTGGCATCAGATCTATAGGTGCTTGCAGGATTAGGACCAGTGCAATCATACAGATCTGCTAAGAGACACAGAGATGCTATAAATTGCTCCCCAGGCTTGCTCAACTTTACTACAGCAGCATGAGCCTTTGTGGTGGCTATCTTGTGATCCTGATTTCTTGTTTGATTCTTGTCCTATAGCATCTTCACTCGTATCTTACTTTCTCCTGGCTCTGCCTTTGCCAGTGGCCCTACTTGCCAGCTTCTTCATTCATCTCCATCACCCCAGTCCTGGTCTTCCAGTTAAGGATGCCCTCTGCTTATATCCCAATACTGAAACATAGAGTTGACCTTCACCCTCACACTCCTCCTGCTCAGACCATCCCAGTCTGGAGGGTTATGGGTACCTGGATTATATCCTGTCCGAAAATGTGCCAACTGTCTTATCTTGTGCCAGCAACAGTTTTATGAATGGCTGCTGTAGGCAAAGTGAGTATCACTCTTGATACTTCTCACATTTCCTTTTCTTCTGCATTCAGTTTCAAATTTTGCCTCCCCCCACTATCAAATATACTGTACATATACCTAAAACTTCTGAGAACACTGAATGCATCGGAGGGCATGAGCTACACTCCACAAACGCTTATGGCATATGCATTTGCTCATCTTTAAGATTCTGCAAGACTCTAAGATTTTCTAGCAGCTGAGAAATATGATGGTCCAGTGTTTGGAGACAGTTGACGTGTGCCCTCCGCAGCAACAGAGGCCATGCACCATCTGTTGAGGCTGTCAGAAGGAGAGGAAGCCGCAGTCAGGCATCCCTCCATCTCCACTCACCCCTACTTGAGAGGGGGTCTCCTGCTCCCCAGAGCTATGCTGAGGCCATCAAAGGAAGAGGAAGCAGCAATTCTTCTGTTGTGTTTAGATCCATCTCCATGACCTAATAGACTTTGCAATGAAGAGTCTAATGCCTGAATTTCCTTTTTCCCTCCTTCTTCCCAAGCCCTTTCCTTTTGTATCATATATTTTTATAATATAAGTCTGTGAGCAGGAGCTGCCTTTTTTCTGATGTTTGTTAGTTGCACTGGGGGTTTTGGCTGAAAAGTGCAATAAATACTTTTCATAAGTGAATAGGTAGATAGAAAGAGACCTATTTATGAAGCTAGCTTATGCTGAGACGGATGGCTGATTCAGGAACATAGGAAGCTATCTTACAGCAAGTTGGACTATCTCCAGGTACTCAGGTGAAGGTCTTTTCCAGGAACTGCAAATGGAACTTTTTAAAAAATGGAGCGATTTAAAACTACTAAAAATGCTCAGAGGTGAACCAAGGGCCTTCAGCATGCAATCCCTCTCCCGAGTCTCTCCTCCAGCCCCACATCTCTCCAAAACCTTAGATCAGGGATGGGCAACTCAAGGCCGTATGCGTCCCTCAGTTTCAGAAATGTTTTACATGTGGTCACTTCAACGCTCTGGCAAGTGTGATCTGTCCCTTCCCTGGAAGTAGAAAAAGTGGGGAGAAGGAATGGGGGAACACAAAGAGAAAAGGAGTGCCTGCCCCACATTTGTCTCTGGCCCCACTCACTGCTGCAACCACTGACATGTGCTTCCCTAAGAGACCTTAGAAGACCATAAGAAAAGCCATGCTGGATCAGACAAAAGGTCCATGTAGTCCAGCACTCCACACACACAGTGACAAACCAGCTGCCCACAGGTTTCCTCCAGCAGGATGGATGCAAGACCTGCCCAACCTCCTTGCCCAACATCTTTCCCAACACCGCGCCCTGACAGCGTGAAATACCAGAAATCTGGGATCTTCCACATGCAAAATGTGTGTTCTGCAACTGACCTTTGGCCCATCTCTAGAGATGTCTTCCCTTGCTCTGCAAGCCATGGGCTTCTCTGGCAAATGAACCTGGACTATTTCACACAACATGTCTACAACTGTTGCCACATCTCACTGTGGCTTCAGATATAAAATACTAGCAAAGAAAACAGTCCCTCAACTGTCATTAAAATTGCTTCACCAAGATCCTGCAATGAGCATGTACAAAGTGGCTTCCCTCTCCACTGTGCAGCCAGCTCTCCCACTTCTGGGATGAAGGTTTAAGAGCTTTTTTGGCAGTAAGCTTGGCAAGCAAATTGGTGTCCTGGCAAGTCTCATTTTGGCACATTATTTACTAATTGTGAAGCTGCTTTTAATATTGCCTACATGGTAACTTTTCCAGTGTGATTTATTTATTTATTTTTAGATGGTGGTTCACCCTCTGCACCCCACAATCATAACTATTTAAATGAAGCATGAGCAGCACGTATGACTGGCTCTTGCTGAGCATCTGGTTTTCATTTGGGGAACAGGAAAAACAGACCAATTTCCATGACAAAGGAGATTTCGGTGTTATGTACTCATTTATCAGTCATGAGCCTTTTAATTTTTATTTTTCTTGTCTCTGAAAAAGCTACAAATTATTGTTTCTTCACAATGCAACCAAATAAGTCTATCTGTATCTGAACAGTGGGAAGGCCCATTCATGGAGGTTGGCTCACTCAGTGTCCACACACAGGGACTTACCTTTGAGGTCTTTTGATGGTTTGCGGTGTTGTCTATCGACCATAAGCTTTAAAAGTGGGATTGGTAATGCTATTAGTTGATTGGCTAATGAAGGACACCGTCCTATGGCTGCCCTTAACTCTCTGATCTTGGAAGGCTACAGGCATTCAGTGAAGGGCTGGAAAAGTATGGAGGATAGAATGCCTTTGCGTTTCCCTCAAAAACATTTAGACAGCCAGTTTCAGCTTACTTTTTCACTCCTTTTGAGAAGGAGAGGCTGAGATACTGCCTGGATTGTCTCCCCACTCCCCTGTATTCACCCTCCAAGGCTTGTAGTAAAGATGGCATTTAAAGCCAAAGCAGGAGGGGTGTCTGCAAAGATGGAGGGAGAGCCCTGTGAAGAAGGAACGCTTGCAGGGCTTTTCTGAGGCCACAGTGGGAACTCCACCTTTTTCTTGGCTGTTCAAGCAAGAAAACTGGCCCGAGGATTGTCCATAAAATATTTGTACCCTCCTTAAGGAGGACAGATGGTTTATACAAATGCAAACTAAAAGCACCAGTAAAATTACATCATGAAAAATGAACATAGGAAAGCATGATGCAAAAATGCATTCAAAAGTGGTACTCACTTTTGGGCCAATAGTTGGCCCAACTTGGTCTACCCCTCCTAGCCACCAAACACCCCTGTGCATCACAATTTTGTTAGAAGAGGAGGGAAGAACAATATGCAAATGTAACAGCCTTTTGTTTCAATGGTTTTTTCAAATGAATATGTCCCATTCACAATTCTGAACATGAGTGCAAACAGGAATACAGGCTTTATAGGTTAAAAGCAGCACCTTGAATTGGGGCCAGAATAACTGACTCATGGATAAGTCACATTTTTTATAGCTTTCCTGATCTGCCTTCTAAGAAATGGGTACTTTGCGACCAGACAAACCAACTGTGGCAGCCATTTTGTGAATAGCCAGAACTCACCCTATAGCAGCCAAAATTCCAAATGGACCCAAATTTGTGGATTCCTGCCTTAGATTGCTATTCCAAACCTTGCTTCCAAACATTGCTATTAGCTAAGCAGGGTCAAAGCCTGGTTAGAATCTGGATGGGGGAGTTGAGTCCTGCATTGAGCAGGGGGTTTGGCCTGATGGACTTGTGGCCTCTTCAAACTGTATGGATCTATAAGTGTATGGAATATGTGCTTTTTAGGTGTATTGGGCTGCAATTCTTTTAACCGGCCGTGCTGGTTGGGCATTATGGGGGTTGCAGTCCAACACATTCAGAGACTGCCATAACGCCCAGCACAGAGTGAGTCCAACTTTGGTTACTACTCCTTCATATTTTATCCTAGGCTTCGACAGACTCACTATTTATTTGACCATTACAATGTACTATACAGTGAAGAAGTGAATGAGACATTATTCAAATGGAAAATAAAAGAAGATGCTAACAGTTCCTATAGGATGCCATAGTCTCGTCTGGGAATTACAACCAACACCAGAGGCCTTGCTCTCGGCACCATCTTGGAGACTCAATTTGCAAGCATTAAGCCACAGCCATATCTGTGGTGGGACTATATCCTTCATATTTTGTGCAACTTTTTTCAAAAATTGAAGACACTTTTTATTTGGTGGCCCTAGTTGAGGAGTTGCCACCTTCCCTTTGAGCTTCTCTCAGAGTTGGCATTTGGAGGAAGTCCCAGACTGACTGCAGTGTGGAGGTAGACTGGGGTTGGGAGCTGTGCTCTGTCAAATATTGCAGTCCCAAGTTGTATAAGGCTTTAAAGCTTAAATCTATAGAGGACAGGACAGAGCCCTGACGAGCCACATGCTGTAGAATTCATGGGGGTGAACAATATTCCACAGTCACCATCTTCTGGAGCCATCCCTCTGAGTGGAATTATTGCAACTAACTATTCCCTACTCCCAACACAAATAGTCTCCCCAAAAGATACCCTGGTTGATGATACTGAAAGCTGCTGAGAGATCCAGGAAAATCAGCAATGTCACTTCCCTTTACCCCCAGGTCACCCACATATTTGGTCATTCAATAGGGTGACCAAAGCTGTTTTCATGCAAGAACCTGCCCTGAACCCTGACAAAAATGGATCCAGACACTCAGTTTTATTGAAGAGTGCCTGGAACCGGTTGGCTGCCATCCATTCAAGAACGTTGCCCAGGAGAGGGACATCTACTACAGGCCTTATTAAGTTACTTTGGATCCAGGGAGAACTTCTTTGGTAATTCTCCTACTGCTACCTTGTTCAGGAGGCATGGGACCATTCCCTCTGGTCCCTCTAAGGCACTGATCACCTCCCTGGCCCAACTCGTTGCTCCCTCCTTGATGGCTTTAAAAGGCAGTATGGAAGTGGTTGTTTAAACCTGTCCAAGCACCTCACTGATGTCCTTGAACTGTGCAAATGGAAACTCATCCAATAATATTGGACCCGGCTGTGCGTTGGTACCTCAGCAAATACAACTGCCATAACTCTGGTATCTAAGTCCTGGCAAATGTCATTAAAAAAAAGTCCTGGAAATATGTAGCAAATATATTACAGTGAGCCTCAGACTGGTTTAGATTGTCCTTGGTGCCAGCATGTAATAGGCCCTGGACAAGCCTACAAATCACCAGTGGGTGGAAACCAGGAGAAAAGACAGACAGTGACATGAAATAATACAATGATGTAGCATTGCAAACTGGAATCATAACAATGATTGCCTAAACATTCTAACACTTCAAAGAAAATCAACACACTTTATAAAGTACCCGTGCATGAACACTTCAACATGTGCTAATAGGGTCTCATGTGTATGCTTTACACAGTGAATAAATTTTGCAATCTGAGCAGTTACGGCACCTTAATGATAATGTGAGAAGCACCTCTTCTCTTACTGGCATACAAAACATTTGGGGAATTAAAGATACGTTTTTGTCTATGCAGCAGGTGTTATTTTAGCTTTAATATCAAGTGAAAATTTTTTGCATTTTTAACTTCTCTGTTGGTAGAAGTTGTAGGGAAGCAATTTTAGCTAAACTTTAGGTGAAGCATCCTAGCTGGCTTTAAGCATTATATTGCATTAAATAGTGCAATCCTATGACCTTCAGACAGTGTCTAGGGGATTTTTTGGAGTCTTATCTCCAATGTTATAAAAAAGGTATAGCTTTGGATCTGAAGATCTGCCTTGGCATAACACTCTCCCTTTCAGCCTTGCAGCCAGTGCTGAAAGGACCTTGTCTGAGGTTACAAAAGTGATGACATAGGAAGGGAAGGACACTGATGACCCCAAAGTATGACATAGCCTGGTGATATCTCAACATTTTCCCTTCCCACTCTAAAGCACTGTACGTAGACAACCAAAATCATCATTCAGCTGCTTTGCAGGGCAGGAGGAACAGAGCTGACCATTGCGCTCCTCTTGGCCTGCCTTAGACGCCCACCAGCCTCCAGGTTTGGACGGTCACAGGCATCTTCCTAGGATTGTGCTCTAAGCTGATTAGTTACACAAACAAGTGCATCAGAGATGGCAGAGACTGAACCTAAGACCTTCTGCATGCAGAGTTGCCTACCTACTTATGGGCCCTCTCCTAACAGTACTATATAAACTAACAATGCTATGCACACCAAGGCAGAAAAAGGTTCTACAACTCCAAGCATTCTTCAGCCTGCAATAATTAATGAATCAAATAACCAGCTGAAGGACTATTACTCAGCAGAAGGGACACATATATTCTCTGTTGCTTCAGACAGCAGAACTAAAAGCAATGGATTGAAATGGCAGGGAAGCAGATTAACTAGAAGTGGAACAGACGGCCATGTTTGATGGTGGTCTCTGCTTTACTGACAGTGTTTGGTCGGAGGCTGGATGCCCATCTGTCAGATCAGAGTTGCTACAGATGCATCCAGCATTAAGCAGGGGGGTAGATTAGATGATCCTTTCCAACTCTGAGTTTCCCTAGCCCTTCAGTGCATATATGCAAATAGTGGACATGTTTTCTATCCTATTGTTTAAGGCTGGCCCTAATTATAGTGGCCTTTTGTTGACTTGCTTCCTTTTGTGCTGCGATAAATAATTAAAAATAATAATCCAATCATATCTTTTCACACTGCTGCCAAGCTCAAACAACTGAACATTGAAAATCCAATTGACTTGCCAGAAATGGCCTGGGATATTATTGTTTATTTTTAATTTCATCAGTCATTTAAAAATAGAAATGTTGATTTGGCCAGATCAATTTTTCTTTAACAGAAGAAATGTGTTTGATGCCTCTGGGAGTAACATGGAGCAGCCAAGGGTGTAACCTTGTGCACTAATTGCTGTTCAAGACTTTTATTTATTCGTTTTGTGTTAAAATGAACTCAGTGAAGGAAAATGAGAGTTTTTGAGATGTGCAACATTTATCATGAGTCTCTGATGAGCAGGGGTTCATATGCTTAAATAACTTCCACTTTAGGAAGTTTGGGATATAGCAAACTCATATTCATATGGTAGGAATTATGGGTATATTTGCCTGTGTTTTCACAGGAGTCAAGCGCATTCTGGCATGAAACAAAAGTTGGGAAAGGATACTTAACCCATTTTCACAAGTTAACTGTCTCTTCCTGACTGACTATTTTAATCTTTCCCACCACAACCATCACCATCAGTAGGGCTGGGTTCTAAAATGGGAGGTTAGCCAATCTGAGGGGAAAGTAGCCATGGGAAGAAAGAACCGGCTGGTACAGGAGAGATTAAGTTGTAGAACATCTTCCCAGAAAGGCTTGTGTGACACTTACTTTCTGTTCTTTTTGGTGCCAGGTGAAGACCATCATATTTCCCCAGGCATTTTAGTAATTTGGTTTCTGTTGTTTTTAGACCTGTGATTGTATTTATAAATTTTTATACAGCTGCTTTTTATTTTGGTTTTACACTGTTGGTTTAAACTTGTGAGTTTTATATAATGTTTCATTGGAGTTTTAATGGCACTGAACTGCCAAGAGAGCTGTGGCTGTGAAAAGGTATAGAAATGTAAAATATAAGTACACAGCAGGACTAGGCCAAGCCATCCTGGGGCAAAAGACAAGGGGGCCCCTCTCCACGGTCCATGTACCAAAGCTGACTGGACTGGCAGCTGGATTTTACTCCAGCCTTGGAATTGTTTGGAAGAAGATGCAGTGGCAGGAGCAGAGCCAAAGAAAACTGATTCAGTATCACTCCAACCTCATGCTCACTCATCCCTACCCCAACACACACATTCCAACAAAAGTTGTCGGCGTGTTAGAACCAGTAGAGAATATTGAAAATAAACAGTTCCCAACTGCGAAAAGGCTGTGAACTGATGCAGGCTTAGAGGAGTAGGCCAAGCTGCATGGGATGCCAGACCTGCCCTCTGAGACTCTGCCATGGCTCGCAGCACTCCCTGTTTGCCACCCAAGGCAGCTGCCTCAGTCTACTCCATTAGGTTGAAATTTTTTATTTAAATAAAAACATACTACACACTACTCCATTAGGCCCCTGCCCACCTGCCCGTTCTCTCTTGCAATTCCCTATTCCCTCTGCATGCTTTTCCTTGGGAAATATGGATTTGAGATTTTATTTATTTAAAGTTTTTCTATGTCATCCATTATTTTAAAAGTCTCTGGATGGCTTACAAGATCCCACATTTGTTAGCAAGTACATGCAGTGATGCGTCTTTGCCTGTAAACTCAGCAGCAGCAGAATGCAGGAAAAGAGGAACTTTTACCTCCTGGATTTCTCTCTATCTTTTCTCTCTCACACACAAACACAAAACCTTCCAGAAGAGCCAGATCTTTCAAAATGGAGGGAAATAGTAGCAGCAGCGGTGGCAGCAGCAACAGCACAAGTCCGAAAGACAACAAATTATAACCTTTCTGAGCAAGGAATGAATATGTTTAACTGCTCTATCATACTGCCACCAAGAGGGCAAAATGCAGTCCTCGAATCGACTGAACAGGAAAACAGACCGTCGCTCTCTTCCATATTGTTACTAAAAATAATACTGAACTTAAAGCATTCAGAAAAAATAAGAGAATATTGCTCACTGCCTTTCCGTATTTTTGGACAGTTTATTAGCATCACTTCAAGAATGCTTGCTTAACTTGTTTTAACATGTCAGTAACTTCTCTGTGTGTGTGTTGGGGTAGTGGGGAGGGCAGGGGGAGGAAGTAAGCATAACTTTGGAGTGATAATGAACTAGTTTTCTTTTATTCTGCTCCATTGCCAGAATCTTCTTACAAAGGCTGGCAAAGAAAGAAAAATTTTCAGCCATGGGCAAAGCCAGGTATTTCTTTGGCTCTCACAAAACAGCAAGAGCACAGAGATCGAATGAAATTACCTGGCAGCTCTCTACCTTCTTGACTAGATTTGATTTTTGCATTCTGTAGTGCTGGGCAGAGAAACCTGACGCCCTTGCTGGACTACAACACCCTTCATCCCTGACCACTGTCTAGGGGTTGTTGGTAGTTGGAGTGAACATCTGGAAAATTTTAAAAGTTCTAAAAATAATTTGACATAAGCATAGATAGGTAGATCCTTGGGGCCAAAGTTGGCCTCATCTGCGCTTGTGTATAATTTACAATTCAGTTTGTAGGTTCTTTCAGAGTCCAGTCCTATGGCAGTGAACAAATCTGTCAGTTTTGTTCTCTCCCACATTTGAACTGTTAAAAACTCAAGTTCTTTCCAAACAAGAAGTAACTTGTGAATTAGGGTACATTCCGATTGAAGATGAGTTGAAGCAAAACTCTGAGCAGGTACACCAGCGAGACGCAGTAGTTCAGCCATGTCCAGAGCGTGAGTGCCCTGTTGTACCTACCTGTCATGCAGCTATTCGGGGCAAGGAGCCCATCAGAAAAAGAAGTGGTGGCAACCCTAATTCAGCACTACCAACTTCTTTGGATTCAAACCCAGACTCTTAAGAGCTAAGGATTCAAATCCTGTGCTTGGATGGGTGAATCAATCGCTTTCCATTTCTCCCATGCTTGACTTTCTATCCTGAATCTGGGGAAAGAAAGTGCGAACGCTGGTAATTTTTCATCAAAAACTAATCACATGAAAATTCTCCTTCATCCTTCTGGCAAATTAATGCTGTCACATAAAGCCTTGTCCCCTCTAAGAGCAACCATGATGAGAAACTACCTTTGTGAAGGAGCAGGCCCTTGAGGCGAGAAAATTCTAGAAGTCTGGGCACTGCATGTTGGAAGGTTGATTGATAATGGAGGTTGTAGCCACATAAAAATGTGGCTGTTTCAACAGACTGCCCTCTCTGGGGAAAAATCTGCTGGAGTAGATCACAAAACATAACAATGCAAGAACAAAGATGGGGTCATAGCTGGGAAGAGGCCCTTCTGGCCACTGTGGCTACCTGAGCCTCTAATGACCATGCTGGAACCAGAAAAATGCTATCTTAAAATGCAGTCTTTTAGGGAAGAAAGTGAATGGGTGTCTGAGTGCTCATAGACTAATTGTGGAAATTTCCCCTATAGGGGAAAACCCTGTCTAGTGTCCTTTACCACAGAGGACTTTAAGATCTACTCCTGTATCTGAGAGAGTTCATATGAATTTAGTTTTGAAAAGACTACCAAAATCCACAAAGTATTATCATGTTTGAAGCCGAAAGAACTTACTTAACAAGATCAACTGCAGTAGAAATCAAAATTTGCAGTTTTATCCATTCAGACGTAGGGGTTTCAGTGTTGTTCATGGTTTGAATTTGAATTGCTCCGTATTCTGCCATGTATTTGGGAGGCTGCATCATTTTTTTTTTTCCTGACAGACCCTGCAGGCTGCGTCCAGGTTCTTCCAGTTTGCAAGATGAAGCAGCCTTCTACAAGAGGAAAAGGCCTCCTTCAACACACTGGGCTCTGCATGCAGAAAGTCCTTCTGCTTGATTTGGAGGATGGCCCTCCTGCCTCCAGCTCATCCTATTTTCCTGACTCTTTCAGCCTTCTCAGTGGGCTGGCAGGCCTGCTGTGGGAAGGAGGGGACACGAAGTCCATTTCTGCAACTGCAGTTGATCAAGGTTAAATTTGAATCCAGAGAATCTGAGGATGACATGTTCCCTTGGGACTATTCAGTGCTGCAGCCTTCTGAGTGCCTGTGTCTGAGTGAGGAGGAAGCCTTAAAAGACTTTTAACAACTAAGCCAAAACAAAAGTGCCTCTCTTAGCTTTCAGGTACATCACAGGGAGTAGCACTGGAAAACCCTGTGGAGGGAGAAAGACACAATGAAGTCCTTTAGAACAGTGGTTTTCAACCTTTCTACAGCTGGGGACCACTGAAGACCACCTTGGGGACTGCTGAGGCAGAAACAAAAAGCACCATACGCATAATACAGTGTATTGTGTATTAGTTCCAAACATGATACCAAAGAATGAGAAGAGAAGACTCCAAAAACAACCAGAAACCAAGCAACAAAAAATGTCAACAAAAGAACACAATACCAAAATTGGTGCAGCACGGCTCCCAGCTGGCTCCAACCAAGCTGTCTCTCTCCTCCCTGGACCCCCCAGTGGCACCAGCATACACCCTGCAAACCCAATGCCAACCAAGGAAGAGGTGGTGAAGCACAGTCAGCCCCCACACTGGTCCACAGTGAGCAGGATGCAGTGCCCTCCCCCTATGGAGCGGCAGGAAATCTCCCACGGATTGGTGGTTGACACTGCTGTAGAAGATTGTACATGAAGCGCCCAGGGAGACTGCAAAGCGCAGAATGAGACAAAGCATGAACATAAGAACCCTTTACATGTCCCCTCCTAACAGTAAGGCAAGCACTGCTGCCCTTGGAAGTTTCTTCAAGTTTCTCACCCCATCCCACAAGTTTTGGATGTGATTATTCTATCCCACCCCATGAATGGTCAAAAACTCAGCAGAATGCTAGCTGTAGCTATTGAATCTGCCTGGTGCAAATTCACCCATCCTAATCCACTCTATGTCAATAGAAAAAATGTTGTGTACCAACTCACCTTTCCAAGCAAAATGGAGCCTTTTAGACTCTAGGGGACATTTAAAGATGGCATGGAAATAGCGGCCATCAAAGCCCCAGTCCAAAGTCTCATACCACCTCAAATAGATGAGAACGTGTGCCGTGCCCCCACCGCTCCAAGCTCTCTTCCCATTACCTTTATTGCTGCCATGTTGGGTCTTCCAGCTGCAATGCTTTCACGAGAACCCAGTCAGTGGGAGCCCCGTGACTGCTTCTATTGGCTTGGCAAAGAGGAATGGAGCACGGCACAGAGGAGAACTGGCTGCTCCAGCTAGTCCTGCTGGCTAATCTCTCACTGTGGCTCTCCAGAACATGTACTCGAGGCTTTGGGGCAGCAGTGGCAGAGACAAGGCAGAGTGGCTACTTGTCCCAAAGCACCGCCTTACGCAGGCAACCTCAGTCTGCTTCATGACAAGACCAGCCCAATGTCTTCACAACATGCAGTTATAGTTGAGCCCTCAGAAGTGATATGCGAAAGCCGGAGGTTGGAAGAAATGGATAAAAGCAGCAGACTTGAGTGAAAGGTCACCACAAGAGGGTGTATTTCATATCTCTCTCACTTTTTGGAGGAAGTATTGTCAAGAGAGGGTGTGGACCTGGCACCTGGGATATCTCTGTGGAGAAGATGCTTTTTAATGTGGGTTCTTCAGCTGGTTTTACTGAGGCTGAAGATTTGGATCATATTGTAATACAAATTTACTCAATTCTACACTTTCAAAACCATTCATGAACCAGAACATTTCTCTGAATTTTTCAGTGGGATTAAATTTATATACTAGGGGAAAGTGCACATAAAACTGAATATATAGAATTACATATAGTCAGCATTTAAATGCAATGTCATAATAATGATATAGGAAAATTGGGATTAAAATTATATTGGAGAACCTGCTTTGTAATCCATGTGTTGGCAAATTGTGCACAATAATGCATGTATTAGGACAAACACTCAGAAAAATACATACACATCTTCAGGGGAACTCAAGATGGGAAGAAATCTCAGCGTGTGGGATGAACTGAAAGGAAGATTGGAAAAATGAGAAACAGAGAGAACCTGAAAATCACACACCCACCTTTCCTGGTGATGGCCCCATGGAGTGTATAACATGCTTCTTTGTCCCAAGGGTCCCACATGTAAGCTGTATCCCATTCATGTGTACCTGGGTGTGTATGATGGAGACATGGAATATCCTAGGGTGGAGTGCCTCCCTCTTTACACATAGCTTACCACCCTATCTATGACATCTATAACTTATTAGTTGTGCTCTTCCACTGTTTACACGTTTCCGTATATTTACTATTTGATAGCAATGGATGAAATGACCGCCCAGACTACACAGTATGCATTTGCTTCCTGAATAGCAGCTGTAAGGTTTCTTTTGCAGGCCGTTCCATGCATTAGCAAAGATTGTGTAACTTTTTATAGTTTGCTGAGTGAGGGGCAGGTTTACTGATGTTTTTGTGTTTGGATTAGACAAAAGTTCAGGCAGAGTTCCACCACAACAATTAGTCAACGCACTGTCACCAGAGTGAGGAAAAAAGGGAAGCAGGGTGTTGCCCTAAGAACTTGTACATGAACTGCATTTTGAGAGGGATTTGTTTTTGTAGTCTCTTAGAAGGGCATGATGGATATTGTGGTGCCTTCTCCATAATGCACACAAGGCTGTTGAATGGAGAAATCCGCAACCACCTAGGGCACTTCTATCATCAGCAAATAATTCATGGATTTCTTCATGGCTATGAAGTCACAGAAGATAGTATTTAAAAGGTTTGTTTAGGGAGAATGCGGAAAGAAAAATATCATTTTTCTTTCTGGGACAGAGATTCTAAGCAATAAAAACTAAATGTAGTGAAGCACACAGGACCTCAAAGTGGCATGGTTAGCTGTTTGCAAACTGAGTGGCTATTTATAATGCTACATATAATGCAAATGCTTCCTAAAATGGTAGAACAGGGAAATCAGACATGCATCCCTATGGAGTTCAAAGTCCAGGTAAAACAATATTGAAAAAGTCTGTTCTTTGATATATGTTTTTGGGAAAATTCATCATACTCACTATATTTTCTTTCCTATAACTCAAATTATTTATTTGTTTAGCAATGCAAATTACAGGTTCAGCAGCCCCAATCCAGATCATGTCCTCAGCAGGGTCACAAGATTAAAGCTCACCTACAACACAGGAAGGTGTCTGTTTTCTTAGATTCAACAGACCCTAGTGAACATAATTATCCTTCTTGATCCTGTGTTTCAGAAATCATCTATACTTGTGAACAATTTACAAGATTTACACACTGAAAGCTTTTTAACTATCACTTCTTTATCTCAGGGAAGCATGGGAGTTGCAATTTGGTGATGGGACTAGGAATTTCTAATGAAGATTTCTTAGCATTTAATTGAAGTATAATTCAATCCCAGTATAATTTCTGGGATTCTGTGCAGGAAGACATGACAGTCAAAGGGTATAAAACTGGTGTACGCTTTGGGTGCAATTTTCCTTCCTTCAGAATGGCCACATATCCATTTTTGGAGATGATAGTTCTCTCTTTCAATGGACCATCCAGTTCAGTGAGAGAAATAGTTTATTCTGAGTAAACAGTGCAATGGAGTTAATGGAGAACTGGGTTTAGCTTGGATGATGGGATTTGTGGTTCCCCAGGATCTCAGTCTGAGGTCTTTTGCAGCTATGAAACGGTGATCTTTTAACTGAAGAGATGAAGGGATTGAACTTTGGACCTCTTGAAGGCAAAGAAAGTAAAATGTTCAACTACACCGCTTCCAAACAAAGCTGCCATTCATATGGTCCTATTGTTTTAGATGTACCCCTGGCCATTTGTAGAAATGATTTTGCATTTCATTCAGATTCGAGATCAAGATAATCTTGACTGCATTAATTCCCAGAAGTTGTTTTAAGAATTTGTTCTCTATTATCAAAATATCTGCGAGACCAGAAAATAAATGTGTGGTTTAAATAACTGCCTGAGCTAGTTATCTATGTCTGCGTAGACATACTTGGTGTACATAAAGCAGCCAAGGAAACATGGAAGCAATTTCATGAGAAAATCTTAGATCCAAATGCATTTTCTTAGATAGTTGCTCCATCACAACCAAAGGGCTATACTTCGAAGACAATATGTTTAGGCTAAAAGCATTAAACACTTAATTTACACATCACTGAATATTTTGCTGTCAACCATTGCATTGATGCTGGTCTATAAGATTCAAATTTGAATTTCTTGGCTTTTGTCTGGGGCATTACACAATTGTAACTTTACTTCAACATAAGTTTATGTTAAGAAAATATTTAACATTGATTCCCTTTGGGTTCATTAAGTAGGACAATTTGAACCTGTATAAATCCTGGGAGTTTTACTGCTTGATTAAAAACATCTTCCCATTCCACATGCTGTTGGGAAATGCATTTCTCCAAGGGTTAATTAACAGCCTTTACACATTCTGTATTTAGCTCAGGGTACAAAGCCAAAAACATAAATAATGTCTCAAGCGGAAACAGAAGGTGCAGATGGTTTTTAACTTTGGGTCTTAGTTCATTGAAATCAGACAGAAATATGTATTGCATATAAGTGAAAATATGTCTCTCTTCCTAGACTAAAGTTGTAATGCTGTTATATGTCAACAAATACAATAAAATGCTCTATCCCTTTTGCAATTATCCATGAATAACTTATTATTTAATGAATAAGTGCTGCTCCTATAAATTCCAGCAATGAGATTTCAGATTCAAGCAAAGAGAATCTGGGCTTTCTGGATTTGAAAGGTAAAGAACTAACATGAAAGCAGGTTGCAACCATTGCACTAATTTGTGCTACCTTCCTAGAGTTTTCCACAAATTTTGAGGCTCTTTCCCAAGCCACAAAAATAACCTCAGAACCCTTAGGCCACACTGACCCTAGCTCAGCTTTCCCTCTTGGCAGTGTTCTCACCTGGGGATGCATGAAGAATTTGTTTTGGATGCTCTGGGCTTGGCTCCCCAGACTCTGACCTGCTTTCTTGAAATGGTGAGTCTGACCCGCTGGTGAGCCTGACCCGCTGGTGAGCTTGCCAAGTGTTTGCATGGCATTTGCCAGGAATCAAACCCTGCACTGCTGCTGCTCAACTGGCATTCCTCTTCTGCACCCCAGAAGGTTGCCGGTTGCACAGCTGCAATTCCACGAGTGTTTGCAGACTTCCTCTTGCTCAGCTGGCCTCCTAAGACAGGGCTGATAACAAGAGAAAGCCCATGAACTGAAGAGGGACAGATTCTGTGGAGGTTTGTCACAACACAACTCTCATGACAATTTCTGCAGCAGTTCCAGGTATCCAAAAGTGGTAGGGATCTGGGAGATGCAGGTGCTGGTTGTGCTGTGTGGGAATTATGGGAAGCGCAGTCCAATACATCTAGAAGCAACAAGGGAGGGACACCTTCTGTAGATGGTTGCATGAATTAGCCAAACATTCCTGCAATCTTCTCCGGGTGCCAATCTAGGATCTACATAAGCCCTGCATTTCAATATTTCATTGTCTCTTCTTTTCTTTTTTGAAGAGTGCTTTGAAACCTGGCACACTCTGGTTTCATTTGCACTACAGATCTCATCATTCCCAGTCAGCATGGGGTGATAGGAGATGTAATCTGATTAAACTAGAGCTCAGACAAAGCTGAGCTATGGCTTCCTTCTCCCTCAGCTAATGAAGAATGAATGTTTTGTTTTAAGTTAAATGGCAGGAGAGACACCAGTTTATCTCCTTCACTCGGAGTTAACAGGCCCTTAGAACACTACAAAAGTGAATGGAGAGGAAACAGTTCTTTAGATCTCCCTGGAAGTTCCCTGGAAATAACACATGCAATGCCACCTTATGCTGTTGTCCAGTTATTTCATACAACAGCAATGTTGTCATTCAAAGTTGCACACCAGAAAGGGTCCAGTATATAGTGCTGCTTCTGCACCAGTGGGACCCACTCCGTGCAGGACAGGTAGCTATTGCTTTCTAAAGCACCAGGAAATGAGCTCAAATGCTATTTTGGGGATGAAACAGGTCAGAGAAGATAGCAGAAGGGAGCTTTGCTGACCTGTGCCTTCTGGAAACCAATGCTTCAGCTTGTTTCTTGGCTTGCTCTAGAAGTAGCAGCTTCCCCTTGCACTCACAGTGGGTTCCACTGGTGCATAAGCAGCACTTTGCTTGCTGACCAGGATCTATTTATGAGCATTTCAACAAAAGAGACAAGCAGACTGGGATTCTGCAAACAAAATAAATCCAAATGAGGACTTGTGATAAGGCAAAAAAATATTGGGCTAAAATTCATAAATGGCTTGAGGAAATGTTACAAAAAATCTTTCATATTTAAACTTGAAGTCTTATTACTAGGCATTGTGCCTGATGATGTTGATAAACAAGTAATGATAAACAAGCAACACAGTGGGTCCTGTTGGGAGATGCATATGGCCGGCATTAGACATGGCCCCAGGTTGCTATTCGTAAGCAGCTTGCAATAAAGCAGCTTACAGATAAGCGTACCAAAAAACCACACTCCAAAAGCCAGGTTGACTGGGGTCTGGTAGACATGGACAGTGACCTTTGTCCCTCTTGCAGCAACATATTTTATGTTCATGTTGGATACAGAATCGTGGGGTTCCCTCCACTTGCAGCTTGCTTGGTTTGCATGATGGGTGCAGAGAAGCAACCAGAATCTCTGTGCCACCACTGCGAGTCTGCACACTCACCCTGCCTCTTGTGGAACCTGGTCAAGTTCTCAACAGAAGGCTAAATGAAAATGGATGGAATCGTGCTATCTGCTTTGTCTGTGTCTAGTAAATCAAACTAGATATTTATTATACTTTTTAGTAAATCAAATTCAAGCATGTTGTCTTTTGAATTGTTATTCCCCTCTTAACTAGCCCTTCCTGAATAAGCCAAAATAATGCTTTAGTACCCTACTGCATTTGCTTTCTGCTTTGTTGCATGGGTATCCAGTTTTACCCATATTATGTCTGGCAAAGCCCTTCCAAGGCAAATACATGGCATTTCTTTCTTTCAGATAATAACCCAGGCATTTCCGCCAAGAAATATCTTTACTGTTGGGGCTAACCACCAAACCTTGTTCAATAACTGAACCCTGCAAATAACTGCTTGCTTAAGTGCTATTTCAGAGGAAAAGCTGGAATTGCAAAATTACTAAGCAGGGTCAGTTTTAGGCAAAGAAACGGAAAAACTGCTGAATTTCAGTCCCTTATTCTCTATATGACATGTAATTTTAACAGACGCAGTCTAATAATTGCTAACTTCTCACTACAAGTTGACCCAAGACATGTACGTTTAAATATAGTCTAATGCTGAGTACTGCTTTTCCATTTCCCCTCTGCTTAAAAAAAACACATTTGTCTGCATGTCTGGGTCCATTATATAGCCATGTAACTTCCTTACTGGAAGTTCTTTGCATTCTGTGTTCATTGCAGCAGCAGCAGACGTGACTTGCCCTCTGAGGGTTAAAAAAAGCCCTTAATTGTTCATTCTGACATCATGACCCTCAACATTTTACAGATGAAAATAAGGACACACCAGTAGTATCCTGAGGATTGCTGCCCAAGAAACTCACTAGCAGAATGAACAGGATGGCTTCCACATGCACCAGAGCAGACAAAGCATATTTTTTTAATTAATTCATTCATTCATTCATTCATTCATTCATTAGATTTTGATGTGATATGATCCACAGTTCCATCTAAGTATAACATTTCCTAACTGCACTTTACTGGGAACTGTAGAACCTTAAAAATGAATAGAATATCCTTTCACCACAGGAAAAAATGCTTTAATCTGTTTAGGACAGGTATACAGGAAAAATGATGAACTAGTACAATGTTGGCACATCATCTTTAAACAGAAAAACTGTCAAAGTGTGAGTTTGGCCCTTAAAACTGGGTTATATATTTCCTCCAAAGATTAACATTTGTGATTTTTAAAGTTTTATGTGGATTTAACAGTAATGCTAAGGAAATACTGAAAAAAGTTATGGAAGGCTTTTTTCCCTTCTATTTAATCTTCCAAGTTTAGATTACTCACAACAGCAGTCCCTTTTAGTTCCCTTGTATACTGAGGAAATTATGAAAGCAATTTCAAATACGAATATGGGAATATTGCCTAGTCCAGGTGGGTTTCAGTTGAGCAGTACAAAATATTTTCTAGCCTTTTGGATCCAAAGCTTCATTATCTTTATATTTTTGATTCTTAATTTCTTTAGGCATCACTGAATTATGCTTATATTGCTATGATGCCTAACTATGGTAAGGAACATGTATATTTCACTATTAATCTATATCATTAAATAATTCAGATATTGAAATATTTACTGCAATTCTGAGAAGGCCTTTGACAACATTTACTGGAAATTTATCTTTGCTAGCCTGATTTTTTCCTACTGAATATTCAAAATGGGTCAAATTTGTATATTTAACCCAATGAGCCAAAGTCAAGGCCATTGTTTTTTGTCTCACTATTTTCTACCTGGGACAAGAATGAGACAGGAATGTCCACTTTTCTCAATATTTATGATTAAAACCTCTCTTATGTGCTATTACACAGAATAGTAGCATTCCTGGGTCTGTATATGATCATTTAAAATTATACTCTATGTGGATGACTATTTACTCTCTGTCCCAAAACTCCACTTATCAATACCAATTTTGATACAGGAGATTAATTAATTGACTCAATAAATTGTTCAAAGTCTTATTTGATGCCACCCAGAGACATTTTCTTTCATGTATTTTTGATGATGCCTTGATTTTATTACCTACTTGAGAATGCTCATCCCTAGAAACATAAGAAATGATCAAATTAAATTTAATAAGCTGATTAATGAGATCCTATGGGATATTGTTTTACACTCACCAGAAAGCTTTGGCTATGGGTCAGTATAGGTATGATGATGGTGGTGGTGGTTATTTAAAGCTTTTATATATCATTCTTCACTAAAAGTCCCAGGATAGTATATAGACTGATGGATATCTCTTAAACTGAATTTATGGGGCAAGGTTAATACACTGAAGATGAATATCATAACTAGGGTTTGTTTATTAATTAATTTATTATTTGGGATATTTCTAACCCGTCCAATCACTACCTGTCCAAACCTGCTTACAACAGTAATTCAATAAATACAACAATATAAAATGGCATCCTAATAGCTCGAACAATAATAACACTAATAACCACGACTGGAGTAAAAACCTAATTAAAAAAATTATTTAAACTTTAAAATACTAGGTGAATAAAAAGGTCTTGACCTGGCATCAAAAAGCATATAATGTCGGCGCCAGGTGGACCTCTCTGGGGAGCACATTCCATAGCTGGGGCGCCACTGCAGAGGAAGCTCTCCTCCAGGTGTTCTCTCTCCTAATCTCCTTCAAGGAGGGAGCAGGGCCTCTGCTGCAGATCTTAAGGGGCAGGAAGGAATATAGGGGAAAAGACGTCCCTTTAGGTATCCTGGTCCCAAGCCATTTAGGGCTTTATAGGTCATAACCAGCACCTTGAATTGGGCTCGGACTTCACTAGGAAGCCAGTGGAGCTGAGAGAGGACCGGTGTTATATGAGAAGAACGACCAGTCCCCGAAAGCAATCTGGCAGCTCTATTTCACACTAGTTGAAGTATCTGGACCGTCTTCAAGGGCAGTCCCATGTAGAGTGCATTACAATACCAGAGCATGTGTCACCATTGCTAGACAGTATTTGTCCAGGTAAGGACCCAGCTGATGGATCAGCTGAAGCTGAAGGAAAGCACTCCTTACCACCGCCGTTCCTGGGCCTCCAGAGACAGCACTGGGTCAAGGAGCACTCCCAAGCTGCGGGCCCTGTCCTTTAGAGGGAGTGCAACCCTGTCCAGGACAGGGCCAAAATCACTTACCTGGAAACCTGAACCACCCACCAACAGGACCTCTATCTTATCTGGATTGAGTTTCAGTTTATTGGCCCTCATCCAGCCCATTACCTCAGCCAGGCACCAGTACAGGACAGCCACTGCCTCACCTGGACTGGTTGTAAAAGAGAAGTAGAACTGGGTGTCATCAGCATACTGGGGACTCTGTAGCCCACAGCTTCTGATGACCTCTCCCAACAGTTTCATGTAGATGTTGAATAGCAAGGGGGACAAAATGGAATCCTGTGATACTCCATGGCAAGTTTGCCATAGCGCAGAGCCATAATCCCCCAGCACTCCCTTCTGGAAACGGCTGGCCAGATAGGAATGGAACTACTGCCAAGCAGAGCCTCCTATTCCTAACCCGGCCAGCCTATCCAGAAGCCTACCATGGTCAATGGTACTGAAAGCTGCTGAGAAGTCCAGAAGAACTCTCCCTGTCCCTCTCCCTGCACAGGTCATCGTACAGGGCGACCAAGGCAGATTCAGTACCATAACCAGGCCTGAAGATGGACTGAAATGGGTGCAGATAATCAGTTTCATTCAAGAGTGCTTGAAATTGTCCCACAACCACCCGCTCCAACACCTTGCCCAAGAACGGGATGTGGCCACCGGTCTATAACTGGCAGCTACCTCTGGGTCCAGAGATGCCTTCCCCTTCAAAGGGGTGCGGACCCAGCCCTCCCTCAGAGAGGCATTGATGCTCTCCTGGACCCAGGTACCAATCCCATGTTTGGCTTTAGTAAGTAGCCACGAAGGACAAGGGTTGAGTAAGGTGGTAGGATGTACCAATCCAAGCACCTTGTCCACATCACCAGGCCGCAACAACTGAAACCTTGAGATTGGGCAGGGGTATTATTCTTCTGGTTTGAACTGGTCTTTGCTCCAGGGAAGCTGCTCCAGAAGTTTCCATGTAGCAGTACAACTGTGTTGCGCATGTGTGAGCAGAACTTTATTGGAGTTTTTTGGGGGGCAGTGAGTTATTTGGTTTTGCCTGTCCTCTGTGTGCATAGTCTGTCTGAATAAACCTTGCTTATGTTTCCAGATTAATGCTTCTGTCTACATGAGTTGTCTCCAGGTTCATTTTCAATCTTCATAAATTCAAGTAGAGGCCATGAGATTCTTGGTATGCTAAAATGGATAGGATACCTCCTACAAACAACCATGGTAGTCAGAGAGATGTGGCATAGTATAACTCATCAATTAAAATTTAATTAATGCTAAATCAACTTCATGGGAAAATCTAGGTTTAAAAATTGGTAAGAACGTATTCATATGGTAGACTTGGACTGAACCAATTGAATCAGAAAGTGGGTGCCAATGATGACTTTTTGTCAGTTTTGGGTTTGCATGCAACGTACGACTTGCCAGCTGAATGGCAATACTTGCAACTGCAATAGGAATGGAGACCCCTTTTTCCACAGGCTGAATTTCATCTTCCCAGGACAGGTCATCTGGCCAAAGGAGCCTTGACTGCCCTGCAGCTTCAAGATTGCCTGCTGGTTTCCCCAGTTAATTCTGAGAAGTAAATTTTCTCTGAAACCAATGAGGTTCCCCATTCCTGGGTTAAATAAAGGCATGGGAGGAAAACAATGACTTATGCTGATGCCATAGAGTCTGAATTTAGTCATATTCTTAGAATGTGATGTGGGAGGAGACAAGACAATTAGCTTAGACTGGCATGAAGACATGCAAGATCTCTAATCTGGGGTCCCTGGTGATCCCTGTTTGGGCTGGAATGCACAAGTAGAAATGGCTGCTCCTTGTTGAGAAGGTGAAGCCTGGAAGTCAGGCTCCTAATCACTAGATCAGGGTTGGCCAAACCAGAAGCCTAATGTGACCTGCCAAGTAAAAAAACAGACGTTGCACCTTCCTAGGAATTTCAGAGAAATCCACAATGGATTTTAAAGAGCTCATGTTTCTATGACTCCAACCTGCCATTTCCTTAGGCCTTTTTTCTAACTTGTGCCAATTCTTCAGGCTTCTGTTGTTTTTGTTTTGTTTTTTGGTTTTTAAACCTTTGGGGACTTTCCTTAAATGAGTTTTTGCACTGTAAATGGTGAATTTACAATGATATGCACTTGCAATAATGTACCATTGTAGTAATACATACTTGAACTCAAACAAATTCTCATAGAAACAGCCAGTGAATGAACAATGGAATGAAAGGTACCTGAAAAACTGCAAAAGACTGAACAGATTTAACAAAATCTGTACAGCTCTGCATATCCTTAGTCCCTTCCATGGTATAGGCCTCAGTCCATGCTAACTCAATAAGCTATGCCCAGTCTTAGATCCTCAGAAGATCAAATCTGGTCCACAGAGATGCTCACAACGAGGAATTCCAATTCTATATTTCTCATAAGCAGTTGATCTCCTGATCTTGACTGAAGACACTTCTTATCTGTGGAGAAGCCGTTACATCAACGCTGAGTTTAAAACAGAGAGCAAAAATCCTTGCTTTCCCACATGAAAAAGGCTCTAGTACCCAATGTGTTTTCAAATAACATTGCTGGAATTCCTTCATTAATTATGGAGTGAATGAGACTTATCAACAGATCTTATCATGTTGGCTAACAAGGCAAGACAGGAAATAGCTGCAATAGACTTTTGAAACTAGTGTGAGGACCAAGTGACATTTGGTTGTGGGTTATACATGACTGTGGTGTCACAGCTTGCCTGATTCCACTTGAGGACCTGATCAAGGCCTTGAAACTCTCAAACAATTGTAATCTCCATCAACAGAGTCGTGGCTCATTTTTTATGAGTGGTTTTGTGTACATAATTCCAGGGTGCTTGTTCTGTATTAGGCAGGCTTTTAAAAATATTTGAATAGTCTGGCTGCTTTTATTGTTGGTGAAATGTTTCCCTCTTATGCTGACTATTGTACACTGCCAACAAGACGATGCTCCATGCCTCTTGGCTTCCTTTCTCCACTTCCCCTGGGAACATATAGAAAGCATGGTCTAGAATACCTGTGAAAATATTTTCTGTAAATATTGCAATACGGCATTTAGGAACAGGAGTCAAGTCTGTGTTCCTGATTTATGCAAAATACGGTCTGTTTCTTCCCACACTGATTTTTCCTGCAGCCTTTAACCACCAGCATACAAAATTGATGTTAGAAGCCAGTAGTTGGAAAGAGAATCAACAATAAAGCAAAACACAGAGCAAGGATATGAGCAGACCCATAAACCAGCTCTTTCATTTCCTGCACCCTCAAATGCCGTTCCTTATTTTCTGTCATCTTTAAAGGTTTTGTGGTCAAAAACAAAACAACAAAAAGCCCACTTCTTTTGTTCAGGTCTAAAATGACAGGCTGGTGGAACCCAACTGTGGGAGTATAGTGCACTTTACTGGTTGCCAGAGAGCTAACAGGACCAGACCCATGCAACAATTACATTATCAGAAGGGAAAAACAGTTTAAATTATAGATCTTGTTTGAGGATATTTATGGAAGCTTATTTCCTTGTATTTGTACATTTACTGTTCAAGTCTTATGCAATTTGCTGGAGCCAGGCAGAAGCGGCCTTACAGCAGAATGCACTTGCTGAAGAATAACTCTCAGAGGAACATGCATACAATTAAAACAGGACTTGTAGCTTAAGAGAAGAGAGAGAGATTTGTGTTTCCCTGTGCGATATGCTTCCTCAACAGCTATCAGCCTCAAATTCCTTGTGAGTAGGCAGGGACAGAGGGCGGGAGGGACAAGGTGCCATAATGATCCTAGCAAAAGCGGGAGTTTGCATACACACAACACTTTTGTTGCTGGCAGCAAATACAAATCAGGCCACCAGAAACATGTCATAAAACACTAAACATACCACTGAAAGTTCTGAATGAATATATTCTTAATAAAAATATGACCATATATTGATTAGCAGACTGAAAAACACCCCTCATTCAAACCACCCCTGAAATATCCTTCTTAAATACCTGAATGTATTGTAATTTGTCAGTTGGGTTTGCCTGTGCGGGTCAAAGTAATTTGGCACACCTGAAATTGCTTAGGCAGCTGATTGTTTTGTAGGTTACTCCTTAGAAGAGTAACCAACACTTACATAATTCTAGTTGTCAGTGATGGGAAAATAGTCTGAATTTATCCCAGGTAATAATACTTAACTGACAGAAGTTAAAATGCCTTTTTAAAATTAGACAGGGCGGGTTGGGCTTAATTTTTTTCCTCAACACAATACAAATTAAGCTGTAATTTTGAGGATCAGAAAGCAAACTGAAAAGCAAGTCCTACGAGTAACCAGCACGTGGAATGTGGAGGTAATTGCAACCTTGTGCACCTTCTTTGTACTGTCAGTGTAGCTGAAACAACTGTTTCCTACAGTAAGTTATTCTTGTATCCGTCCTTGGGAAATGGCATGGTTGCGCAAAATGATAGTTATCAGTGGACAATAGGTAGAGAGCCAGTGTGGTGTAGTGGTTAAGAGCATGGGACTGGGACTCAGAGGATCTGGGTTCTAGTCCCCACTCAGCCATGGAGCCAACTGGGTGACTTTGGGCCAGTCACAGGCTCTCAGCCCAACCTACCTCACAGGGTTGTTGTTGTGGGGATAAGATGGAGGAGGAGAATGATGTAAGCTGCCTTGAGCTCTTTGTAGGAAAAAGGCAGGATATAAATCAGAAAATAAACAAATAAATAAATATTATCTCCCATCATGAATTGGTGTCACTATGCATCTCTGAGAGGAAACTTTGGCACTGGGATCAAGGCACCACTCCTTTGCTCCGAGACAAAGTGATGTTTGGGTTTTAAAAGAGCAGAATAACCACCTTTTTTTTTTCTTCTGACAAGGCTCCTACAGTTTTAACCACTCACTGATGGGATGAGTTATAGATACCCCTAATACTTTATGGGCGGGTTTAGATGACATGAGAAGCCATGGTGAAATCTCACCATCGTGAGTCTGTGGTGTTGTCTGGACCCAGTTCTGGAGTTTCTGTCTGGCAGACATGGTTTTCTGAAAGAGAGAGGAACAAAAGTTTGTTATAAGGTTTCCATGCCTTGCCATGGCTTCTCTCATTGTCCAGACCCTGGATTACCATTTGATTGTTGTTGGTGTGGAAAGACCATAGAGTCCCTGGGAAGAGAAGCCACAGATGTAGCCAGTTCTAGCTTTTGATCTCTACTGTCCTCAGCAGCCTAGCAACAGAAATGCCATTGCTTGCTTTATTCCCATTGGCCAAGCAAAGTGTCTGTCTCCTAGTTTACTTTGGAAAAAGTGTGAAAATACAGGGTAGAAGAAGGGGGAATAATGGTGAAAGTGGTTGTTGTTTTTTTTTTAATAAACTGCTTGTTTTAATAAATCTCTTGGGGCTGCAGCAGCTGTGAAGTGCCACTTGGGAGGGGGAATGGGGAACCTGCTTCAGGACCTCAATGGATGAATTGGGAGGAGGAGGAGGCTGTAGTCCATGGCAAGAATAGGAAAAGGATGGGGATTGCACCCGTGGCGGCTGCCAGGTCAGGAAGATGGAACATGGAGCAGGATAACTATGCTGCCCAGATAAATGGTTTACAGCATAAGACACATTAATAACAATAATACATATAATACTCATAATCATAACTCATAATTTCAAAGATAATAACAAAAATGAAATAATAATGCACAAGGCAGAATATGTTGTGACCATATCTGGATAAAAACCAATATAAAATCAGATAATCTGTTCCAACAATTTAAATGACAAGAAAATACAAACGGTTTTGACCTGGTATACAGTGTTGGTGCTAGGTGCACCTCCCTAGGGAGATGGCTTCATAGATGGGGTGCCACAACTCAGAAGTATCAAAAGAAGGATCTCTCCCTTCTGAATGTAGATGCCCAGATTTCAGCCAGCAATGCTTTTGTGCAGCTGAGGCTGCTTCCATGACTTACCTTTTTTTGGAGATGTCTCATAAGGTCATGGCCATCTATGCTATAGCTACATTGAATTTGACCTGCTGTGATGTGCTCTTGAATTGTGGTGCTGGAGGAGACTCCTGCAAGTCCCTTGGACTGGTCAGTCCTTGGACCAGTCAGTCCTAGAGATCAGTCCTAGAGGAGATCAACCCAGACTGCTCTTTAGAAGGCCAGATACTGAAGATGAAACTCAAATACTTTGGCCACCTAATGAGAAGGAAGGACTCCCTGGAGAAGAGCCTAATGCTGGGAACAACAGATGGCAAAAGAAGAAGGGGACAGCAGAGGATGAGGTGACTAGATGGAGTCACTGGGGCAGTCAGCGTGAGCTTGCGTGGACTCCGGGGGTGGGGGTGGAGGACAGGAAGGCCTGGGGGAATGTTGTCCATGGGGTCGCAATGGGTCAGACACGACTCCGCGACTAACAACAACAACAACAACGTGCTCTTGGTAGAGCTGCCTTCAAAAGCTGTTCAGAAGCTTCAGCCAGTCAAGATCCTGTGGCCAGATCATTACAGGGAGCAGGTGACTCCCTTGCTGCCACAGCTTCACTGGCTTCCATTTTGTTGCTGGGCATGATTCAGAGAGCTGGTTTTGATTTATAAAACCCTATACAGTTTCTCTCATGGCTCCAGAAGACCTTCAGGAGAGATCCGTCTTTTGATACTATCATTCTCAGAGGTGTGTTTGGTGGCAACATGAGATAAAGTCGTCTTGATGGCCCTCTGGGGCGCTCTATCAAGGGAGGCAATATCCAATCCCTCTTTGCTGTCCATCTGCATTAATTTAATCAGGCCTTTGGCATGTACGTGGGTCTTTTGGGGTTGGGTGCTGCATTTAGTCTGTTATCAATGTGTACTCACTGTGTTCTATATCTACTGCTTTATTACCATGTTAAGTTTTATTTATGAGTGTAAGCTGGAGGGCCATTTTTCCTGGGAGAAAGGCAGTATACAAACCAGTCAATGAACTTTGTTTCACTTCTGACACATGCCATGTTCTTTCCCTGTCCCTCACAAACAAGCAGGCTCCATGTTGTGTTTATAAGAGCAACTTTAATGCAGTTGTCCAATACTATAATAAAGATATGTGGGGGTGAGTGATTCTGTTGCTCGTTCTGGTAGCCTAAGATAACGTATTCCTGTCTTGTGTCATGATTTCAATCCTGTAAAAATGAATGTCTTGATTCAAAGGGAGTTTACAGTCAAGCATTCAACAGTTTATTAACAGTGAACAAGAACCCCTAAATTACAACAGTGCTGAGGGGTAGCCAGTTTAAGACTGACTACAGAGAAACAAAGCATGCACAGAGTGTTTTATGGAATTGGTGTCACATAAGCATTGCTGGAAGGGGAAGGAGATGTTGAATGGATGATATGCAAGAACAATATAGAAGCACAGAAGGAAAATACAGAAACATTGAGAAATCATCAGGAAACTGTAATGACATATCAAAACCTTGAGTGACAGATAAAAAATAAGACAATCAGAAGTTACAGAATTTAACAGGTTTCAGTATTTGCTTTTTACAGTCTGAGGTAGGAAATTCCAGAAAGGCAATGAGTGATCTGGCCCAGTGTTTGAACAGCAATTGGAGAAGCAGCTGGCAGCGATTTGCAAGTCTAGGGCAGGATTACATTTGCAACAGTATCTAGTTGCTGAGGCCGCTAACAAGAGGCTAGGCTTGTGCCACATTCCAGGCAGTCAGTGAGCTGATATGTTATGTGGATTCGAACTAGTTCCACTGTATCTTCCCTGGCTGGCTGTGCTCTGCATTTGAGGAAGTGATCAGCCAGCTAGTGACTCATTCTCATATCCTGGCGCTTGTCTCCTTTTCCTACAGAAGGAGCCTGAATGGAAAAACCCTGGACATTTGGGAGTTGTAGGATGGGAAGTAATTCAAAATGATAAAACTATAACTTTTATTAGAACAACTCCAATATTTGTTTGATACCTGTATTACAATGCAAAAAGCTTTCAATTATACTTCTGTTCTCTAAAGCTTATGACTGAGTGTTATGGTATTTAGTCTCAGTTCCATATTTGAAACTATATTTTATTTTCATTTTCTTTTAAAGTCATTTAAATATAAGGTGGTTTTATTGCACAGTACTGAATTTTGCTTTTTAAAATATTGTCATCTGCCTTTGGAAGACCATAGTCTTTGAGAGGCTGTTAAGAAATATATGAAGTAAATTCATGATGGGAAGATTGACCTTTGAAGCCTCTGAATCATTCTGACAAGGTGCTTGAGTAAACTTCCACTAAGTTTTGAAATTGAATGCTGTTTGTGGCTCACCACTAATTGAAGTGTTCAAGAATGGTTTTAACACTTTATCTAGCCCAACCAGCATCTGAAAGAATGCTGTTAGGTAAAGTGAGTCATTGGGAAGTTATGTGGAACTTCTTCATATCAAGGAGCACAAGGGCTCAAACATCTCTCCTTTGCCTTAGAAGTGTTGTCTGTGTTCAGTTCAGGCTCTGTGCATGTACTGGCAGCTTAGGCTACAGTGCTGTGCTCCCACTTATTGCGATGGGAGAGAACAATAAAAGATTTCAGATCTACTGTCTTGGATGGAGAGGGGGGGACCATTGAACCAGGAGATCTGACCTCAGGACCTCTATTCCCAGCTGCTGCAAAAACTGTAGTGTTCTTATAGCTCTTACATCAATAAAAGCAAAGAAGGGGTGTTTGGGGAGAGGATGAGGGATGTTTGGGGTTCATAGCACCCCAAAACTGACAACAGATCTACACCAGAAGTGGTATAGAGTACTTCCCTCTCATTGCAATCAAACTTGGAGGAGGGGAGAAAAACAGACCAAAAAAGGAGGAACCCAACAAGATGTAATTCCTCCTTCCCTTCTATACCATTAGTAAACATGCTACAGCCTGGTCTTGGAATTGTGCTGCCTGTACAAACACACTTTCAACTGAGGATCTGTCCTGAGAGATTGTGCCTTCAGCTCTGGGTCCATTCAGAAAACTTAAGCAACACTATCCTCCAACCAAGCAATACAATTCTCTTACTCTATCCATGCAAAAAGCAGCTTGGAGAAAGTGTGTTTTCCATTCCCATTGCCCCATGACCTGGGACTGATTATAGCAAAATGGGAATACAAAATCCTGCAAAATTTGTAGGATTTGGCCAAGGGTAAAGTTATATCTTCTGCATTTAGAAGTTTTTGCTGTTGCTGTTTTAAATTTGTTTAGTGCAATGTTCAGTCAAAGAAGATTCCTGGTCACAAGTCTTGAATATGAACAGCAGGTCCTAAACAGTCATTCACTGTTTCAGATAAATTATTTTTAATGGCTCTCCTTTCTGCTTCTGCCCCCTCCCTCTTTCCTACATAATTAGATATTGTAAGAATCCATGGGCATATTAAAAGCCTCTCTGTAAAAAATTTACAGTGAAGCAGACATATGTGCCTTAACTGAATGAACTTGGGTGTGTGTGAATGTCATATGGCAAAGATATAAGATGTATTTTTAGATATAAGTAGGGTGAAAATGGAGTCACATGTGAAGTGTAGAATTAAGCTATTTCCTTATGCTTTCTATTTGCATCTTGAAAGAACAATGGCATTCAGTTATCACCACAGCCTAGAAGCGGATGAAATTGAGAGATTCTTAACTCTACTTATTTCAGAGATGTATATCCTGCCTTTCAGTCATAAGATCTTTAAGGTAGCTTCACACACACACACACACACACACACACACACACACACTTCCATGCAAGCCCATATATCTGGCACAATCCAGCAACCCTGAGCCCTCTGCCTGCTGGATGGAATCGGGGTGTTCTCCCTGCTTCCTTCCACAGCCTCAGGGCAAGTCATATTTGGGACCGGGGGTTCTTTTGGCAGGGTGGGGGTAGAAGCTCTCTGCAACTACTCCTTCACTGCTCCATGGATGGAGCCAGGGTGGTCTTCCTCTTGTCTATATGAAAAATTCATTCCAGTTTGTCATTACTTATTTCATTATTTCATTTTTAAAAAGCCCAATGGCTGGAGCTTTTGATCAGGATTTTCCCACTTTGTACATTCCAGACTGAACATGTACGGATACAACCTGCGGTCAAGGTCCACACAATTCCAAGCCCGCAATGTGATCTGCAGACCACAAAAATGCATTTGACAGCATGTGTACATTTGAAAAATGCTTATAAAAATGCATGGTTTGAAAAGTATGCCCAGGCATGCTTTTGTTGATTTCCAAGATGTCCACAATTGATACATACATTTGGAAAAATACAAGCACAGGGTGTGGATTTTCACATGGAAATGAAAGAAAACACACACACACACACACACACACACACACAAAACATGCTTGCAATCTGATATGGACAGGATGCACCGCGAGACTAAATTTGGACGACTTAAGCAAGTTTGAATTTTGTTGATTTAGACATCCCCACCCTCACCATGATATTCTTGCTGGAAGGTGGGGGTGAAACCTCCCAATGGTCCCAGGTTCCTCATGATGCACTTGTGTACTCCCTTTTCATGTACTTCCTGGAAGGCATCCCTCGGTAACTTGTCTGGTCCCTGGCCCCAAAGTGCATTTCCTTTCAACTTTGCAGTCCCAGGCCAACCCAAACATACTCTATGACATTTAGGAACAGAATCATACTGTCAATGTCATATATTTTAAACTGTTCTTTAAATTTCTTTTTTAAAAGTTAAAGTTGCATTTAATAAGATGCGTTTAACAAGTTGCACAACCGGCAACCTCCTTCTGCATCGTGTGCAAGAGCCCGAAGGCTGCGCGCACATGCGTGGAAGAGGGATGCTGCTTCTGCAGCATTTGTGCAGGGCTTGATTTCTGGTGAGTGTTACTCGAATGTTTTGTGTGCTTGCCGGAAAGTTGGATTCAGAAAGTGGGCCAGAGTCCAGGGAGTTTTGCCCAGAGGATCTGAAAGTTTCCTACCCGCAAAACTGATTCTTCACACATCCCCAGCTGGGAGTTAGACATTTCTTCTGTCTGAACATGTATAAGATTGCACTTTAAACATATGTTTAATTATGCAAATTTCCCTTGGAAAGTTAACAAATCTTACTGCTTATTTGAATTTCCCAAATGGGACTGGTGGCAAAAGAAAATATCCAGCTTTTCATCAAGTTGGATGCAGCACCTTTCAGTATATTGTTTTTTTATGCTAGTCTGATTGTTCAATACTTCTCCTCTTACTACTGCTAATAAATTTCATTTGCCATTATTCAAAAGTTGAACTTAATTCTTTTATTGGACTATAATTCCTGTTTCAGTCTTGGGAATATCTGACGTAGCATTACAGTCTACAGTGAAACAGACAAGGCTGTTCTCAAGGAATATTAACATTCATCTCTCAAACCAAACAAAGGCAGAGCTGGTTCCCCATGTATCTTAAAAGCCCAGTCCATGCAACCTATGTGGGCAGAACATTTTGATTTAATCTAATTTAGCTTCACTTTGTTGAATGGCAAAGTCCAGGTACTGTAGGTTACCTGGTCTATTGACCAGGTTTCCCAGGGTACTTTGAAATTACTGTGATAAGATGAAGTTAGTACTTCCCACCCACAAACTTTAATGGGAAGCACAATGTCAGAGTTATATGGCTGTCCATCTCAGAAGTGGAGAATGATGAAAATAAGGTATGGGTGGTCAAGAAAAGCATGTAGTTTTGTTTCTCCATTCATTATAATTATTTGTTTGTTCAAATCACAGTTTTGCTGTGTTCCATTCCTTCACATGTAATTGATTTTCAGCATTCCCCTAGCTTTTCATCTCCCATTTCAATAAAGAAGCCAGTGGCCTTCAGCTGCCTGTAACTTCAACTTTTTCCACCCACTTGGCATTCCATTTCAAGCCGTTTACCACCCTTCCAGCTGATCAGATTTGCCAAACTTCCCATATCTTGAGGACAGTTTTATCCTTCCATAGGAAGCAAGATACACATGTGGCTTCACAGAAATCGGAACTGTTTTCTGCCCAAAAGTAAGGCAAACCAAAGCTCAGGGAAACCTGAAAACTGTTATGCCCCCAAAGAGTTGGTCTCAGTGAATAGCAGCCCTAGCTCTTTTGTGTTCTCCCATTTCACTTTCCTTGCTGCTGTCATATTTTGCTTCTGCATAGAAAGCTGCTATTAGATTTTTAGGCATTTTGCTAGAATGTGCTACAGTTCAAGAGTGGAGGGTTTAGACTGTTATTTTAACCTTCAGGTTCCCTCTTCTCCATATAAACCCAATTTGATCATTTTGGCCTGCCCAGGGGAGGAGGCGGGGGAGGGAGATAAATGAATAAGAAACAGCTACACAGATCTCCGTTCTGAACGCATTTGTTTCAAGTGCATTTGTTTCATAATTAAAACAAATGGGGGTCACCTGGTTTTTCTTTTGTTTGGCACAAAATGAATGTGGCAACTGTACTTACTCCAGGTTAACTGTATGGGATTTAGGTTGAAGACTCTGCCCATTTGTTGGCTGCTGGTCTATGTATGAACGACATTCAAAGCACCAGTGCTACTTGTAAAGCCCTCTCTGGCTTGGGAACCAGGTATTGAAGGGATGGATGAATTCAGCAGTTTCACTTTCTCCAACATTGTTCTTATTTTTCAATTCCAAGTTCTTTTTTTTTTTTCCTGTTTATGAAGACATTTTGAAAGTTGGTATGTTTTTATCAAGGAAGGAAGGAAATTTATTTTAAAAATCAAACAAACAAAATTCTTACCCATCTGCACTGGCCAAATTCAACAGCTATTCCTAGCACAGAATGGTTTGCATGGCACACGCTAGTCTTGTAGCTATTAAAGGTAAGTGCCTGTCAGGAAAAAAGGAAAGAGGCACAAAACCTAATCCAGAATCACAAACATGGTTGATTATGGAGGGATCCAAAACTCCTTGCTTGGATGGACCAATCTGTCACTTTTGCTTTCTCTGACTTTTTTTTAAATCTTGTTTTTCTTTTCAATCTCATTTATGCAGAAGATTGCAGAGTTTGACAAGTGCTTATTAAAAATGACCTCAACAAATTTTTCATCAGTCCTGTATAACTTTTTCCCCTGCATCCACCCATGAATTATAATCCGGCTAAGGACACCCCCCCACCCCGCCACCGCCATCCTGCAAACTGCAACAGTGAATGCATATATGGTGCAATACTCATTTGGCCCAAACGAAGAATTAAAGCTTTCTACTGAGTCTTCTGGCAAAGCATTGCCATGTGCACAAGCTCCTATGTGTGACCAATTAAACTGAAACCATCCAGTGGGTTTTAACACTTCCTCTCTAGGCCAGATAGAAACAGCTAGCCCTCAATGCAATTGTTTTTGAGTCCACGTATTTCTGCTTTTGATGTGTCATTCTAGCATTTATCCTAAAATGTCCTTCTACCATCATTTTCGTTATGTGGATGCTGAGGGAGCAAAGATTTCACAGGGCTGTTTCAGCACAGGGCTGCAACCCTATGGCAGCTCTCCTGGAGGCATTTTTGGGGGACTATCAGTGTCTACTAAGACCAACCAGTGCACACTGGTACAGTCAGAGCTTGATCCTGGGACCAAGCTCTGGGGCATTAGAGCCCAGGGGGAAAACAAGCAGAGACTGGCATTTGATCAGGGCAGAAGCCAACAGACCCAGAGCCAGCACCTGCGGTGATCCCTGCATTTTAAACACGTTTTATGCTTGGGTTTGTACAGATACTTATTTGATCCTGCTCCCCATTTGGAAATATATTCTCCTTTTCTGAAACAATGTGCTATGCATTTGTGAGCAAATCAAGGCAACATAAGCAAAGCTCCCTTTTATTACTCTAGTCATGAAGTCATGATTGATGCACAGAGTCAGTCTTTCCTTCCTTCCTTCCTTCCTTCATGAGGTTTAGCAACATGTGCTTTCTGTTTTCATGGGCTCTGACATACCAGCAATGTAGAAACTGTTGCAAAGTAGGGAATCATAAGAAAGTGGGGTGTGGGGTGGAGAGGAGAATGGTTAGTTGTGTCCTCCACTACTGAAATAATAAATATGTCAATCTAAAGCATACTCTCTTCCTAAGACCACTAAGACCAGGGGTCAAAGAATCGTGTTGCACTCTGCTTTTGCACGGTGGAGGAGGCAAGTGCTCCCGTCTTACAAGAGGATGTACCTTGTTGGGAACAGACTTTCCCCTCTCTTGGCCTAGCAGGCTGAGCTGGGGGTGGCCCTGCAGCTGGCCGAGCAGGGGAATTGCATGCAGGGTCTTCTCCTTATGAGACAGTGTTGCCCAATAGGGCCAACAAGTGGAAGAGAGGGCCGCAAAGCTTACAAGCATTTGGGAAAGATTTGGGGGCTGCACAGTAACATTGGGACATCTGGGTTATGATGCTTGTCAGGGTCATTTATTTACCAGGCCAGATGCCCTGTGCAGAATTTCAGACTGGAAGGCTGCCCTCCACTGGCCCTGGAGTCCCAGCAACCATCTGTTGGTTGCCTTGGCTGCCACGGAGGCCTGTTATACGCTTGTGGTTTGCCTACACAGTTTGGGATCCTACATGAGGGGTGGTTCCAAATCAAGGGGGAAGCTTTTCAGTATAGAGTAGGTGTCTCTCCACAGAGGTCTAGTGCCTTTTGTCTCTTACACTAGAACCAAGGGTCATCCCATGAAACTGGACATGAGAGATTCATGACAGATGGAAGGAAGTACTTCTTCACATAGTGCCCAACTCAGCCGTGGAATTTGCTACTACAGGATGTAGTGATTGCACTAAGTTGGATGGCTTTAAAAAGGGATTGGACAATTCATGGAAACTAAGGCCATCAACACCTATGTATTACCTCTGGTATCAACAACTATATAGCCATTTTGGGGATCACATGAGTGCTATTCCACTAAAAAGATACTGTAGAGTTGGGAAAAGTTGCAGAAAGGGGCAACTGAAATTATCAAGGGTCTGGCGCAATATCTCTCTGTGGAAAGGTTACAGCAATTGGGTGGGTTGAGCTTAGGAGAAAAGGTGAGTTAGGAAGACATGATAGAGTGTTCAGAGTTATGAATGGTATGTCAAAGTGGAGTGATGGAGGTATTTTTCTGCCATTCCCACAATTCTGGAACCCTGGGTCATCTACTTTGTGGAGCTTTGGGGCAGACGAAAGGAAGTACATCTTCACATAACTGCAGGTGAGCGTCATGAGATGTAGTGATGGCCACCAATATGAGCAGCTTCAAACGGGATTGGATGAATCCATGGAGAAGACTATCAAAGGCTACTAGTCCTTACAGTAGCAGAGGCAGTGGCTGAATGTATAGCAGTGGCTGGGGAACATGGCTGGGAGGGGTGCTGTTACATTCACATCCCGCTTGTCAGCTTCCCCCAACAGCTGGACTAGGTGGACTTTTGTTAAATCCAGCATTGCTCTTCTGTTCTTAGAAGATAAGAGCAATTTGAAGGCATTGAAGCTTTAAATACCAGGCTCTTAAAACATTTAAAGGCATTTCATTATACTATTCAGTTTTAGAGGCATTTGAAGAGCAGGGTAGTTAAGGTTGAAATTCCTTCAAATCATGCTGATTTTTAATCACTGACTGGAAATGAGCGAGGCTTTCCTTGTTTTTCTTGAAGAAAGCCTGCTCTGTCTGTAGTGACCCTAATCTGGCTCTTTGTGCTTTGCATGCCTGCATCCTGTTGCACTGAGCTTATTCCTGAGTCAAATGAAATAGAATTCTGTGAAGAACTGAGTTGGGCACCGTATGTTTGGTGGGAAACTTCAGATAAGTAAGAATTCCACTGCTCTGCCCCTGCAAGTTAAATTCTGAAGGAAGTGAACTGAGAGACATTTTTCATCCTCTCTCGTGCTACTCACTACTGATTGCTGGGAAATTCAGGGCAAACAAAAGAATGAGGCTCTTAACATAATTTGTATTTCAAACATGGCAGTTGCTTCTTGGAGATGCGATGGTGGCTACCAAATAGATTCCTTTCATATGTTAGATACATTCATGATTCCAGGGCAACCTTGATAAACTTGAACACTGGATTGAGAGCAACAGAATGAGATTCAAGAGAGAGAAGTGTCAAGTCCTCCACCTAGGAAAAAGAAACCAAATGCATCAATAAAAGATGGAGAATATGTGGTTCAACAGATTTGGGGAAAAAAAACAAAAGAAGAAGAAGAAGTTAGAATCATAGCAGACAACAGGCAAAATATGAGCCAACAATGTAATGCAGCTGCAAAAAGGGCAAATGCTGTTTTGGGATGCAATAATAGAAGTATTACTTCCAAATCACAAGTAGTAGTAGTTCCCCTGTACTCCTCACTAGTCAGACCTCATCTGGAATACTGTGTCCAGTTCTGGGCACCAAGATTTAAGAAAGATGCAGGGAAATTAGAAAGGGTCCAGAGGAGGGCAACAAAAATGATACAGGGTTTGGAAACACTGCCCTGTGAGAAAAGTCTGAGGGAACCTTGAGAAGACCTTGAGAACCTTGTTCAGCCTTGAGAAGAGAAGACTGTGGGGGGACATGGTATCACTCTATAAGCACCTCAAAGGCTGTCACAAAGAAGAAGGTCTTTTTCCCTTCCTCTTTGTGACAAGAAAGCCCCAGTATTGCATAATCCCAGAGTATTTGGCAAAAATCAAGTAGCAGACACCAAGAGGCAGCTACCGAGGAAGTTAATTCTCCCTGCAAAGGTGATGAATGGATATGAACAAAGATAATGAAAAAGAATTCATGAATCAGTCATTGTATTATTACTCATTGCGTTCATTTTTCAACAAATGTGTTTTGTAATTGCATTTCTTCCAAAATGCACGCACACCCTAGACTGTAGCTGGGTCTTGGAATATAGTCTGGCTGTGCTGCATTACTTAAAATGTAGCTCCTTTCCCTGATAATCCCTGTCTTCAAAATTTGTATGAAATAGAGACCTTCCCATAAATCTTCTTTGACTTATGTCTCCATATCCTCCTTCTGGGAATCCATAATTTAGACCAATTTGTTATTGATGCTCTACATTGGAGGGTTGCCTAAAGGCTAATATTACATCCACACAAATCTAAAAGAGCACATACGGATCAGCAGAAGCTGCGGGTATGTTGTCCTTTTGAAACAGATGGAATTCAATACGTTCGCTCTTTGGTCAGGAAGGAGGAATGGGAAGGGAATGAAATGAAATGTGGTTCCCCCTCCCTCCTAAATGGCTGATCGCTGGAATTCTTGCTTCATAAAAAAGCCCTGTGTGTGTAGTATCCTGTGTGTAGTATCCATTCCAGATCAGGTAGAGGTAGCATATGTGGAACAGGTATTTACATGCAAGGTTTATCACTTGGTTAGAGAAATGAGTGGCATGCCTACTTCCACATAAGCAACCCTCCCTCTGGAAGGTGCCATTGTATGAAGACAACCCTGTTTTTGCAAACTTTCCCCCAGTTCATTGACTCAGATTGCGTGTCACAACATGATGGTGGCTTCTTCCAGTTTCAGAAGCCAACTGGACTGGATTTCCCAGGATCTTAATTCAGTTCTGGAGAAAATGCAATGCCTTCTACCATATCAGAGGGCAGAGACCACTTTAAGAACACCAGGATACGTTGTGTGTCATAGAAAGCTCTGTCCTGAAACTAAAGGGAAAAGCGGGTAGCCCTCTTTGCTTCCCCTGGGTATCTGCCACCTGAGGCAACTGCATCACTCTGCTTCATGGCAGGGTGAGCCATATCTAGCCTCAACTAGGGATGTGCGAGGAATCCAGCCAGGGGTGGGAATCTGATGGATCCCCTGGGGTCAGCTCCCCGGGCTCTGGCATGCTTTGCGGAGGCCCAGGGTCCAAATTCTGGGGAGGTGCTTCCTGTGTTTGTGGGACACTCACAAGGAATCAGGCCTCTGTGCACTGTGCAAGCAGCACCAGCTCACATGCCACAAGCGGCAGGGGTGTCTGCTCCTCGTGCCGAAGAAGGCTGGTCAAGGATACCCAATTGTTCAGGCCACCAGCCAAGCAGCCCCCCCGGCCACTACCCGTCCCCAGGTGCAGTGGCTGCTGCAGAAGGCTGGTCGCAGTGTGCTCGCTTGCAAAGGGGCACCCGGGGAGGAGCACTGCCGGCCACTGCAGCTGATGCAGAAGAAGGCCGCTGGTTGCGCAGCTGGGGCTCCGTGAGCATCAATGAACTTCCTCTTGGCTCAGCTCACTTTGGAAGGCAAGAGAGAGCCTGCAATTTCTTGAAGGGACAGATTCCAATGGGGTTTGCCCCAGCAAGAGGCTCGGCTATCAGCTTATCTGCTACTTCTTTATTTTCTCATCTTCGTTGGAAATTGTTTAAATAATAATTTCCTGGGAAAGAAGGAATCAAGGAGTTAATTAATAGAGGGGTTTTTTAAGGTTATGATTTCTAACAGCTTTCCTTTGTTTTACTGAAGGAAATATAGGAAAGGAGCAGGAGTTTTATACCGTCAGTGTACTTTCCAAAAAGGAAAAATGTCATTCAAGTGAAGGTATTGTTGATGCCTGCAATCATTCTGGAATGTCCATCAAGGCCGCGGACTTTATTTCTTGTTTAGGTTTCCACTGACATAGAAATGGACAGGAAGGGCAGCAAATTAATTTCACTCTACACCGTGACTGGACTAGCTAGAACAGATCTTTCTGATGAATACATTGGGGTATTTTGCAGTAATGCTCGAACTAGGGCAACACTGGCGGTGTTCTTCTGTTAGGGGATTGTGCCTGCTAAACATGGCCCTTCTAGAACAGCTCAAATGTTTCTCCTTTCAGTGCAGAAACTGGCTCTTCTCTGCTCTCATAATGAACATGTCTTCTGAGCACAGAAGCCAGCCAAATTACACTGGCGCTCTCCGAGGCGCTAGTGACTGTTTGAGCTTTGCCAGTCAACCTTCATGTATTTCAGTTCACAGTTTATTCATCAAGTTCCAATCTTTCCTGAGAAAAGTGTCCCAAGAAGGAGGTGCCACCTAGGAGTCATGTGTAGAAGAATTTTTGCTCTGACACTTCATCTAGACCCTCAACAAGCAAACAGTCCTCGGTTTCACTGGCTTCATGTTCTGGAATGATGTTTGGTTTTGCCAATGAGATCGTTGTTTTTCTTCCTCAATTTCATCCCTGCTCATTTAGAGACTGATCTTTTATACCAGAGTGTGCTTTATATATTTGCACTCATATACATATTTCCTGTCTGATGCAGTCATGATTTCTTCCCTAACCAGAAACGTATTAGTGGTCAGAGAAGATAATCGCCAAATTCTAGCATAAGACCAAGACACAAGCTTGCAGTTCACTCTCTCTCTCTTTTTCTGCCCTTGCACCCTGTGCAGTTTTCATGCATAAAAGAACCATATGTGATTTCTTCCATAATGCCTCTACTGGCAGTTTTGGAGAAGCCTTATTCATTAAATAGCCTTACTCCACAGTAAATACTTTGAGGGTTTAAGCACATACTTATTCTCTTAGAATCATCTATGCCTGGCTTCTTGGAAAACAACACCAGTTCTGTAGTGGTTGAATTAGTCTGAACTTCGTTTCTAAGTCAATAAAATTGCAACTGAAGCTGACTTTGAAATGAGATTCTTTGGGATTTAAACTCCACAAAGGGGTGGAGGGAGGAAGTGGTTTCAGGATCTTGCAAGGAGTTCATCTTATGCATAACTCAGCACAGAGATGATTGAGGTTTATCTGTGCTGTGTAATTATTAGGGAAGAGCTTTGAAGAAGTGTGTGTGTGAGAGAGAATATATAGTGTCTGCTTGTTTCAGCCAAGAGCGAGCGCTTAAGAATGAAACGGAGAACTGTAGAAGAGTCTGTTCTCATGCCCCCTTTGGTGCTGGCAGGATGAAGAGACCACTGTAAATAGTGTAAGAACATCTGATCTTACAACATTTCCAGCCTGATTTCCAAACCAGAATGGCTTGGGAAAAGAATGCTAACTTTTGGATGGTAGTTATGTTTGAACGGAATCTGGATGGACCTTCCAAGGCTTTGCAGTCTTGGCTTTGGTTAGAGGAGTTAACAGAGTCTCTGCGAGGGTTCAGTGAAACACCCTCAAAAGGTGGATCTGTGTGGTATTAAGGAAAGATGTGGAAAGCTGCGAACGGAACTATCAAAGCTGTGCTAAATGGATTTTGCAGCAGGATCCAATAACACACCATTGTACTTTGAACAGGAACCACTCCCAAGTTCGAGGAGCCAATATATAGAAACAGAGCGAATCAGAAGGGCTTCCTGGGACATCTAGTCTGACCTCCCCAGCTCCAGCTGGCTCCACTCATGTAATACCCAACATATGGTTGTCCAAACTTTCCTTGAACACCTTCAGGGATAGCCCCCCACCTCCCGTGGAAGCCCATTCCATATCCTAGTGGGCTCTACCCATCAGGAAGTACTTCCTGGCATTCAACGTGAAAACCATTTCCTTGAGCTTTGCCCCATTGAACCACATCCTCCCCTCCACTGCAGGACAGAACAGGTCACAGCCCTCTACCATGCGACACCCCTTCACATACCTGTATGTCACTATAAGATTCCCTCTGAGTCTTCTCTTCTTCAGGCTGAAAAGACCCTGCTCCCTCAATCTCGTCCCATATGGCATCCCCCCCCAATCTGACTCTGTGTGGAACTGATTCTAACCTAACTATATCTCTCTTATAACACGGAGCCCAGAACTCCAGTGCTCCAGTTGTAGACTCACCAGAGTCTTACAGAGTGGTACCAGCACCTCTCTCAATCTGGAAGCCACTCTTTGGCATGCATTCAAAGGTGGCATAGGAAAAGGGGAAGGATATAAGGGATGGAAAGCAGGAAGGAGAAAGTGTGGAAGGCTATTAAAGGTGGAGAGGGAGTGAAAGTTCTAGGAGGAACTGGCCACTCTGTAGGACTGGTACAGTTCTATGTAGTCTTATGGGTCCCATGTTGTACAGGTTTGCTTTAAGACACTAACGATACAACACTAGACATGTATAGACTGAGGAAAAAGCCGACAACTCCCTACAACTCAGTTGGCTGCTGGCTTGGACATGTTGGAAGTTGTAGGCCTTTCTTGGCCTACACTTGCATAGGCTTGCTACAGTCCTCTAGATAGCTACACCCCATTTAATACTGTGGAGCTTGCCTCTGAGTCGACATATATAGAATTGCACTGTAAGAGAACCTGTGTGATCTGCCATATTATATCTGGGGCTGGATTCCTTGGTAGAGCACAGCCCTGAACTGGTCCAGAGACCAAGGCCTCTAGCTGGAATGGCCAATCGTGAATCATAAGAAACTGTCTAATTGCATCCCCAAAATGAGGACAAACATGATGCCAAGTTGCATAAAACTGGCCTGTGCGCTTTTATATGAATTTAGATACAAATTTAGAAAATACTATTATGATTCAAATGACAATGAAGTATATCTCAGGTTAGTGTGGAAGATGGTGGTCAGGGAAGTTGTATACCTGTCTGTTTGCTGCCCAGGCATGAGATGTTGATGGGCGACAAGTCTTATGATTCTTTATCTTTAAATTGGAATTGAATATCCCTCAAAAAGAGATGCCTTAAAGCAGGTTATGGTCCTGTGACAGCCCTTCAGATAAAGGATGTTCCTGTGTACATCTGGCCACCCTGCCTGTGCCCTTCAATGCAGTCTCCAAATACCTTACAGAAGGCATGTGGATGCTACAAGAAGAGCTGAATGGCACTCTTTCGTTGCCATCCAAAGTGATTGTTCAAGATGCTCCTAATGGGCAAGCCTCACCCAACCTTTGCATCATGGTGTTATTCCAGGCTGTATCATCCATTGTTCCCAAACCTTTCTGGCCTTCTCACCCTATGGCATCTTTAGGGATGGAGTCAGCAGAAGTGCTCATGATCTGGACTGCCGGACAGCTCTTTTTTAAAGCACATGCTTTCGATCCTTTTAGAGGCTTCACGTTTCAAATGAAAATATTTGGTCACATTGATTAACTGTGAGCTCCACATTAGCAACATTGGGTATAAAAGGCCTTTCAAAAAACTGAAAGTGTAGCCTTGTGTGGGTCTACTCTTGATGGAGTCCAGATGGAAATGTGACTCTAAAGGTCAGCTTAGTTTTGACCTGGGCTCGTCTTTTGAAAGACCCATTTCCAACCATCAACACCATACATCTCACACCAGACTGCCATCATGCCTCAGAAAGGCTTGAATTCTCAATGTCTGTCTGTAGGAAATAACGCCAAGAAGTCACTTCCTTGCAGTGTTTTTCCCTGGGTCTCAAAATGGCAGCGGTTTTTGTGAGCCCCATTCCCTTTGCAGGAAATGGGCTCTCCTTTTTCATTTTAAGTGCTCCCACTCCGGCCGTGTATTGATTGATTTTTGTTTTACTTGACTTGACAGGAGGAGGTTGATCAAACTTGCACAGCCTATATCTTGTTGACTGGAATGGGCTGCAAACAGTCACTTGTGCTTGTCGCTTGTCTTATAAATTATATCAAAGTGTTTTGTAAATCCTTCTTGTCCTTGAAGGGAATTCCTGTTTAAAGAAGAAAGAAAGAAAGAAAGAAAGAAAGAAAGAAAGAAAGAAAGAAAGAAACTAAACCCACAGTTTAATTTGTTGGGTGTTATTAAGATAAAGTGAACATTTGTAGGGCAAATACACCTCTCGAAAGCTGCAGGTTTATTAAGTGAGATACAACACATCATAAGATTATTCACACTTTGGAGATGTGTGGAATAGATGTGCGTGAGAAGGAGAGCTGCAATTGACACTACCCTAACCTTTACATGTACATCTGAAGGTATAAATAGAGCCAAACATGCATGCAATCCATTGTAGGCCTTTCTCTGTGCTTTTGCTGGGGATGGGATAGATGGAGCATGGCTGCAGAAGTACAAGCAGAATCGTGATGCGTGTACATGGAGCGGGGGCTGCTCCAGGTGAGCTGTGCCCACTGGGAGGGAAGATCAGTTAAGTTCAGTCCTTCTTAAGTTTCATTTTTCTATCATTGGGTTTGTTCTGTCCAACTTCCACATCAGTCTGCCAACCTAAATGAAGAGTCCATAAGAAAAATAATGTGTATTTTGTGTGCTTTTCTCTCAATATGCATATTTGAATGTATTTTTCCTACCATGCATGTTTTGCAAGTGATTTCCCCTCAGATAATCTGTTTTTGTGCCCATTTCCTTAATATATGCATTTATGTGCACACTTTTTGCTTTGCAAACTGCATCACATATTTAGATAAGTGAGATTATCACCAAGAAACTGCATTCCCATTCTTTCATAAATTCATGTTGCAAGGAGCTACAATGGAGTAATCAGTTGGTCATTGATAATGATCAGTTCTGTCCCCAACACCCCAATCTAGCAGTCCTGTGTGGAAATCATGCCCCACCTCGAATGCATTTGCTTTTCAAAGCCTGGCCACTAAATCACTCTTTTGTGATTTTCTCCCTCAAGGCTGTCATGAGAGGTCACTGAAGTTCACCTAGAACAATACTATGAAGCATATGAAGATCATGGTGTACGTATTTTAGAAGACACCATTTTGAAAAGCATGCACTAAGCAGTGGATTGTTTCTAAAATTATAATAGGATTAGATGCCTTTCACCTTGTTCAAGACAATGCTTTCGTTCAAAAGTTTGCAGGGATGAGGCCAAAAGGGTTCAGTCTGTCTGTTACGTTGCTTCATTTAATGGCTTACAACAGGGTTGCTGCTACTGCAGGGGGAAACATGGGAAACGTGGCCTGCAAGTAGAGGCATCATGTACACATCAGCCCTGCAGGGCTTAGACTGCACCTGCTGAAACGATAACCATACTGCAAGTCTCTTTTGCTCAGCACAATACCCAATTGATCATCCACGCGCCTCTGCCCAGTCTGATGCCCATCAAGCTGGATGTGTGTTGCCAAGCAAATATTATCATCTATGAGGCAATCCATATTGTTGCCATCAATGGCAGGGGTGTTATTATTGTGGGCCACCATATACAACTGCTTGTCCACGTTCTGCTTGATGAGCACATGGTATGAAGGCTTGGGTTAGATTCACATGGTGAGCCCACTGCTATGAAATCAGTAGAACATCAGCAGGCTTTTAAATGATAGATAAATAAATAGTGTCTTAGCACCAATAATTTAGTTTTGCTTTGTGCCTTGGAAATAGTGACAGATTCAGCGAGAGAGCTTGTAGAAAGAAAAACGATTGGACAAAAGCCATCTATAAAGCAATCAGGGATCACCTGAGGTGTTCCTGTTCCAGTGACTGGGAATGAAATGAAAGCTTTTAATTCAGTGCATAACATTCAAATATAAATTGAGCAATTAGAAAAAAATGTAAACAGTAAAATCAGTCTCAATTGTGAAGATAAAATTCAAAGGCTTTTTTGTTCCTGCTTCTCATTCGCAATTTTGTCGAAATGTGGAACTTCCTTGCTGACTGCAGTCCGCAAGTCTGACTATGGATTCAGGTGATTCCTAGACTTTGTCCTGATTGAGAAAAGAGAATGGAATCCAAATGCAAACAAAATAATAATAGATTTGTTATTGGGATATTTGTTGGCAAAAGATGTCATAATTCACCAGTTTTGGCGAATTGGAACATAGCCTTCCTCTTTGTTGCATCCTCTGAAACGCCATCTCAGCCCCCCTGGGGATGCAGGTGCCCCAGGTTGGGAAGCCCTGATCTAGATGCATTCCAAGACCATGAACTTGCCCTTCCAGGGCGAATGCAGCCCCATGCAGAATATATGTATTTATTCATTGATTTATAATTCACATATTTATTTATATTTATATTTATATTATATAAATATATAAATTATATTTATATATATATATATATTTATAATTCACACACATGTGTGTGTGTGTGTTTTTAGTAGTATTTTAAATCTTTTTATGGAGTCGTCCCTGGCCATGCTGCCGCTTATGTTTCCTGGGGAGCGCACGGGTGCCGCCATTGAGGTGGTTATGGGCAGGGGACGTAACAGCGTTGGGAGCTTAACGTGTCCGCATAGAAGAAGGAGGGACAGATGGCTGACACCTGTCCCTACTTCTGGTTTTGCTCCCAGCCAGAGGGTGCCAGGGAGTCTCGTCAGTTGCCCCTCCGGCCTGACGGTGCTGTTGCTTAATGCCAGGTCGGTCAATAACAAATCTGCCCTCATCCAGGACCTGATTGTGGATGAGGGGGCCGACCTGGCTTGCATAACGGAGACCTGGGCGGGAGAGGGGGGGGATGTTGCCCTCTCCCAAGTGTGCCCGCCCGGGTATCTGGTCCAGCACTGCTCACGGCCGGAGGGGAGGGGAGGGGGGGTCGCTTTGGTTTACCGAGCCTCCATCTCCCTCAAGGGACTTCCGGTCCCTTCGAGACCAGGGCTGGAGTGTCTCTATTTGGTGTTGGGCGACCGAGACAGACTGGGGATTCTGTTGGTGTACCGCGCACCCTTCTGCCCAACAGTCTCCCTGCCTGAGCTGACGGAGACTGTCTCGGACCTGGTGTTGAGGACCCCCAGGATGTTGGTCCTGGGGGACTTCAATCTCCATGCCGAGGCTAGTCTGACCGGGGCGGCTCAGGACTTCATGGCCTCCATGACGGCCATGGGGCTGTCTCAACATGTCACCGGCCCCACCCATGAACGGGGACACACTCTGGACCTGGTTTTCTCGACGGGGCAGGAAGAGGGTGGTCTGAGGGTGAGTAATTTATGCTTGACTCCCCTGTCATGGTCAGATCACTTCCTGGTGAGGTTTATGCTCGAGAGCGACTTCTCCCTCTGTAAGGGTGCGGACCCGATTATGTGGGTCCGCCCCCGGAGCCGGATGGATCCAGAAGGATTCCTGAAGGCCCTGGGGGAGTTTCCGGCTGACAAGACGGGTGCTCCTGTCGAGGCTCTGGTCGAACTGTGGAATGGGGAGATGACCAGGGCTGTAGACACGATCGCTCCTAAGCGTCCTCTCCCACCGGGCAGAGCCCGCTCTTCCCCTTGGTATACTCCTGAATTGAGGGCGATGAAGCAGGTTGGGAGACGACTAGAGCGTAGGTGGAGGAAATCACGAGATGAATCTGACCGAACACACTTACGAGCCCACTATCGGGCCTATGCTGTGGCGGTGAGGGCGGCAAAAAAGAGATTCTTTTCCGCTTCCATTGCCTCCTCACAATGCCGTCCGGCGGAGCTCTTTCGAGTGGTGCAAGGCCTGGTCCGTCCAGGTCCAAAGGAAGACCTGATTCCACCCTCAAAGGCCCGCTGTGACGACTTTGCCAGGCATTTCAGGGAGAAAATCGCTCAGATTCGTCACGAGCTGGACACCACTATTGATTCAGAGGTTTCAAAGGAGACACCAACGCTGCCGTCTGGTCCAGATTTATTGGATGAATTTCACTTATTGCGGCCCGATGATGTGGACAAGGTGCTTGGGCGAGTACATCCAACCACTTGCTTTTTGGACCCTTGCCCGTCTTGGTTAATAAATGATTCCAAGCGCGGGATTGGAACCTGGATCTTGGAAGTGGTTAATGCTTCTCTGAGGGAGGGTCGGGTGCCTGCCCCTTTGAAGGAGGCGGTAGTCCGACCGGTCCTGAAGAAGGCGTCACTGGATCCAGAGATGGCCACTAATTATAGACCAGTGGCCAACATCCCGTTTCTGGGCAAGGTGTTAGAACGAGTGGTGGCGGGACAACTCCAAGCACTCTTGGATGAAACTGATTATCTGGACCCATTGCAGTCCGGCTTCAGACCCGGGTACGGTACTGAATCTGCCTTGGTCGCCCTGTATGATGACCTGTGCAGGGAGAAGGACAGGGGGAGTGCGTCCCTGTTGGTTCTGCTGGACCTCTCAGCGGCTTTCGATACCATCGACCATGGTATCCTTCTGGATAGGCTTGCGGGATTGGGGGTTGGAGGCACTGCTTTGCAGTGGTTCCGCTCCTATCTCAATGGCCGGTTCCAGAAGGTGGTGCTGGGGGACTATGGCTCTGCGCCATGGCAGCTATGCCATGGAGTACCGCAGGGGTCCATTTTGTCCCCTTTGCTGTTCAACATATACATGAAACCGCTGGGAGAGGTCATCAGGAGGTGTGGGCTGCGGAACCATCAGTACGCTGATGATACCCAGCTCTACCTCTCGTTTTCCACCAATCCAGGTGAGGCAGTGGCTGTGCTGAACCGGTGCCTGGCCGAGGTAATGGGCTGGATGAGGGCCAATAAACTGAAGCTCAATCCAGACAAGACGGAGGTCCTGTTGGTTGGCGGATCGGGCTTCGGAGAGGGTGAATTGAACCTTGTCCTGAATGGGGTTGCACTCCCTCTTAGGGACAAGGTCCGCAGCTTGGGAGTGCTCCTCGACCCAGAGCTTTCACTGGAAGCTCAGGTAACAGCAGTGGCGAGGAGCGCTTTCCTCCAGCTTCGGCTAATTTATCAGCTGCGCCCCTATCTGGAGAATGACTGCCTTGCGACAGTGACACATGCGTTGGTGACTTCCCGTTTGGACTTCTGTAACGCGCTCTACGTGGGGCTACCCTTGAAGACGGTCCGGATACTTCAATTGGTCCAAAATAGAGCTGCCAGGCTGCTGACGGGGACTGGACGTTATGTTCACATGACTCCAGTTCTCCGTCAGCTTCACTGGCTTCCCATTGAAGTCCGGGCCCAATTCAAGGTGTTGGTTATGACCTATAAAGCCCTAAACGGCTTGGGTCCTGGTTACCTGAAGGAGCGCTTACATCCTTATATGCCCAGCCGCCCCCTGAGATCGGCGGGAGAGGCCCTTCTCCGGGAGCCCTCCATGGAAGAAGTTAGGAGGGTGGTTACTCGGAGGAGGGCTTTCTCTGCGGTGGCGCCTAAGTTATGGAATGCGCTCCCCAGAGAGGTCCGCCTGGCGCCGTCGTTATTTGTTTTTCGGCGCCAGGCGAAGACCTTTTTATTTAAGCAGTATTTTAAATGTTAATATTATTGAATTTTATTTGGCCAGGGCGGCTTGTTTTATAGTGTATGTTTTATATTATATATTTGTATTTTATTGTATGTATTTTAAAATGTTATTTTATTTTTTTGTTGTAAGCCGCCCCGAGGCTTCGGCGAATGGGGCGGCATAAAAATGTTTTAATAAATAAAAATAAATAAATAAATATTTATCTGCCACCTGTAACTGCCAAAGGCATTCCTAGGTGACTTACAAGTAACAAAGCTACCTCCTGGACTTGAGAGCCACTTGTCCATAGCTCTTCCCAGGGTTCAGCTTCATCTTACTGGCCCTCTTCCAGCCCATCTTCACAGCCTGCCCTGATTTAGTTGTCACAGGGAGACAGAGCTGTATGTACCAATGGCTTTTGGCTCCATGCCCCCCCCTCCCCATGATCACTCCCAGGGAATTCATATAGATTTTAAGTAACACTGGAGACACAGTGGTGCCCTGGGGAACCTCATAGCGCAGTTGCTAGGGGTTCACGGAACCCAGCGCTACTATCTGGAATCAATACTGCCGATAAGAACAGAACCCTGTGATTCAGAATGTGAGTTTTCTTCATATAATAATGGTTTTGATTTGAGGATAAGGCTACATAACCTTCCTTCTAAGAATAAGCATGGTTTGTTCAGACTTATGGACAACTTATGGACAACATGGTGAGTAAACCTTGTGTTTAATTCTTCACTTGAAATCAATAATAATTTAATATACTCTGTTTCCCCAAAAATAAGTCCTAGCATGATTTTTCCAGATGCTCATAATATAAGCCCTATCTCCAAAATAAGGCCCAGTTAAGATCATCAGCCAGACGGACGCATTTAGTACATCCGTTGCAGCACAATTCGGGGTTTGGAGAGTTATGACAATGTTCCAGAAGAAGATGACATGACTGTATTTGAATAAATGTAGATTTTTGTACATGAATAAATGAATAAATGTAGATTGCTGTACATGAAAAAATAAGACATCACCTGAAAATAAGCCCAAATGTGTCTTTTGGAGCAAAAATTAATATAAGACCCAGTCTTTTTCAGGGGAACACAGTACCTTGCACTGGACCAGATTGTGCCCAATATGGAAATATCTCCTCAACCAGTTTTTAATGTTTTTTCTATTAACGTTGTCCGTGTTCTCATCATGCATGCATTTTATTTTTATTTTTTTATTTATTTATTAAAACATTTTTATGCCGCCCCATTCGCCGAAGCATTGCTGCAGTGATGCTGCGTCTCATCCATTGACACTGAATGACGGTTCCTGAAGTGACTTCAGTCCAGTGTGACTCAGTAGACCTCTGACTACACACAGTGGGTCCTTCTGGACTTATCCCCCTTTTATTTGCAGAGCTGACCTCACCATTATGGCTCATAGTGAAATTCTTGCTTTTGCAGGGGTCAAGTGTTCTTTGGAGTCCAAGAATATGAAAAGAAGACCTGTAGAAGGTGCATAGAATGAAAGGAAAAATAAAGATTCTAAAGTTTAATTCATGGTATTGGACACTTGTAAAAGTTCACAGGGCATTGCTGCAATTCGTGCTCCATTGCTAGATTCTGACATTGGTTACAAAATCTGAAACCTTGTCCAAATATGCCCAACATTTCACAAATATTTTTGCTGAATTTGTGCAGAGTTTTCCTAAAACCTGGGCCAAATTTCAACTCAAATAAACATAGCCTGATGCCTGAGTTAACTGGGAACTATTTTTAGCGTCATGAGGAAATGCCTTTCTTGAGAGTTACAACCTGATGGGGTAGGGTAAAATTGCCAGCAATTTCTCTTGAACCAGAAAGAACACTAAAGAAGCAGAAATGCCTTTGTTGGCTGAATCCTAATAAATAAAGCCCCTTAATCTTTGCACAGCTATTTCGTATTATGAATGATGAAATCAAAGCAATATTGTTCAGTGCTACAGAACTGATTCAAATGAAATTTTACATTTCAGTATATAATATATGATTCTACACAACCATGAATGCTATTCACAGGGATAGTACATTCAAAAAGCTGAAGGCTTGTAGGAAGAAGCTGTCCTACAAAACACACCTAAAACTTCAGTTAGTCCCAAACAGGGAGCTGGCTGAGAGCCAGTCTGGAGAGGTGGTAGGACTGTTGGACTGGGAGATCTGGGTTCCAGTCTCTGCTTGCCCGTGAAGGTCACTGGGTGACTGGGCCAGGCACAGACTCCCAGTCTAACCCACTTCACAGGGCTCTTGTGAAAATAGAATGGAGCTAGTTAAGCCACCTTGTGTTCCTCACAATATGAAAAAGGCAGGATATACATGCATCACCATCATCGGAGACTGTGCAATGGAGCATAGATTTTTAAAATTTTGAAGAGAGGGCTTTGCTCTTCTTCCCAGCAATCCATAGACACTTAAATGATGTGTAGTTCAAGAAGTGCCCCACAGGCCTATTTTATGCAGATTTGGGGGGGGCATTGTATGTTCTAGCCATGTTTTTAGAAAGAAGGATTTATAGGGAAAACATTGTAAAGGGCAGGTGGCTGAAATTTGCCAGGCATTGTACCTGCACATGACAATCCCCCAGAAGAACCAGACTGTAGGTCGACTTAGGTATAAATTACCCAACAAAATGTGAGCTTACGGTATCAAAGTCACCCCAGGATGGGGGATGATTTATTATAACCCATTTGGTGTTACCTTGCATTTTATGTCACTATTATTTTGTTAATTTGTATACACCCAGAAGTCTTCAAGGGTTGGGCACTTTAGAAACATAATCAGCAAACAAATGAAAAAGTCCACGTATAAGCTCACCTTTAAAAGGCTCTTGATCCGTGTTGGAGGGGATGCTTTGGGCATAAAAGGTCTAGGTTTGATCCCCGGTGTTGCCAGCTAGGGCTGGGGAAGAGGCCCCTTGGAGAGCTCCTAGGGCAGCCAGTGTGGCACAAGGCTGAGCAATTTGGGATCTGGTGCAAGGCCATTTCTTCTGCTCGTGGCCCTGTTGCTACAGGCGGTGAGGCACTTCATCTCCCCAAATCCCTGGGTCCCAAAGCACAGGAGGAAGCTGCTTGGACTTGTTCCCCTCATAACAAACCTGGGCAAAGGAATGTGGAATACTGCAATGCCCGTCACCACATCTAGCAAAGCTAGTGATCAGGGATGACAGGATTCTTAGGCCAACATTTGTTTGTTTCCACAATGTCAGTGCTGCCCTTCAGGACTAACATTCTCAGGCAACTTGTGTCCAGATTGACAACAGACTGTGCAAATAGGAACCCTGCACAGTGCAGCCACTCGCTGGAGCAGCCCGTCATGCTAGGGAAAGTCGAAGGCAGAGGAAGAAAAGTTGGAAAGGACCAACTCCCTAAAGGAAGCCACTGCCTTGAATTTACACGAGCTTTGGAGGGCTTTCATGGATAGGGTCACCATATGTTGGAGATGACGATGGGCACACAACAACAACTTAGCCCAGCCATTGAAAGTCCAATGAAATCATTCAAAAGAACTAAAATCTGGGGCAATGACAACATAAACCATAACATAGTAAAGGATGGGAAGCAGCAGCTTTGAATAAAAGCAGGGCAAAACAACTGGGGTTCAAGCCTCATTGGAAAGCTGATACAGCAGAGGGAAAGCACATATCACTTGGGATTGAGTTTTGCAGACATGGGACCATTGCCACGAAGGCCTTGTTATCAGTTCCCACCATTCAGATCATTCTCAATAGGAAACTTACCAGCAGGGCCTTCCAGGTTGACCTTAGATGGAGTAAATTATTCTTCGACAATATGTAAGTTGGGGTTTTAGATCTGCATGAAAAGAAGTGGGATGGCCCATCCTGGCTTGTGTCAAGGACTGAACATGCCACTTAGAAAGTACAAGCCTGTGTATGTGCATGTAAAATAAATGAAAAAGGAGAAGCGCTGCTCTCTTGCCATTCCTGCTGACTCTTTGCACTGGGTGCAGACTGAATTGTGTTGGGAACAGACCCACTTACGTTAAGGGGGCATAGGTTCGTCACAACTAATCCAAATTAATCTCAGTGAGTTTCTTATAGCTATCCCCAAGGCCAGATCTAACCCTTCAGCCAGATCTTTGTTTGATCAACAGGTGCTCTAGGTTTGTTCTTAATGTTTATGCATTAATTTTATATTATGCTTCTCTATATTTATATTTTTTAAGATGCTATGCAAGTTTGGGCAGAAAAGAGGCCTGCAGGGTCCCAAACTGCTGTGGGAAATCCAGGGTGGGATATGAAATTAAATAACAATGAGGTAAATAAATATAGTGGAAGTTCAGTTACAGTAATTACAGAAATTCCACACTTAAGTTGAGCAATCTCTAAGGGAAATGTGTGCCTTCCATCGCCAGGTTCATCAAAATGTATTGAATGGGTTGCTCAGAGTTTGTTTCCAAGGCTCTGGGACTACAGGACCATCACGTGATTCCTGAGTCATTTTTCTCCAGCTGAGGGTACATTTTATCTCTCCAGACATTTCCACCGTTTGTGTAAGTCTGCTTGAGCCAGCTACACATGATGTGGCTGTCTGCTTGTCTGAGAGCGGTGGAGAGAACGTTTCGGGTTTCATTTTCCTCTTCACACTGTGCTTTTTAAGTTTCCAAAACAGTTCCTAAGTACTAAACATATGCTCGTTGTGCTTATTTCTGGCAAGCGGCATTGAGAGCAGGCGAGGAGTGGTTTGTTGATCTATAATAAAACATATCTCAAGGGTCTTCAAAGAGGAGCTTAATGAATTTTGTGTAAGTTGGGGTGGGTGAAAGTTACATTTTTCAAGGTGCCCCCCTTCCCCCTCTCTCTCTCTCTTTCTGCCTGTAAAAATAATTGTTTAACAGCATAATTTTGCATGACGGTTCATGAAGTATGGAATGTACTTATCTAGCCCCATATTAAAGAGGATTTATTGCACACGTCCAGCAGTAATAAGATCAAATGAACACAGAAAGGTCTGTTAACCAAATAAAATAAATAAACCAGCCAACTACACATTTCAAGCAAATAGAACCTAGCACGGAACTACAGAGCCACATGTGGAATTACAGTAGACTTTTGTAGATGCTCAGACTTGAATAACTGGTGGTCACTAAGTCATTAGATATATGAGGAGGACTTAGGGTCAAGGCTTGCTGGGGTTGTGTTCATTTGTGTTAGACCCCATTTTGGCTTCTTATGCAGAAGCTCAGCCATGGCGCCATGTTGAACACAGGTAGTTTGTGGTTTGCACAATTAGTGGCAGCACCATCACTAACAAATCCGTTCTTGTTCTGAGAAAGACTACAAGAGAATGAGGTCTGAAGGAATAAAAGAACCCTGGATATTAGCAGGCAGGCCCTACTATCTAACTGTCTAAGTGTGTCCTCTGCTTATTTAATTCAAGGGATTGTTCCTATGGAGATCCCGATATACGAATGCTTATACCTGTCTAGCAATTTATGGACAACCTATGAGGGCAACTCTTAAGTGGCCAATCCAGAATTTCGGTATGAAACATGGAACAAGCCTGAAACATCCCATCATATCAGCTGATTAAAGCACCACACGAGTGACCCTTGAGAACCCTAAACCTAACCCCAACCTAAGTGTCCCCTGGTGGCATGGATTTCATAAGCTCAGTCAGCTAGCTTTAATTCATTCAGGTATCAGGCAACCTTGAGATCTCCTGTCATTCTCCAAAGTCAAAGTGTTGATCCCTTTGTTCTTCTCCACCCTCAGTCCAGCCCTAGAGCCACTGATGCTTTGGTTTACATCCTATAAATGCTTGTGAGTACAGGTTCCTGCTGCATGACACCAGGATGATCTCATGGTTTATTTGATACTCAGGCCCACTCATAGCACTCCCCTTGGGTCTATCCTGGTTCCTAGACCACATTTCAAGGGCTGGAGATCTTCACTGCCCTCCACTTGAGCCACCTTGCTTCCTCGTTTACCCACAGAGACCCATGTCACTCCCTACGCCCAGATAGATCTTTATCACGTAACCACTGACTTGAGAAAGGAACCACTGAGTTGCTTCAACTGGGGACCATACCGGATAATGCCCACCCTGTGAGTTCGTTGGATTGCTCTGCTGGAGCAAGGTGCCTGGGTTGCATTCAGGGGAACATACTTTCAAGAAAGTACCACTTAATCTGGCATCTGTCATGTGTGGCTATGTTGTGTAAACAGAGGAAGAATTATAAAATAGTAGAGTTGGAAGGGGCCATGAAGGCCGTTGGGTCCAACTCCCTGCAGAAGTTGCAGAACACCAATTTACACCATCCCACTCAGGTGGCTGTCCAGTTTCTCTTTGAATGTCTCTATTGTGGGAGAGCCCACCACCTCTCTAGGCATCTGGTTCTGCTGTCATACTGTTCTGACAGTGAGGAAACTTCCTGATGTCCAGCCTGAATCTGGGTTGTAGCAACTTGAATTGATTATTCCGTGTCCTACACTCTGGCATTAGGAAGAGGAGATCCTGACCCTCCTCTTTATGACAATCTTGAAGTACTTGTAGAAGAATATCATGTCCCCCTCAGTCTTCACTTCTCATGGCTAAACATGCCCAGTTCTCTCTGTCTCTCCTCACAGGGCAGTGTTTCCACACCCTGGATCATTTTGTTGTCCTCTTCTGGACGCTTTCTAATTTTTCTGCATCGTTCTTCAATCTTGGTGCCCTGCACTGGATGCGGTATTCCAGATGAAGAGCCTCTGTTGAAGCTGAAAATAGAGTTTGCCCCCGCTCAAGTATACAAGCACACATAGTGAATGAGAGAATGAACTCCGGGTGCTAAAGTATCCTTAGTACCAATTTCATCTTTAAACAGCATGCACATCCCATTGCAGCAGGGCCAAAGGCACCACTGCCTACAGGATTAGGGAACTTGGAATCTGGCAGAAAATACTATGACCATGTGCCCCACCACTTGTATTTCCTACACCACAAGTACAAATACTTCTGTGAATCTATGCCTAGTAAACTATAATGAATCATAGTAGAGTAGAGTTGGAAGGAGCCAGATGCTGTTGAGTCCAACTGCCTGCTATTTGCAGGTCACTAAGTTACACCATCCCATTTAGAGGGCTGTCCAGATGCTTTCTGAATGTATTCAGAAATTGCAGGCGATGAAGCGGGCTGGGAGATGGCTAGAGTGTAGGTGGAGGAAATCACGGGATGAATCTGACTGAGCACACTTAAGAGCCCATTATCGGGCCTATGCTGTGGCGGTGAGGACGGCGAAAAAGAAATTCTTCTCCGTTTCCATTGCCTCCTCACAATGCTGTCCAGCGGAGCTTTTTCGGGTGGTACAAGGGCTGGTTCATCCTGGCCCTAAGAAAGATCCTGTACCACCTGCTGTGACGACTTTGCCAAGCATTTTAGGGAGAAAATTGCTCAGATTTGTTATGAGCTGGACTCCACTAGTGACCCAGAGGCTTCTGGGGAGATACCAATGTCGCCGTCTGGTCCAAAATTGATGAATGAGTTTCAGTTACTGCAGCCTGACGATGTGGACAAGGTGCTTGGACGAGTACATCCCACCACCTGCCAATTGGACCCTTGCCCATCTTAGCTAATTAACAACGCCAAGCATGGGATAGGGACCTGGATCCTGGAAGTGGTTAACGCCTCTCTGAGGGAGGGTCAGGTGCCTGCCCCTTTAAAGGAGGCGGTAGTCCGACCAGTCCTGAAGAAGGCATCCCTGGATTAAGAGATGGCCACTAATTATAGACCAGTGGCCAACATCCCGTTTTTGGGCAAGGTGTTGGAGCGGGTGGTGGCAGGACAATTCCAAGCACTCTTGGATGAAGCTGATTATCTGGATCCATTTCAGTCCAGCTACAGACCCAGGTACGGTACTGAATCTGCCTTGGTCACCCTGTATGATGACCTGTGCAGAGAGAGAGACAGGGGGAGTGCGTCCCTGTTGGTTCTCCTGGACCTCTCAGCGGCTTTCGATACAATCGACCATGGTATCCTTCTGGATAGGCTAGCGGGATTGGGGGTCGGAGGCACTGCTTTGCAGTGGTTCCACTCCTATCTCAATGGCCTATTCCAGAAGGTGGTGCTGGGGGACTATGGCTCTGCACCATGGCAGCTATGCCATGGAGTACCACAGGGATCCATTTTGTCCCTTTGCTATTTAATATCTACGTGAAACTGCTGGGAGAGGTCATTAGGAGGTGTGGGCTGCGGAATCATCAGTACGCTAATGATACCCAGCTCTACCTCTCTTTTTCAACAAATCCAGGTGAGGCAGTGGCTGTGCTGAACCGGTGCCTGGCCGAGGTAATGGGCTGGATAAGGGCCAATAAACTGAAGCTCAATCCAGACAAGACGGAGGTCCTGTTAGTTGGTGGATCGGGCTTCGGGGAAGGGGACCTGAACTTAGTCCTGAATGGGGTTGCACTCCCTCTGAGGGACAAGGTCCGTAGCTTGGGAGTGCTCCTCGACCCAGAGCTTTCACTTGAAGCTCAGGTGACAGCGGTGGCGAGGCGTGCTTTCTTTCAGCTTCGGCTGGTCCATCAGCTGTGTCCCTACCTGGAGGTCGACTGCCTGGCGACAGTGACACACTCGTTGGTAACTTCCCGACTAGACTTCTGTAACGCGCTCTATGTGGGGCTGACCTTGAAGATGGTCTGGATACTTCAGTTGGTTCAAAACAGAGTTGCCAGGCTGCTGACAGGGACTGGGCATTATGTTCCCATGACTCCAGTTCTCCATCAGCTTCACTGGCTCCCCATTGAAGTCCGGGCCCAATTCAAGGTGTTGGTTATGACCTATAAAGCCCTTAACGGCTTGGGTCCTGGTTACCTAAAGGAGCGCTTACGTCCATATGTGCCCACCCGCCCCTTGAGATCAGCGGGAGAGGCCCTTCTCTGGGAACCCTCCATGAAGGACATTAGTAGGGTAAGTACCCGGAGGAGGGCTTTCTCTGCAGTGGCGCCCAATCTATGGAATGCGCTCCCCAGAGAGGTCTGCCTGGCTCCGTCGTTATTCGGTTTTCAGCGCCAGGCCAAGACCTTTTTATTTAAATGTCCTTTTAATTGTTAACATTATTTATTGATTTTATATCTTTGGCCAGGACGTCTCCAATTATATTGTTTTATATGGTTAATGTGTATTTATTTATTGTTGTGAGCCGCCCCAAGGCTTCGGCAAATGGGCTGGCATAGAAGCTTGCTAAATAAATAAATAAATAAATAAATAAATAAATTCAGCAAAGGAGAGCCCACATCTTCCCCAGGTAATAGGGTCCCTTGTCATACTGCTCTGGTCCTCCTCACAGAGATACTGCTAAGTCACAAAGCTGAAATAGACTGTGCAGTATGTGTGGAGCAACCCATTTCTGGATCAGTGCTCTTTTCTTTAGGCCACTGTGCCCGTTCATCCCCCCCAGTGGCTTCTTGGGTGGTGATTGCCCATTTGAAGCACTGAGAAATAAATGGGAGATCCCAGCATGCTTGGGGAACTTGACGTTTGGCAGAAGTACAAAAACCAAATAATGTAAACAACTAGGGATGGAAGCCAAATAAAAAAGGGTGGGGTGGGGAGAGATCACCCTAACAATAGAAAGCCCTTGGAGAACTGAGCATGCTGAATGCTGAGTGCCAGTTGGAAAAGAAAAATGGGAACCGTGGGTGAGGATTGTGGGTGGGATGCTCGCCTGGGCTCCTTAGAGCATTTTATAGTGTCCTGGAAGGGGTCGTGTCTGGCTGGCAGGAACTCTGAAGAGGAGCACTCCTTCTAGGAGGTGAAGAAATGCTGCAGGGCCCACATGTTTTTGTATATTTGACAAATCATTGGGCTGTATTTCCTTACACTTTGTTGAGGCCGGTTTGGAAATGTTTCAAGCCGTGTAACTTCCACCATTTCCCCTGAGAGCCTTCTCAGCACGCAAATAGAACTGTCTGTCAAGGGTAATTTTTTTGTGATGATCAGTATAACTTTTGCCATTCCTTGTCTGCTCCTTCCATGGCAGCACAACTTCTTTTTCTGTGGTGTGAAATTGGTCCAGGCTATGTCCCTGGGGACCCGGCTCGCCACTCAAAGCACAAGCAAGTTGTCAGGGATGCTTTTCCTGATATTTCAGCACAAGTTCTACCTTTCTTCACATTTCCCCTTTTCATGTAACTCCCTTTTCCTTTCATTTAAAACATTGTTTTTCAAAGGAAATGTAATAAAAAGTGCATCTATCTTACAAAAGCAAAGCCCGTTATGCAAGCAATCAAGATTTATTTATTTTTGAAAAGTGAGCTTTGTTACTGCTGCTAAGAAGAATGAGACTGCATTTATTTTTAAAAAAGATAACAAGAGGAAGGCAAATTCATTATTTGTCCGGACTAAACGGAGCTCAAAGTTCAGCCTTCTGACAATAGACTCACTCCCAAACCACCACGTTCTCTTAAACGTCTGTCCAAGGGAATGGAAAGCAAAGTGTCATAATCCAGCAGAAATTAAGCACGATTACTTCCTACTGAAAGCCATAGATCAGATCTGTGATGCTCAGCACAAACTTTCCTGGGTTTTGGAGCCACCCTGCTTGGAATGTATTGCTGAAACCAGAGTGCTGTGCATGCAATCCAGAAAATGAGGCAGGCCCTGTCCATAGGCCTTCAGTCTGAAATGATACAACAGAAGCAGAAGAAAGGATGGGAAGAGAAGTAGAACATCTCATGTCATCTCCCTTTGCCTGAGCCTGCTGAAATACATGCCATGGACTGAAGTGGAGGGGCAGGAACAGAGCTAGGTTCTGAAAAGATCTGGGCTAAGGCCCACAAGGCCAGAGAACATAGAAACAGAGCGAGTCAGAAGGGTCCTCCCGGGCCATCCAGTCTGACCCCCGGCTCCAGCCGGCTCCACTCATGCTGATTCACCTATGCTATGAAGTGTGTCTGTGTGCATGCCGGAGCACCTCTGAAGTGTGATGCAGTGGTTAGAGTGCTGGATTGGGGAGCCAGGAGATCTGGTCCCCATTTCCCCAGTGATGGCCCATTAAATGGTGAAGGTAGATTTGTTTACTCTGGTTAAAGGGCAAAGGGAGAAACCCAGCCTCTCTTTATAGTCCAGGGCAGGGCTCAGTGGAACAACTCATATGATTGTTTCAGGGGGGAAATTCTGGAGGTTAAAACAAGTTACAGTGCTGACCTGTCCTTCTCTGACAGGCCGCTTGACATTTTACAGTGTCAACAGACACTTGCTTGGTTTAGCGGGGGCCTCGTCCTGTTGCTTTCCTATCCTTGCAGTAGAGGTAACTTTTAAGCAACTGAACTTGTAAGACCAGCAAGCTTACTGCTCCTTCCTTTGAAGCATCTGCTTAGAAAGAAGACCTCTGTCTGTGTAAATACGTTGGCTTTACTTTGCTTCCACTATTGTGCTCTGTCAGGAGTCACAGTGGAAACAGCTGTTACAGGCTACTGGGTAAAGATATTTAAGTTTTCCTCCAAGCATGCTTTGAAACTCATGGGTGATACCAGGGCTGAACACAGCCACTTGTTCACTGAACGTGTGTGGAGGAGGAGACAGGAAAGGACTTTGGGGCCAGCAGCTGGACCCCCATTGAGTAAAATGGAGACCCAGGAGGGCCCCAAATTAGAAACATGGAAACAGAGCAGGTCAGAAGGGTCCTTCTGGGCCATCTTGTCTGACCCCTGGGTCCAGCTGGCTCTGCTCATGTAATCCCCAGCAGGGCCAGCTAATCACTGTCCAAAGTTATTTAACTGATGCATGTTTCCATCTAGTTAGGGGAGAGACGAATAAGAACATTAAATACAGAGTCTTACTAATTCAAATTGCCTGATTTGTATTCCATTGGGAATGAAATCATGGGTGTTGGACCCACACCTACGCCACTGCTTTTGCTGGCCATTCTCCTTCAGTGGGTGTACATGGAATATTCATTACAAAGGACTCCTACATGCATACAGATCTAGTTTTCTATGAATTCGGGCAACTTGGGCCAATCAGATCCAGAATTATGAGTTATGAAGGAAATACCACCACGAAGTATGATTGGTGAGTGCATCAACGTAGCAACATAGAAACAGAGCGAGTCAGAGGGGTCTCCCAGGCCATCTAGTCTGACCCCTGGCTCCAGCCGGCTCTGCTCATGACATGCCCACCATGTGCATGTCCAGCCTATCATTGAACACCTTCACCAATGGGGCCTCAACGACGACATCCTTACCCTGAGTACTTTTTTTTACTTGAAAGGCAAGGTATGAATTGGATAAGTAGTTACAAATAATAATAATATGGGATAGAAAGCAAACATGACAAATTTCTGCCAGTCTTTTCTGAGGTGAGCCTTCCCAAAGATGGAGGACAAATGATAACACTTGTGCTCTATCCGCTTTATACTAGCTTGACTGCCACAAACTAGAGAGTATTTCTGGCATCTAAAAATTCTCAGTGGCATCCCTGTTGGGCCAAGCACACCAGGCAAAGCATGTTCTGGATTGCAATCTGAGGTTTAGTAAGACACAGCTGTAGGTCCACCTGTTTTAGGTTCAAAATCTCTCTCCATCAAGTTTGACACAAGATGATTGACAGAATGCACAAAGACACTGTACATCAGCAGCTAGAAAAAGTGAAGATGTTCTGTTGGGAAGAATCCCTCTGCAGATCGCCAGCTGCAAAAGTGCCAATGCCAGTGGAAAATTGAGTCTTCTGGTTTCCTCAGCCCATCCTTTTCAACCATTCTGCTTGTAACAGCACGCCAAGTGGATCAGCAATTTGCCCGACAGAGAAACTGTTTTCCAGATGGTGCAGTAACAACACCTGTGGCTTGCAGAGATATGCAAAGGCTTAGTTAAATTATCCTCCAAATATCAGATCTGGTGAGGAGGAACTAATAGTCTTTCTGCACAAATGCACACACACACACGAACATGCACCATCCCCAGCTCCTTTGGGTTGCCTAATTGTATACATTAACTATTTATTTATAGTCCTTTTATTCCACCTTTCCATTAGAAGAAATCTTCAATGCAGCTTACAAGATTAATAAAAACTGGCAATAAAACAAGATGCGGCAGATAAAACACTCCGATTAACATGTCAGGTAAATGAAAGAGTTTGGCAGACCAATTGCCCGCTTGAAGAAAAAATCTCTGTGTGCAGTGGTGGAAGGCCAGAGTGGAGGGAAAGTGGGACAGGTTCCAAAGTCAAGGCATGGCTATGGCGAAGGCCCTCTCCAGAATCACAACCACGTGCACCTTAGTGTGATGTAGTTCTCCATGGAGGGGGGTAGTTTAGGTGTCTTGGTATTTGACAGAAGTTGGTGGTTTAGGTGTCTTGGTTTCAAACTGTTTGGGACTACTCACCTTTGGCTCTCTGGAAATTTCCTTATCATCTAAAGCAGGTTTATAGTACCTCAAGCCTGGGTAACAAAACTAGTCCCCTGGGCCTGTGTGGTTCCCCAGACAGCCAGACCGCTTCCCCTAGCTTCTGCTCCTTTCCTCAAATATGAGATGCGATGGTTCCTTTTGTTCAGTTTTCCTGCTCACAGACACCCATTTTAAAGGCTGAAATGGCTCTTAGTGCTTGTTACTGGTAGTAAGAGCTTTACGTGCAAACATGTCCTTAATTCCCTCCCCCATGGCCTCTGTTCCTCAGCACCACTGGAATGTAGTCCCTGAGAATTTTCCTGAAACTGAGTCTGGCCTTGAGCTGAAAGAAGTTCGGCAGCCTTGATCTAAAGCCCTGGCATTCAAACCGTGTTGCCTGGAACCACAAGGTTCCATGTGAATCATCTTGCAGTTTCCTGCTATGCTTGCAGTGAAACGGTAAGGTCTCTATTCCTTTGTTTCATTTAAAAGAGAGTAGTCTGTGACAAGGCAAGGTCTTCATCCGTTTTCATTCAGAGCCTTTACATACGTACCTTTAAAAGCAGATTAATGCATTTTAAAGCCAAAGTAGTGTCATTCAAGTGGATTCGGGTTGCAAGGACTAACAATCACCCAGGTGTAATACAGGAATAAAACAGATGCAGAACCAGAAATGTGGTTCTGGTTCTTGCAAATGTGATCAATAACACCAAATTTTGGGGTTTTTTGGTGATCCCCCACAAAAACAGCTCATCGAAGTCATTAAAATGAGGTACAATTGTTCATATTATTTGTTAGTGAGGTTACACTAAAATTTAGTACACGTTCAGTAAATTTAGCATTATTTAGTAAATAATAGTAGTACTAAATGGGTTCATTAATATAATTATAAACAGTTTCTGCTTACATAGTATGAAAGGCATTTTTGCAACATTAACTGTAACATTTTGTTCAAATAGAATGTATTGCATGAAATGTATTTATGACTGGGTTCTCCACTGGTTTTTCACCTTGAGTAGGGTTCTTCGGGTATCTCAAGTGTGAAGACCACTGATCTAAAGAAAGTATTTCTGAATGGAAGTGCATAAGAGGAGCCCTCCTGAATCAGAGAAAAGGGCTGCCTTGTTTAACCAGTTGCTCCCTGCAGTGGCCACCCGTTGTTTCCGAGAAGCCCCAGAGCAGGACAGGATGTCCATTAGTCTTCTCCTGCTCTTGTCTCTCAGCAAGTGGCACCTGACGCCAGCTCCAGGTCCTTGAAGGTGCCTGAGCAAGACAACCTCAGTGGGCCGCTCTCCCTCGCAAGTCTACCTTCTCACCCCATCGTCCCCAGCCATCCATCCTCCTTTTGCGACAGTTTTCTAGTTTGTCAGGCACAGAGCCACTGAGCAAGCAGAAGGGGTACGTAATGTCCCTCTTTTGTCTGGGTCAGAACATCAGGCAGGTAAAGAAGGAAGTTGAAATTCTGAAGAGGAAGACCAACTCTAGGGATCTTGGCAGTGGGCCCCTGCTGGGGGGTGGTCCTTGGCAATGGCCAACCACAACTACTCTTGATGATGGACCTGACCTATCTTGTGCCTCATAGAAATAATTCTAGATTAGGAGCTGTTAATCTGCGAAGATTTGAGAAGCTTTTCAGAGATCTCCTTGAGATTCTTCCTTCAAAATTCTCCAAGTTTTTCCCAAGCAAAACCTCTATGGCAACTCTGGGTTGCACAAATCCCCACAAGGAACTTCATTGGTCTCAACGGAACAGCATTCCTTCGAGAATTCTGTATGGCTTGGGCAGAAGTGTCTCAATTTATGCTGATTTTTTTGCTTGAGTCTGTGTGTGTGTGTGTGTGTGTGTGTGTGTGTGTGTGTGTGTGTGGAGAGCAGGGTCAACACATCAAGCATACATTCTTCACTAAAACAAAATGCTCCCTGTGTGCCATCGCTTTGAGGCTTGTGTTATGTGAAGACGACTTGCCATTTTGAATGTCCAAGCAAAACGTGCAGATTTATTGGCCCAGAAATAACATCTTTCAGCATGGCTCAGTGATGTATGGGAAACCGTCTAAGCCAGTCATGAAGATATACACATTCACTCCACAGCTGACATATGGACTTCATCTCTTCCCTCCACCCTCTTCTCATTTTCCCAGTTCTACATACAGAAAGGCGAACTCCCATGTTCGTGCTAAAGCAGCTTAAAGTAAACAGCCTCGTAATAATGCAGCCTTTCTTTCCAGCCAGAAATGCTGGTTTCCTGCTTAAATGCATACCTTTGATGATGGTTCACTGGTAGAACTTGCCTTAGGTAAGAGAAACATAATTATGCAATTTTCAGCTGGAGGTTCCCCTCCCCCAGTCCCCTTAAAGACAGATGAAACGCACAATCCTGCCTTTACTCAGCTTAGGTATTAACTCTTCTCTGGAGTTTAATCTCACAAATCTTTTCATTTAAAAGCCCACATATTTGTTGTGAGAACTTTTGAATGAAACTAACAGATACTATGTGCACATTCTGGAGTTCCCTAACTTTGGGAAATGGCTGCATTTATTAACTGTGAAACTCACAGAAACTCCCACACCTTAAATTATTTCTCCCCCAGATTTTCAAATATTACAGGCATCAATGAAGGTAGTGCAAATAGTCACGGTAAGTGAAAGGTTTCAGTATTACAAACTGTGGGCAGCCATTGTGGGCCAGTCAAGGAGGTGAAATGCTTGCCTATGGCTTGTATCTGATAATTGTCTTGCTTTGAGTAGACACATTGAAATACAGATTTAATTAGGCTGACACTGGAATTCCTTGTCTCTAAACACTGGGATACAGTGGGGAAGACAGAGGGAATTTTATTTAGCTCTGTGCAAATGCTGTCCTTCTTGGGAGATTCCATGTGCAGCTGATTGTGAATAGAATGCAGGACTAGATCAAGCCCTGGTCTGAATTAGCTTGGCTCTTTTCATATACTGATGTTCTTAAGTCACTGGTGTTGACTGGATCCTGCCACAGGCATGTGCAAGTGCATCTAAACCAGTCAGCACCTTCATTCTCCCGTGTGTGTGAAGCACCCCTCCATTGCTGCCTTGCAATGCTTTAATATGAAATCATGTTCTGGGTATATTTTGCACATGCACAAGGCACATGTTGTGAGCTGTAGGTCAGAATAATGTATGGGCATCACGCCCCGTGCCCCATTTCTGACTGGTTGTGTTCACATGGTCTGCCTGCATGAAAAGGAGCGTGAAAATGACTCAGAAAGCTTTGGCTGTGGAATGTTATAGAAATGTAATTTACTATTATTAATAATAATAATAATTGTAGTAGTATTAATACTACTTCTACTAGCACTGTGTGATGCTCACTCACTGCCATCAACTGTCAGTATGAACATGAACTGCACAGAATCCTTTGATTCCACCATACCAAGCAAAAACTGCAGCAGTGACAATCTGGAAAGCCACTAAGGAGACTGCTCCCAAAAATGTTTCTGAGAGATCTAGGTGGTAGGACAACTGAAAATTTAGTGTTGGCAGAGCTGCATGCAGCTTCATTGCTCATGCTCCAAAGCCTGCAATTAGTTCTGAACATAAAGTGAATTTATAATACATCAACCCAGGCTCATTACAAAGATGAGCATTATGAATGGATGATTTTTGACCAACAGCCAGTATTGGCAACTGGCCACGTCATTACTTATAAATATGGCTGGATATTCCCTTCCCACCTTCTTTAGCCAGCAGTTCACATCCACCACGTGCTTCACCAATTTCATATCTGAGTGCTTTGAATGACCAAATGACTTCAGAAGCAACCGTGCTAGGGAAAGCTGAAGGCAGAAGAAAAAGAGGAAGACCAAATATGAGAGGAATTGACCTCTCACAGAAGCCAGGAGCTCTCCTTACAAAGCTGTGAAGGACAGAGCATTTTGTAGGGCGTCCATTCACAGGACTGCCATAAGGCAGAGAGGAATCGATGGCACATATCTGACCAAAAACAAATTCAAAATCTTTGCACAGTGAACGGCTGAGAGCAGTTTGCCCCAAGTACAATTTTAAAAGCAGGCCAGCTCTTCCCAGCCTCCAAGAGGAAATATCCCATTGACTACAGTAAAGGTTGGCATCTTAATGAAGGAGAGCACAGGAGAAAGAAGCTGCAGGCTGAACTCAGAAACGCCACAGTTGCCCTTCCGCATGACATGGATCTGGCTGTTAGTCCCCTGTAGACCTGAGGTGATCCTTAACCAAGCCAGGATGCAAATAAACAGTTTCAGCTGGTGCCATGAACACGTCGTCGTCTGTTTTGCATGAACAATACATACCTGGCTGCAATTTGAAGCGTTTTGTAAAGGTCAAGTTAGGAAACATTTACATCCATTTACTTGGCTTCTTGTACATGTCACAAGACTCACAGTGTGAGGCTAGGCGTGTTTATTTGGAAGTAAATTCCACTGTGTTCAATGGTGTTTACTCCCAGTAAGTGTGTGTGTAAGTGCAGCCTAAGAACACAAAGTGAGGCATATCAATTCAAATGCAAATTCTGCTTAGTAGGACAACAATCCCTTTAGGCAGAACTAAATTGTCTTGTAGGCCCTTTTACCACATCTAGATCTGTAATCTTCGTCCCCTGCAGACACCAGTTGCTGCTTGTATATAGACTGATACAATATCTGAGTGTGATTGATTAAGAAAATAAACAGCGCATTACAGATTAGACACCACATGACATATGGGACACATTTATAATCAGAGAAGTGTCTGTGTTTGCACAGGGCTTCATCTGACTTAATTTGTGCACTATAGGAATTGTCTGCTTGCATCCAAAAATCCAAATTTAATCAATTAGTAGTAAGAATGCATACCTCTATGGGAACCTTAATGAGCTTTAATGTAGAAATATAAGATTGAAAATTGAAGCTGCAATTCTAAAGAGGGAGACTAGGAAGCAAGTCTTCTTGTGCAAAGAGGGACATGGTCTGTCAAAGGCAGACTCTGCAGTTAGCATTGGGCTAAAAAGCTGGAAATAGTGTGACTGCCGTTTCAACTATCCCCAGTACTTGCCCCTTGAATGGGCACACAAGTATGAAACCTGTGACCCTAGACGTTGGAAAGGAGTGTTGCAGTTCAACAACATCTAGTAAACATTTAGTAAACCTCAAGTTTGCTCAGGTTCTCTGAATCCCATTTCAGAACTTGTTCTGACTCATCTCTACATCAAATTGCAAACCTTTTCTTTTTGTATGAAAAATGGTGGATATTAATAGTGCATACCTTTCCAAATGGGCGTGTTTGAAATGGATCGAGTCTTCCTCCATTCATTAAAGTGTATTTGTGTGTGGCTTTTAAAAGAATGCAACTTTTCATGCATGTTTTTCAAGCACATTGTTTAGGGATGTGTGAAGAATCCATCCGGAGGTGGGAATCTGTTGGAATTCCTAGGCTTGGCTTCCTGGATGCTGCAGCAGCCCAGAGTCCTGGTTCCTAGAGGGTGTGCTCAGCGTTTGGAGAGCAAGAAATCAAGTGGTGCAATAGGCCCCACTCCTGCGTGTGAAGACGAGCTGCTCATAAAGTGGCTGCGCCTGATACAAGTGGGGACCTCTTTCTGGGCAAGCCCCTCATGACCCAGTACCCTGCAGCCACTGTTCTTCTGCACTTGCTGTAGCTGCCCTTTGGGGGGTGCTGATGCGAAAGAAGGGCATTGGTTGCACCCCTGGGACTCCATGAGTGTTTGCAGCCTTCCTCTCTGCTTGGCTTGTTTTGAAAGACTGGGCCAAGCGCAATAGGGAGCCTGCAAATGTGTTGAGGGAGAGATTCTGATAGGATTAATCCCTACCCGAACTCTGTTTTTCATCTGCAAATTACACTGTCCTTTTGGAAATGGTTGGGCTTCAGCTGTAGATTGCATCTGAGTCTCTTTGCAGTCTGGAAGATGAAAATGGGCAGATCCTGATCGAAAATGAACCAAAGCAAATTTCTCATATATTCCTAACAACATTTTGAATGCCGCAAGTTGCCTGCTTCCTTTAGCTGACAATTATTAGCTCCATGCCATGCAAACGGTGGCCTGCCGATTTCGGATTGCTTGCTTCAAGGGACAAGGTCTGGGTAGGGCTGAGAAAGGAGTGGCTGCTGCAGGTGTAGGGTTTGCTTTCAAAGGTTTTCAGAAATGGGGCAGCATTTCCAGAAAAGATGCTTTCAGGGGGCAACCTCCCACAATCGGGTGATTTCCCAAGGGTTGCATCTCCCAGAATTCCTGCCCATCAGCCATGCTGACTGGAGTGGATAGGAGCTGAAGACATGGAAAAAGGGTGACTAAGGGGAGACATGACAGAGAGAGTGCACAAAATTAGGCATGCTGCAGAGAAAGTGGACAGGAAGACATTGTACTCCCTCTCTCCTAATACTAGAAGTCGGGGACATTCTGTGAAGCTGATCATGGAAGATTCAGGACCAATGAAGAGAAGAACTTCTTCACACAACATTAGCCAAATGATAGACTTCACTACCACAGGATGTAGTGATAGCTACCAATTTGGATGGCTTTGTGGACAAATCCAGGGCAGGAAAGGCTATCATTGGCTACTAGTCCTTGGCCGGATGGCTATGTGCTAACTCCAGTAGCAGAGACAGGATGCCCATGTTCAGCAGTTGCCAGAAAACATGGGGAATTGCGTTGTTGGCCTCTTGTGGGTGGCCCCTGTGCAAACAGAATGCTGGGCTGGATGGATCTAGTGGAGCTCCTCTTACCTGGAGGGCATCAGGTCGCAGAAGAACGTGTGAACATTTTACAGTCATTTATTGCGTGCTGGTTACACACAATTGTTTACAGTTCCTTTAGATAGCACTTTTACCCTCTAATTTTACTTCTGCTGTTTAATGAGCACTTTTCTGTTTTGATTTTAACCTTTCTAAGAGGGGCAAACATGGAATGCGAAAGACAACATATTTTCCTACTTGTGTAATTGTGATATTCCACTATAGCATAGCACCACCTACAGGTTATGTCACAGAAAAGCAGGAAATGAAATACTTTGTGTGCAGAGGTCTGATCTCAATTTTGCAACAAAACTGAAAGTAGATACAGCCGATCAACAGGATTGTGCGGTAATGCTTTATCATGTGAATATCACTCCTCAAATTCTTCTGAACAAGATGGCCACTGAGTCTACATTCTGCTTCCTTCACATCAAGTAAAGAAACTTAACAGGGCATGGAAAGGGAAATGCAGAAGCGGATGGTGCCCTCCACCCCAGTGGAGCGTATTTTCTACCAAGTTCTTTTCAAGTAGGAGAGTATTATTTGTGCAAGTGAAAGAAAACATATTTTTCTACTTTTGTAATTGTGATATGCTACCGCACCACAGCACCATCTGGAGAGACTGAACTACAAGTCCCAGAATCCTCAGGTAGGCAAGTTGCTACCACTGAGTTGAAAGGCCCTGTCATGTTCCCACTTCAGGACTAGCAGTTCCACTTCCAGGTGCCAATGAAGTGAAAATTAGTTTGAGGGCATCAGTACAATCTGTAAGACATAAGGAATCATTACCAGGGTTTGTGTCTGCCTATCCCAGCTTTCTGTGTGCAGCAATATGAGAGCTAGTGTGGTGTAGTGGTTAAGAGCATGGGACTGGGACTCAGAGGATCTGGGTTCGAGTCCCCGCTCAGCCATGGAGCCAACTGGGTGACTTTGGGCCAGTCACACTCTCTCAGCCCAAGCTACCTCACAGGGTTGTTGTGGGGATAAGACGGAGGAGGAGAATGATGTAAGCTGCCTTGAGCCCTTTGTAGGGAAAAGGCAGGATATAAATCGAAAATCGAAAATCGAATCAAATACCCCAGTCATGTGCCACGACAAACATGCAAGCAGTTTGGTATGACTAAGCATGGAGGCCCACCTAGCCTGCCATGGCTCATGCCTATTGGCGTCTTCCTTTCAATGGTCCATTCCTCTTTTCGATTCACTGAGTCCCTTCTCACCTCATCACTCTCAGTGAAAATGAGATGAAGCATCTTCTTTACTCTCCTTTCAAAACTGAGAGCAACTCAGAGTGACCTAAGGCTTGGATCCCATTCACTTCCCTGGGAGGAGATCCCCCTCCAAGACAATAGGACTTCCTTCTGAGTAAGCACCATTCTGCCTGATCTTGCACTTTCTCGTTTGTGATGCTTCCACAGATCCCAAAGCCACGTCATTAGCCAAGATGTCGTGGTTGACTCATCTAATAAGGAACAGCAGGCTGCTTTTGCTGCTGATTTATTTTTTCAAATCTGAGATTGGCTTTGGTAACATATATTTATCAATAGCCCCGACAAGCTGCAGCTGTCCTTTCTGAAACCAACTCATTTAGAAAAGGACAATTTAATGTCCTTTTGCCTGAAATAATGGAAACCTCGCCAGCATTTCCATTTCTGTAAGCGAAATGCCTTTAATCAAGTCTGGTTTACCAATTAGACATTGTAAGCTTCCAAACTCCTGCAAGGAAAAGTAATAATGGAGACGATGGGACATGATTAGAGAAAGGCCGTTCAGTGCCAAGAATTTGAATCTCCTAGCAATTATTTAAAGTTGGCAGAAAAGAGCTGAACAGTCTGAGTTGATGTATTTTATTTTGTTTTTTAACACTTTTCTCCAGACCAGTTCAAGAGATTTTCCTGCCTGAGGCCAAGGACAAGCTGGCACACTTATTCGCATACATACGCATTGCCCATTCTGAAGCTGAGCAGATTGGCAGTCAAATCTTCCTTCTCTAGTAGCCATGGAGGGTGATCCCCAGCGTACCTGTGGTGGAAAGCTGAATGGCACACAGAGCTCTGTCCTCAGGCACCTCTTTAGCAGGTGGAGATATTCAAAGGTCTAGATCTTTAGAGATCTAGATCGGCTGCCCTGCAACTAGTGCTGTGATGACATTCCACAGAATCAGTTTCCGGGGTTCCTCTGGTGCTCAGCCTTGACTTGGAAAGTTTGCCGAGCGAAGAGGTAGTCTTGAATGCTAGTGGAGCCCCATCAAGTGCAGCACAAAAAAGAGCGTGCATCATGTGCATGGAAGAGAGATGCCACTTTTGCAGCCATGGCACAAGGGTCAACTCCTGGCGGCGCTGTGTGAACACTTGCCACACTTGCTGGGAAATCTGCTGCATGGTTGTGGGAATGTCAGCCAGAGTCCAGGCAGTCAAGCCCAGGGAATCCATCAGCTTCCCACCCCCAAAATGTATCCCTCCCACATCCCTTCCTGCAATTACTCTGCAGTAAAAATGATTTGAAAATGCAGCTGCTAGGCATGGATTGAAAGAATGTTTCTTTCGGCTTACTTTGAAGGAAAACTGCATTTTACATCACAGTTCTGCATTTCAGAGCACTCCCTTTAGCAAATGCAAAAACGGACAAATCAGATCAAAAGAACTTGGTCACCCCTCACTGCAAATGAAAACGCAACGCAAAGCTGTGCCATCTTTTCCCATTTAGAGTGCTACTGCAATGTGCATCAAATGCTGTTGTAATTATGATTTCTCTCAGAGTTGTGACTCATACTGTGTCACTGCATTCAGAGAAGTATAAATATCTGGAGGAAAGCTAAGTTCTTCTCTGCATATTAGTATGAGAAGTGCAGATCAAGTCATTTTGTATTGGAATGGGCATATCCCTCAAACGTTCTTACTATTATGGTATATTATCTGTATTATGCATTGCAAACACCAGCTGTCCAGTTCTGTAAAGTGCATCCCCTTTTCTGTAAAGTGCATACCAAAAAGGAGACACCCGCATGGTCCTGCCAACTTCTGATGCAGCCCTACAAGGACACTCCTATGAACTTTGCAAGATTCATACATTGCTATGATTTTCATTGGTGATACAGTCAACTTATCCTGGGCTTCCCAAACTTTTAGAGCCTGTGGGCACACTTGGGAATTTGGGAAACTGCAGTGGCCATCAAGACAACCGGCTTCTATGGAGGATGTGGCTGTCTTGTGGGCCTAGCTCATCAACTGTGAACTAAAGAGGTGGTGAGAAGGAGAGAAGCGGGACTAGAGGCTGGAAAATGAGGGGAAAACAGCAAGGAAAATGAGTAGAGGGGAAAGGAAGAGCCAGGCTGGAGGCTGGGACAGGAGAGAAAGGAGGCTACTTTAATATCCACCTAGGTTTTTACTATTTTAAGGGATCGGGAGAAGTTTTTCATGGATGTCACTGGGGGCTCCAAATGGGTTCCCATGGCGCCCATGACAAGGGCATGAGGGACCCTGAGCTACCTGGGCTTAGCAGAATGACTCTGTTGCTAGAGACAGAAAGGTTTCTCCTATTTCTTCTTTTGGATTTAGTACAGGCTGCACAGAGACTTGTGCTAAGTTTCACTATAGCTACTATATTTCTGTGGAGCTCTTCCCTGCTGACACACTAGTGCCATCTGAAGTGGCCAAAAAATGGCAGCTTCTGGGTTTCTGTGCAGATGAGGATATTTGTAATACTCTTCACAACACGCCAGACCTTTCACAAACATGAAAATTAGCAGAGAGATTGTCATTTACCTTATTTATAAATTGTTGAGCCTACAATTGTTAAAAAAGAGAAAAAATGGCTGCCATTGCGAATGGAAGAACCAGTGAGGCCTGCACTCAATGAGGTTCTCCAAGGTTTTTTTTTTAATTATTTATTTGTTTTGAACCTCACTTTTCTACCCGGGAGGAAAAATGGTACTCAAGGCGAAGCTCAAGTTCCACCTCATTTCCATTCCTGGTTGTGTGCTTTTCTTTGTTGCTGTTCAAGGAAGAAAGTGCACATTTAGCTGCACAACTTTTTAAAGCACGTCCCCGGATGCATACTTCCCCTCCCATGGACCACAGTGTGGAAACAACAGCTACAAGTATGTAAGACTCTGTGGAAAGCCTTCCCCACTATCTGCACTAGGCCTTTACTTGTCATTTTGTGTAGCAGAACCTGTTTCATAGAGTTAACAATGTTGTGAGTGTTAACCCGATACGGCCTCATGTCTCACTTTGGTCAGGGGAAGGGAAATGGGTCAATGAGTGCATAGGCTATCCAGCCACATGCTTTGATCAATATACAATGCTCAAGCAAGAAATACCTGGAATCCCAGGAATGAACTCGCATTCCCTTTCAGTGGAAACATGGCTCATGTCTGCTGTTTCCCGCTAGTTTTGCTAAATCCACATATTTGCTCAGGCTCATAAGTGACTGGAACAGCCAGCTGCATTGAGAGCACAAGCATCAGGTTGGGGGGGGGGGGGGGGGAGAGACGGCTGCTGTTCCACAAGTTATTATTCAGTTTATCCAGATGCATACTTGATGCACAACCATGATTCAGACCTGCATGATCCTGCTTAAAAAGATGGGCAAGATGACAGGAAGCTAAGCTAGTTGCAGGTGAGAATATACAGAATATGCTCAGCAACAGTTATATAGATTTAAAGTTTGAAAATTGCATATCCAGTTTTGCAGCTGAGTATCCCAAGCATACAAGATTGGTGGGAAGACAGAAGCATCTGCAGGATTTGATCTATCCCTATCCAACATCTCACATCTTAGGAATGACGAAGGAAAGATGCAAAAAAGTCACCAGGATGGGCCAAAGAGAAGGCCCAGGTGAGGTTTTATAAAGCGATTGATGCAGCAACAATGGGCTAAAGCAAAGCCAAGCCTGCCGCATTTTGGAGTTTTACTGACATTGCTGTTTTTCTCAGAAGTCCAAATCTTTGCTGAGCGCTGCCGATCTTGCGCTATGTTTCTGTAACCCTCTACAGAGCCCGGGCCGAGGCTGTGATGTTCTGATTACTGTAATTATTCTGTCTTTTTAACTTACAAGTTACATAAGATGTTTTCAAAGCATTCATCAAGAGAGAAACACAATTATGACTTTGGTGCTTAAGGCACACTTTTCGGGTTAGCGCAGTTGGCTGCTGAGGGCAATTTTAGCCTTTTGTTTCTGCCTTGGATATTCACACATTTGGCATGTTTGAAGAGGGAAGGAAATTACAGAGAATTAAGCTGCACCTCCTCAGTCAAAAATTCTAGTGGGTGGGGGAAAATACCTTGTCCTGCATTCCATTATTTAATTAGGTAATGACAACATGACAAGAGTTTAGTGTTGTACATCATCTGACCTTTTATATTCCGGAGAGCCCTAATCTAGCATAAGAGGCCCATGCCTGTTTCACTGGCCCAACGTATCTTTACGCATCTGTCTAAATATTCTCTCCTTCCCAAGCTTTGGAGCTAATTTAGGCACTTTCTAAAGCTTCAGTGCATTTCTTCCAGAAGAGTGACATGGGCTTACCACATAAATACAGTTTAATATTCCTTCCATGGCTTGAAATGACCACATACAACTCGGATGGTGAGTTTTGTTTCTGTCTCTTTTTTCACTTTTAGGGCGTTCCATGAAAAGACGCACACATAATATATTTGTACTTAGTTTCTGTTCCTTTCTGGAATGCTCATTTTGAAAGCAGGGAAGGTCATGTGACAACACATGTATAGCTGAAATGAATTTTGGGTAAAATAAATGTGGGACATCATGTCTGTATTTCTAAGCATACACAAACAAACACACAGAGAGAAATTTAACTTGTCTTTGCTTGGAATGATGTAATATGACTATTGACAATGCCCAGGATTCTAGATCCTCGTGCTCCTTCTGAAAAAAGGGGGAATAGGCAGTGATTTCCCCCAGTCCGTTTTGCTTGTGTGTCCTCCCTCCAAACTCTGCTCCAGAGTGTTGCAGGACTATCCAAAACAGTCTGGGAGAAGGCAAATGGGATTGTGCCCATGCTTTAAAAATGCTGTGAACAAGCCATGGAAACATTGGGGGTTGCAGCTTTCAGTTGCAGCACATACCTTTCTCTTTGTGCTATTCTGTATTATGTTTGCTTGTTTGAAGAAATATGATTGTCCTCCTGACCAAAGTATGAAGTATCCTTACTGTCCATTTTAGCACCTCCACATGGACTAGCACCTTGCGCTGTGAGACAGGTTATTAATATGTCCTTATTTTGGGAGAACTAAAGCTACAAAAACATGATTTGCCCATCCCATATAATAGATGCATGCCAAAACTGAAACTGAAACCCAGGTTCCCATAGTTACATGCCATGTGACACCCACTCAAGTGATTTTGGGCATGACCCCCCATCACTGAAAGCGAGAAAGAATTTGCATGTGAGCAGTCCATCTTCAATAAGGAAGAAGATACAATTTCTGTTAGCTAATATTCTTTTCAGGACTGCAGTTTGCACACACACAAAAGGGAAACAGGCAGGGTTGCCGTGTGCTCTGTTTTGCAGCGGCAGTCCTCTGATTGAGGGCAAGCTGTATCTGAAGCCTATCTCCACCCTAAGCCGAAGTTAATGGTGAAGATCTCTAAGAAGGGATAGCAAAGAAGACTTGAGGTTGCTGGTCACAGTGAGTAAGTGGACTCAGTGAGTAAGACTACCAAACTAGGGTAAGCTTTCCCCAACCTAGTGTCCGCTAGATAGATTGTACTACAAAGCCCATTCTCCTGACCAGTAGCCATGCTGCTGTGACTCTTGGAAACTGCAGTCCCAAGCATCTGGAGAGCACCGGACTGACCAAAGTTGGCAGGGCTAAGAGGGCATTTTTCATAACCGTATCTGTAAATTTCCCTTGATGTGTCTTGGCCAGAGATGGTATTAAGGGTGGCCTTATTAATATTAATTATTATTACTAATTACTAATTATCAATAATAAATAATAACAATTAATAATTATTAATAATATTAAATTAATAAACGTAAACTGCGCTGCAGGCACACACAGGCTACCCGGTCATAGCTTTTCTCACTCGGATGACATCATATGTAAATTATACCCTATGCAAATTTCATGTAAACCCCTGTCCTCTTTTGCACACTTTTGGATGGCGTCTCAATGGGCCCCCCAGAACAAGGCCAGGGCCTGCCAGGCTTGCCTGCTCATCCACAGCAGTGCTGGGCAGCCAGGCATGGCCAGCTTCCTGGTTCCTACCATGTCCTTGACTCCTCCACACCTTTAATTCTGTCCATTTGGGCAGCTTCCTTACCTGCTTCACATATTCTGCTGCTTTCAGGAGAAAGGCAGCATAAAAATGTAAAAAAGAAATAATAGAATACAATCAATCAATAGAAGCTGACAATCTAGCATGATTGCTTTATCACTCATTGCTGATTATGGGAATTGTCAGGAGTTGGATTTCTCCCTTATTCCTTTCAAACAACAGGCAGTCCTTCTGCTTAGAAGTAATTTATTTCCAGTGTACAGCCACCAAACCAACAGCCCACAGAGGAAGAGTCTCTGAGCATGCGCAGAGCAGTTCATTGAACTCAAACTAAAACTATGAGGGTTCTTCAAAAAGTTTCCACACTTTTTAAAACTCTATTTATTAAGAATTTAAAAACAAATTACTTCACTTTTCTACATAATCACCTTCCTTTGGGATGCATTTTTCCCAGCATTGTACCAACTTTTTAATGCCATCAGCAAAAAATATATAAAATATATTTATAAAATATAAAAGTGCAGAAACGTTTTGAAGATCCCTTGTATTTCCACGAACCCTTCTTTTCATCTTTGAAGAAGGGCTAGTCTGCTAGATCTATGCAGGCCCTGTAACTGGTTAGCTCTTCTCTCTCAGCAATGCATCATGGGGACAGAAACCCAACCGGGCTCCGCTTGTTTCTCTCCGCTGTTCCCTCGCAGCACTTCCAAACCCTGTTAGTTCCCAAGGTCTGCTTGAGAGAAGACTGAGGGGGGACATGATATCCCTGTATAAGTACCTCGAAGGCTGTCACAAAGAGGAAGATCAAGATCTCTCCTTGCTGATGCCAGAGTGTAGGATAAGGAATAATCCATTCAAATTGCAACAACCCAGATTCAGGCTGGACATTAGGAAAAACTTCCTCACTGTCAGAGCAACACATCAGTAGAACCAGCTGCCTAGAGAGGTGCTGGGCATTCCTGCACAAGAGACATTCAAAAAGAACCTGGGCAGCCATCTGAGTCGGATGGTGTAACATGGTGTCCTGCAACAGCAGGGGGTTGGACCCGATGGCCTTCAGGGCCCCTTCAAACTCTGCTATTCTATGATTCCATGAGATTGGCTGTCCCTCTTCCACCATCTCTGTGCCTGCAGACCTCATTTCCCAGCCCCCCTGCCCTCATCCAAGAGTCTGTGCCACCCTGGCCCTGGGAAAGGCACCGCATTAACTACCTTTTCCAGCCCAACAGGAGTGATCATGGTGAGCATTTTGTGTCAGCTTAAATGTCAAATAAGTGTCACACAAACTGTATTTTTAAATTCGATCTCTCTCACGCACACACAAGCCCGCTCACCTATGCTCACCTGCCAAATGAGGACACCCGACATCTAATAAAATGGACTCTGGTCCTTAATGAGATGTGCCATAATATGTTTGTTTTGGGTGTAATCCTTGCTGGATCATGCGGAGAGTCATTGGCCATTTTTCCGCCCAAACTTGCACAGGATTGCAGCTTTCAGGTCTCTGCCATGAGGGGCTAGCCCCTCCTGGGCGAATAACAGATAACCAATATTGTAATTGCACAGCAGTTAAGGACTTCATGGTTACTGATCGTGTGTGAGAGAATGACAATGATATGGAATGGTATGGAATGTTTCTGTTGTTACAACAGTAATAATGGGATCACTTTAAACAACGTATAAGCCAAGCATTGGTTTGTTTTTGTGGTTCTCAAACCAGTACTAGATGCTGTAATAGGAGTGACTCAGGGTGCAAAGGTAATGAACATCCACAAGTACAGAAACATTTGGATGCACGCAAGGGCCACAAGAGATGAGGAGATGCTGCCCAGCATCTTCAAGGTGCAAATAAGTTTCTTTTTAGCATGGTGTGTGTGTATTACAAGACTAATATGGTCCCTGCATTCAGTAGTGCTTACATTCTGTTACCCTTGTCTGACTTGTTTTACTCTTTTATACTTCTGGCTGATTAGCTGGTAAACTGTCTGTCTACTATTTAGTAAAGTCTAACAAGCTTTTCACTTTTTGGATCTGGTCTCTTTTATTCAGCAGCTTTTCCTAACAGGCGTGGCATGTTGCTTTCTTTTGCAAACTTTGGAAATACATTTCTTTTCCTTATGAATGAAATTGTGGGTAAGATGTTTATGGCCCTCTGGTTCTGTAGAGCTATTAAGGACCAGATAAATATTTTCAGTTAATCATCAATTTATCAATCTGGTGACTTCCCAAACCAGTGGCACAGATTTGCATAAAACTTGCAACACACCAAGTTATATATAGATGCAAGCTTAGAGATAATTGTTATAATTAAATTGAAATGCAATGTATTTCTTATAGTGAAGAAGATGACTGACTAAGAGGCCCATGCTCCTGCTCAGACTGCTGTGGTGGGACTACTTGTGTTTGGGCAACTTCAAGGCTTCTGTTCCCCTCCTTAGATTTATTTGGCTTTCAACCAGACTTAGCCTAGAAAGCCAGAGGACAGCTTCCAATAGAGGACCACCTCTTTTTAAGTAGGATACATGACCATCCAAATCACATGCATGTTCACATATCATGCTCAGTTGGGTGATATTTATACCTTCAGCTTTCAGGCAAATTGCCTTCTCACACTCTTAACCTCTATCTCAAGAAATCCAGTCTCCAGCCCTAAATACTTTATATTTATGAGGCCTAAAACTGAGAATAAGCAAAGGTAAGACTGGCTTGAAGATTTCTTATTACAAAGGGTCTTTAAAAACTTGCCAAAGAACTATAGGGATTTACTCTAAAATGTCAACCACCTGGATTCCGAAATCTTGGTATATCCATTCAGGTCACAATCCAGGAATGTGAGTTGCACAAGAATTCAGCTGTTCCCAGTGGATTATGCCCATAATCTGTGTATTTAAACAATGGAAAGCCTATAAGCACTTATTGCCTGCTTCCAAGCCATCTGTTTCCAGTCAAACAGATCCAGTGCTGCTGCACATGCACTTCCTTTTGCCATCCATCCCCCTCATCTAGCATTTTCTGATAGGAATGGAAGCTCTAAAGAATATACAGAATTCCACCGCACACAAAGGTTTCCCCATTTAATTCAACAGAAGCAGCAGCTTTCTGTGCAGAGGGATATGTATGTTGACCCGGCAATAGACCTACCATTGGCAATGCAATGGCTGGAAGGCAGCAGTTTACCCGCCACGCCAGAGATGCCCTTTTATTTTCCTGCATCTATACAGGAATGGCTGCTGCTTGTTCTTTTGGGCAGCCGAAGCACTGCGCTTAGGGGCAGCGATAGCCCAGGCTGTGTGTCAGCACTGGTGTCGAACAAGGGATTCTACAGAGGCTGCAGTCCGTCTCTGGCAGGGGTGAAAAACCACCAGTCTGGGATCCCAACCTGGCCCGGTGGTGTTCCCCAGAGGCCATGCCCCCTTTCCCTCAGCAAGCCCCTCTTCCCGCTGCCACCGACCATTCCATGGCTTCCAATCTTCTCTGAACTTTTCGAAATGTCTCTCCCAAAGCTTAATGACAGGCACTGAAGGCTTCAGGCTAACATGCTGGCATAGTTTGTATTGTTGGCTCCATCTATTTTACCTCCAGATCTCCCCTTTTGCCTTTGGCAGAACCCACCTCTGGAATATAGGCCTTGTGAACGTCTTTGAAATTTCTCCAAAACTTCATTCACCTCTGAAAACATTTCCCCACATTTGGTCTACAGAGGAAGAAGGAGCCTTCCTCACATGCTCACATCCAAACATCTATTACTAGAAAAGACTTCAAAGGAACATTCAGCCCCTTAGTTAGAAGTGCACCTAGGGTGGTCTTGTATTACAGGGGACAATTCTCTATTTGAAAGGCAGCTAGAGGACCATATTCTATTTTGAAAGGATCCTCCATTTGAAGAGTTTGTTATATAGATGAAGAACTATCAGAAGGAAGAGTTGAGCCTTGAGGTTGTTCATCTCAACAGCACTTGGACAGCAGATTGAGCAAGACACCGGATCACTGGTCACAGCCTTCCATATTATGGTGAGATGTACAGCATTTCTATTTGCATTTGAATTTTAAATTTGCATCCATACAGATAAATCAGCAAATGTGTCCTCTTTGTTAGTGATCCATGCCCTAGTCATCCCTTGCCTCTTCCCACTGATTTTGCGTACAGACCACAATTGCCTTCTGCCTTTAGAACCGTGTAGAAAGTAGCATCTTTAGCTGTTACTAGATATCAAAGATCAATACTTATTGCTGTTGTTCTGTTTATGGTGACCCCATGAATGAAAGCCCTCCAAATCCTCTCCATGACAGCCTGCTCAGCTCTTCTAAATTCAAGGATGTGGCTTCCTTTATGAAGTCAATCCATCTCAGTTTTGGCCTTTCTTTTGTTTTTCTACCTTCAACTTTCCCTAGCATGATTGTCTTCCCCAGTCAGTCTTGCCTTCTCAAGATGTGCTCAAAATATGACGGGGCCTCACATTATTTGTTATTTTGCTTGTAGGGAAAGCTCTGGTCTGACTTGATCTAGGACCCACTTGTATGTCAATACTGGACAAGAAAAAATTTCTAGGTTTTAGGAAATGTGATGGCTTTCATCTACTGATGCTGGTCGTGAAAGGTTCCTCAATGTATTTCTCTTCGTGAGACATAAATAGGAGAGATATATTACTTCCACAAACCTAACAGTTTTTATAACTGGCCCTAAATAGAATCAGATGTGTTCTTCCTGACAATAAAGTGAGCTGGGAAACAGGCATAAAGCAACAACAAAAGCTCTGTGCATTAAAGGGCAGAACACTAGATTAATCTGATTCAGGTGAACTATAAATAGCAAACAGGAAGCAAACAATTGTGAACAAAGGGATTTTTCCCCTGAGGAAAAGCAAATCTGATTCATTCACAAACTGTACATTAGCCTTTGGTTAAAAACCATGATCTCTCAAAGCATTTATCCTGAACAGATTGAGAAAAGAACTGCAAGTCAAGACACAGCTTTTCTTTAAAAAGGAAAGAGGGGAAAGAAAGATAAACAAGTCCTAAAACACTCAGGAATGTTTATTTTAGCAACATGTGGTGAAATGCTGCAATGTACAATTTGCACAGTGGCTTCTTCAACTCTCTCCGTAACACTTTCTGAAAACCTGAAACAAAATGCAATTGTCCATAGCTCTGTGATTAAGGGAACAATCACGTGCCCCATGGATGTGGTCTGGGAGGCTGTAGGTAGTGCCTATTTCTAGCTCTGAGGATGGAAACAGCGCTCTGACCTTGGATCTGTGACTTGGAGTACTGCTTCCTCTCTGCTGGAGAAGGAACTGCCGGCTACATTCTGAGGTCAGGAAAGTGGCCTTGCAGAGTGGGGAAACGGGGCATTGGGGGATCAGAGAGAGGAAGATACTGGCATGACCGGGATATAAGGTGTCCGATGGTATGCCATCCTCCTTCCCTCTTGCTGGGCAAAAGGAGCCACCAAGCAAAAGCGCAGGTCAGAAGATGGGGAGCTGAAGGTTGTCTCCGCTAGTCTCCTCACTCTCCCAGTTTGGGGGCTGACAGTCTCCCAGAGGCCTCCCAGTTTGGGGGCTGACAGTCGTCCATGTAAGATTGTGCCTGAGAAGCATCAACTCTCTCTGGTAGGTCATGAGCCAACAAGGGAGAGAGCCTTCTTGGTTTTGGTGCTCCAGTTATGGAAGTATCTTCTCCATGGAGCTCTGAGTGGAAGCACAGGGCATGTGTTTCTGTACCAACTTGAAACCTTCTTCTTTGCACATGGATTTTTACTGGTTGATTTTGTCTGTTCTGTTGTGCTTTGCAGCCTACTCTCTTGCTCTATCATGTTGACTTTTTTTTTTTTGTATTCGTGCTGCTGTTTTGTGCTACTTTAATTATATTTCAATACTCCCATGACATTCAGAAGGATAATGGGGGTGGTTTAAACACCTTTTAAGGAATGATTCCATGCATATTCAGAAAGAAAACAAAGTCCTACAATTCCCAGCATTCCTCAGCAAGCATGGCTGACTGGGCAGTAATGGGAGTTGTGAACTTCTTTCTGTTCTACAGAGAAGGAGAAGGAGAAGGGAGCTTCAGAATACTCTAAGGTTGCATATTGATGAAAATAGCGTAGATCCAATGCAAGTTGGTTCATATCCTGTATAACTGATGTGTTCTTATGAAATTGAAAGGCACAGCTATCAGTTCACATGCACACACTTCACAGAGAGAGAGAGAGAGAGAGAGAATCCACCCACCAAGAGAGGAAGACACTTTCTTTAGGCTCTGTCTATCCTAAAGGAAGCTGTTTTACTCTGCCATCCCATATGGCCCATATTGATTTGTTGTGTAAAATAAGCCGTCTACTTAGCATCGTATCACTTTCTTGCAAGTGAGCGAGCCAACAATCATCCTTTTTGATGTGCATCCAGATGAATGCTTGCCAGCCTCTAATGAATGCACCACGGCACAGGGATGGCAGAAAGAACAGACAGCGTTGCTTTTGAACTATCATGCCCCAGCGTGATCTGCTTCCTTGATTCCTGACGCAACCTCTTTCCCTTGGACTGATCCTATTCCCAGACTGCAGGTGAGATATCTCAGGCTGGGAATGTCAAGACATAGCATTACATGGTACAGACCGAACTTTGCTCTGGCTACCTCATCTGAGTCAACTGCTATGACCTTGGAGCCTCAATCCTGGAAGATTTTTCCCAGCAATTCATTACAGTGGGGCATTGATGGGATGCAGAGCCCTCAGGGAAGTATGCAAAAAGCTCAGAGGACCCTCAAAAGCTCAGACAGAAGATTGAGTCAAGGCAGCGAGAAACCGCCCCTAAGTATACCTGGCTATGGGCGCATACCAGGCCCTCAATATGCCTCTCGTACTGTTCTATGGCTGCTCACTCCCAGGTATACCATGCAGCCAGGTAAGCTCTCCTAGAGGAGCGAGCCTTTCAAATGCCAAAATATGTGCATATTCTTTAATGCATGCAAGTTTGGACTTTTGTTTATACAATCAATTACTTCAGGAAGAAAAAGGAATGAATAGACTTGCCAAACATCACAATACGCATAAGGGCCTGCAAGGAACTGTTTCAGCAAAGAGCTGCAGCCACTGTTGTTCTTCCACTCACAGAAAGCTCTTTGAACCAACAGAGCCTCCAGTGAATGAAGGAGAGAAGGACACTCTGCTGTTTCCCCCTTTTTTCTACAGCCCCTGCACTCCCCCAGATCCGGGCCAGAGGGGTGCAAGATCTTCCAGAACAACATGGGAGGTGGGATTTTGTGGAACATGCGTCCCTCTCACTTGCATTCATGAAAGATCAAAGACCCTTTCACGACTGGAAGAGTAGGGTTGGCTTGCTTTTGTTTTTCTCTTCCAAACCACCAAAGGAACAAAAGAAAAAGATGAAGTAAGCAATAGTCACTCTTGTATTGGCAGAGATGGTGGTGATGTCATGTTAAAAACTGGTACCATAAAGGGACTTTCTGTTAGACTGAGTGGCCAATCTGTTCCTGTTGCTTATAAGAATGCAACAGAAATAGTTCTATTAAAGCCTGCATAATAGAAGCTTAAAAATATAAAAGGAAGTTATTAATGAGAAAGGTTTCTGCTTTTTTTCTTGACAGGGGAACAGTATCTACTGAGGCCAGTAGATTATTATTTATAAAGTTTGGATTGTGTGTGTGGTTATTTTTATTAAAATAGAGCATATGCAGGCATGTTCATGGGACATATGGAGGCCAGTGCACACAAATAAAGTTATTTGCCTATTAATAATAAGCTTAGATTAAATAGATTTAAAATGTTTCTGGGTTTGATCACAGAGTTTGCATCTTTAGTTTTGCATGCCTTAAAACCCGATGGGACTCGAGTGTATAAAAAGAAAATGGAAAGTAGAGTATGGAATAATGGGTCGGGCAGTAATGATGACAGAGAACCGTGGCCCATAGAAGCGTGGGATGAGTGAGAAGGAGAGACCGGAAACAGAGAGACCAAGGAGTGACACTTTAGGGAAGGCTAATTGTCACATTTTGCTCCCCATCAATGAAGCTCGTAATGGCGTGCCATGCAAGGACCCACCAGCACAAGTCCTATTACGCCCTGGCAAGGCCACTGCACCATGTGCATCCAGAGCAGACCACTAGCTTTGTGGGCTAAGTGTTTAGGGAACAGGCTAGAGAGAAGGGGTGTAAGACTTAGGGGTACATGAAGTGACCATTGGTGAAATAGTGTGTGGTGGGAGGGCATTTTGCCTTTTTTTGGGGTGGGGGGACACAAAGTAGAACTCTTCAATAGCTGCGGAGAAAGAACAATCTCTCTAAATAAAGAAAGAAAAGAAGAGCCTCAGTTAATGTGGACGGAAGCAGTTAGTTCATACTGGTGGATGAAAAGAAGAATGGATTAAGAAAAGAGAACCAAAACAAGTAAGAGCTCAGCTCATTGCATCTCCAACAATATTCAAATAATATTCATCATCAAAAGGAGCGTCCTGCCCATCAAAGGGAATATTTCATTCCCCACTACTTTCATCTGAAAGAAAAACTTGATAGCAAAAAAGAGCCGCTTCACTGAACCATCTTACCTTCGAGGCTCAGGCTAGTCTATTCGGGTAGGTTCAGGACCACTTCTTGCTATGTCAGCATTCACAGGATAAGGCAATACAACCTGGACCATTACTTGTAAGTAGCTGCAAGACCAGGTCAAATGTCTGTGGCTAATACAGAGAAGCACCTGCAGGACCAGGTTGAAGAGTGATATAAGTAGGTACAGGACTAGGCTGAATGCCGGGGGGGTGATATGGGTAAGTATCTATAAGATCAGAAAGACTGCCAACCTCATGAAGTAAACTATCAGTAACTAATTCTAGGGTCAGGAAGAACCATCCTTGAGTGTGTTGCAAAAAACAAAGTCTACTTCTTTTACTTCATCTGCTTGCCGCTGCTTGTGTGGGAAGGTCTCAAGGATAGGCTAGACATGCACATGGTGGGCATGTCATGAGCGGAGCTGGCTGGAGCTGGGGGTCAGACTAGATGGCCCGTGAGACCCCTTCTGACTCTATGTTTCTGTGTCTCGCCTACCATTCCCAGCAGCCCATCCTCTGTCTCAGTTCTTTGGCATTTGAGCAAGCCAGCAGGGGCTCTGTGTGGGGAATCCATTTTAGGGGTGCGAATGTATCAGGTTCCCTGGGCTGAGCTGCTCAGAATCCAGCCCTCTTGCTTAGGCCTGTGAGTATGACTTGCTGGCAAGCACACTGAAGGTTCACACAGGCCTGCCACGAATTGAACCCCACACAAAGGAAAGTGGTGCTCTCCTTCCATGCATGTAATTTGCAACCTTTGTTTGTGCAGCACATGACGCAGAAGGTTGCCGGTTGTGCAACCAGGGTTCTGTGGGCATTCAGCTTGCTTTCTAAGACAAGAGGTCTGCAAACTGAGGACAGCTGGATTCCAGGTAAGAGCATAATAACCCTAGCTAGACATTGCCCTGCCTTGCTACCTTTTCCTACTTTATGATCTTAGTTTCTTTAGAGCTACCTCCCAGCCCAGTTCTCCTAACCTTTTATAACCACCTTTTCTTCCTCCTTTCTTCCCTGGTCCGCCAGCATTTAGGCTTTATCCTTGCTCCTGCCCTGCCTCTTCCACTCTTCGCAATGACCTGAAGCCATTTAACAAGCCCTGGTCCTTATTCCCTGAAGAGCTGTACCCTCTGCCCAGAACCAGCATCCTCAAAGCCAAACCTCTTTAGACACCTTCCCTCACTCTCCTTCTCTTGGCAACCTAACTCACCTGGGCATTCCATACCACAAGCCTGACTAAGCAGCTGAAGTGCAAGGACCAAGGTCCAAGAACATGGGGAGCAGGAATGTGCAAGGAATCTGTTTTGTGTGGAAAATCTGCCAGATTCCCTGGTTTCAGCTTTGCAGCAGTCCAGAGTCTGAGTGCCTGGTGAGCGTGCTCAGTATTCGCGGGCCACTACCCAGGAACTGAGCCCCAGATACTGCCTAAGCAGCACCATTCTTTCCTGCTCACGACTGCCACTGGCATCATTGAGTGGGGAAGAAGGTTGGCTACCAGGGGTGCCTGCTTGCAGCTCTCCTCTTTCACATCCTGCAGCTGCCCCTGATGAAGAAGGTTGCTGGTTGTGCAATGGGAAGTCTGCAAGCATTTACACACTTCTTCTTGGCTCAGATCTTTCTGCAGAACTGGGCCAAGCACAAGAGGAAGCCCTCAGATTCTGGATGGACATCTTCCAGAAGGATTTGGAGAGCACTTGTCCGTTCAGCCAGCATCTCCGGCAACTGGGTGACTACTAGGATGGAGACCATGACTTCCTGAGGTCCTGGACTCACAGGTCCTAGACTCAGGAATGCATTTAAAGGCACAGGTCCACAAAGTCTGACTTGCACTGATGTGTACAGTAATATATTTTCTCGCTCATCCCTCCATAAAGCTTAAGGAATGAAATGCATGGAGCATCTGCTGTTGAAAGCAGACCGAATGAACATCTTAATGGGGTTTTTAAGGCACGGTACGGCAAACAGAGGCCTGAAAGGTCATTTAATGGAACAGAATCAGAACCAGTGACTGAACAGAGCCCTGCTTTCTGACATGCAGGGGGGAAAAATAATAAATCTGGCCATGTGCCAGGGTGCCTGTAAAGACTTCAAGTGGGCTGTTTGTTTGCAGGCCCCTTAATTCACTATTCCCAGTACTGACAGCCTCCAGCTGTGTCAAATATTTCTTTGCCGACCATACCAGTTTAATGGTATGCCATTACTTCAAACCAGCCCAATAAAAATAATATCAATAAAACCTTTAAAGACGGCTTCTCATGCCAAAGCCAGGCTGAAACTTGAAGGCTTTCAACAAAACTTTTCTTTTTTTTAAGCACGTCTCTGGCAGTATTATTCTTACTCAAGCAAACTCCTAGATGTTAGGAAGAATGTTATTCTTCTACTAGGTATCTCCCTACCTTGCTTATTGTAAGAACTTAAGAAGAACCTGTCTAGACATCAGACCAAAAGTCCATGAAGTCCAGGATTGTGGTTTCCATCGTGGTTAGTCCACTGCTTTCAGGAAACCGGCAGGCTGGCCTTGAAGGCCATTCTCACTGTGTACCACAGCAAGTGGTATTTAGTGATATTCTAGTGCCACATTGATTCATCCATCATGATGAATAGTGACTATGAAGAATAGAGGGTTCCTCCACTCCGTTTCCTGACAGTCTGAGAGACCACGGACTGTAAGGAAATAAACAACTAAGAGTGTGACCGGAATCCATTTTGGGTGTAGGAATCTCTTGGATTCCCTGGGCTCAGCTCCCTGGACTCTGGGCCACTTTCTCATGGCTGTGAATCTGACTTCCTGGTGAGTGGATCCAGTGTTTGTGTGATGCTCACCAGGAATCGAGTTCCATGTGCTTGACATACATACATACAAATAGCACACAGAGATTCCTGTAACTCTTCTGTTTTCTTCCTTCCTTCCTTCCTTCCTTCCTTCCTTCCTTCCTTCCTTCCTTCCTTCCTTTCTTTCTTTCTTTCTTTCTTTCTTTCTTAGCAATGCTGGTGGATTTTGTAATTAGTTGGCTCACTAATCAAATCTCACCTCCTTGCAATGCTCACCTTTCTCATGCCTCTGAACATGTGGTTTACAAATTCGCCATTCGGTTCAGAATTGAGTGCAAACTTCTGGGCATGTGTGTGCTGTGCCTAAACTGCACCATTTCCGAAGAGACATGGGGTTAGTTTGGTTAACCCTTTCCTTGCTTGATCCAGTGCTGCTTCTCTCCTCACCTTGCCTTGGCTCCACAGGGAGAAAGATTCCCCCACCCACATTAAAAATGTAGCTATCCCACAGTCTCCTTAGACATTTGTTTATTTATCCATCTATTGCATTTGTATGCCACCTCATAGCCAAAGGCTCTCTGGACAGCTCACAGTGCAATATAAAATATGAATAAAACACATAAAAATGACTAACAATAGCAAACCATAAACACTGCCATGGGTTCCTTGCAAGAGGAAAAATGTGGAATGTAATATAATAAAATAATAAATGCACTATATTAATAAATCCATAATGCTGTTAACTAGGGGACCATCTCTGAAAAAAAGAGGTGGCAACCATAATTCACTATACAAACACAAATTAAGCAGATGGAAATTCAAAGCCGCACTTTTAAGACCAAAGCACTAAAAACCCCAAGTTAGGACAGGCCAACCTATCATTTTCAGTTTCTCTCATGTTTTCGAAATAAAATCTCAAGTTCTTTTAAAATCTCAAGCTTTTAAAATGTAGAAATTTGGCTTTGGCTTATTTGTATAAAAAATGAACTGGAATGGAATTCTCATTCATCCCTAATATCAAACATAATCTTCACATAGGTCAAGAACTGGTCGCAGCCTCGGCACTGGGACTGAGATGTCCTCTCTTGCCCTCTCCCTGCCGGGAACCCCCCCCCCCCACAGCCCCCCAGCTCTGGCTCTTTTCTTTTGCACAAGGATAATTTGCTGCAGAAATAAAATGCCCATTTTTTTGTCTTAGGTTAATAGTTAACCCATTTAAAAACAAGGATCGGTAAGAACATCATGATAAAATATTAGAAGGTCTCAGCCAAATGAGAGGCAGTGGAAGCAAAGCTCTGTTTGCCTCCTTTGTGCAGCAATCCTGACACACCCGTGCAGTGAGACCCTCACCCACCAATTGGTTAGTTAATATATAGACAGAAAGCTGGTCTTATTTGTTCAGCCAGAGAAGTTAGTTATACTGAGTACTCATTTCCCCCATTTTGTTTAACTGCAATGGCCATTTTCACTTGCGGTCTCCCAAGAACTCCAATTGGAGGATTACTTCAGGGTTTCTGTTAGGAAAAGGCTGGGAGGAGGATGTACATTTTGGGGGAAATTCTGCTCGAATATCAGCATGGATGAGAATGCCTCAGGCCCCTAGACATTGTCAGAGAGGAGAGCTTGAACTCCCAGCTGTGGAGGCAGAGACAGTGCATGAAGCTCAGAGGTGGAAGCAGAACCCCAGCCTCCTCCCCTGCCCCTCACAAGGGGTGAAAGGGGCATTGGAGAGGGGGGCAGAAATAGGAGGCAGGAGCCTCCCAAGTGCGAGGGATCCAAGGGCCTCCTCAGCCTCTCTCCTTCCACCCCTGAAAATGTTTTCCCAGCACAAATTCTGGGATTGTGTCCTGGTTCAGGAAGTGCAGATCAGGTCAAAGTAAACAATGAACCTTCAGGTGTGACCATCACAATGGGAGCAGTAGAGGGTGAGCTGAACAAATCTCTTTCCATTCCTAAATCCAGCTTGGCCCAACAATGTTAGTTTTATACTTGCAATTCCAAACAACTGTTTTCATGAATATATAATCCAATAAATTGTAGGCTTCAAAGTTTAAGCCTTCTATAGATATGTATCAGCAACTAGGCAAAGAAAGTACAGTCACTACCCGTTTACCAGTCTTCTATTTATTTGCAGTACATTGATTTTTGTAATGAAGCATTAAAGACATGTAAAACAGTATGCAGGAAATGATTCTGTTCAGAAATGGCAATTTTCTTCTCCAGGCAGATCGAAATATGCCAGTGTCCGGTCACAGAGATAATGAGATTGTTATGTGGCTTTTATGTCTGATACAGCGGAAATCAGACACAGGTTGCTTTGATTTTCCTCTCAAATTATCAGCAGCAATAATCCTTAATGACTCCAGACCTGGTCATAGAAGACATGGCTGGTTACTGCTGGCATGACTATAAAACAGAAACCATTACCTTCTTCAACAGTTATGAGCCCTGCCAGCTAAGGAGCACCTTAGCACCAGAACACCTATAAATATCAGCTGCTCTGAGTATAATGGAATTTGGGACGTGGCTTACGATATGTCATGTCTGAGTCAGAAGCCACCTTGTGGGTTGGGTTATTATACAATCATAGACTTTAAGCACTGCAAGGGTCTTTGCAGGTCATCTCATCCAACCTCTCTAGCCCAGAGCAGGACCTACAAAGCTGGGTGAAACCACAGTATCCCATCCCATCCCCTGCTTGAATTCCTCCAGTGAACAAGAGCCCACTGGTTCATAAGTGAGTCCACGCAACTGTTCTTACAATTAGGAAATACTTCCATAGTTTAGCTGCGATTGGCTTCCTTCTTCAGTTCTAGTTGTGCCTTCTGGAATGACGGGAAGACAGTCTTCTCCCAGTAGAACAGCGTTTCAGTTTTTTGAAGATGGCTGTCCTGTCTTCCCTTAATCCTCTCTTTTCCAGGCTAAATATGTTCAACCCTTCATCCTGTCTACACAGGACTCTGTCTCCAGGTCCCTTTGTATTGGGAGTAAGAAGGAAGGTGGATTGGGCCAATCATTCCCACAGACTGCTGGCTGCATTCCAGATGACGAAACAAGAATTAGACAGTGAAGCAAATCTCAGTGAGATTGGGGAGGATGGGCTAGGTCAAGACTCTGAGATGCAGGAGGCAGAGGTGGTTATCTCAAGGCAGGTGCTTTGCCAAGCCAGGCAGATCCTGGAACGATCAAGATGTATAGCCAGTGGGAAAGGTCCCCGAGGATTTTACACACACACACACACACACAGAGTTATTTATTTGGAATGCTTCTATACCATCATTTATTCTAAAAGACTCTCATGAGGGTTTACAAAATTACAATAACACAACAGTAAAAAAAACCCAGAACAATTAAAAACTCTAAAATACCACTGCATAATATTAAAATATACAGTTTAACAATTAAAACCTAGGTGACTAAAAAGGGTTTGGACTGGTGCCAGAAAGAGTAACACATTAGTACCAGATGCTCCTCTCTGGGGAAAAATTCTCCCAGAATGAGGAATTCTCAAATGCAGACCAGCCCCCTTCCCATTATCAACGCCACAGCATGGCATCAGCACAGACGGGGGGGGGGGGGGTCCCATTGAATGAGCAGTGCATGGAGAGGAGGCATCTTCGCCATCAGGGAGCCCTTCCCGAGTGGATGTTCACAGGGGAGTTCCTGGAGGGAAACACTAGATTGGGTTCAACAAACCACATGCTCAGAGATCCATTCTCTGGAAACAGTACCTGGGAACAGTAAAAAAAAGTTTGCAAGGAGAATGGTTGCTGGCTGGTGATTGTTCAAAGAGGGAAGCAGCTCATGACCGTTCTGGAATGCCGCCAACAGTCCATGGGAACGATTGTCCGGGACTTCCATCCGTCTTGTTTCCAACACTCAACATTTTGGTCATTCACCTCTAGACATGCTCCAGTTTGCCATGGTCCATTTTAAGATGAAACACCCACAGCTGAACTCAATGCTGTAGGAAGACAGTGCTGAGCTTTTATTGGGATGCTTTACAACAGGACCAGGAGGAAGCAAAAAATAAACACCTTTCTGTAATACAAAGTTTTTAAAAATGTTTTTATCATTTTTTAAAATGTTTTTTTAAAAAACATTTTAGACATTTTAAAAACTTCCTTGTTTTTATCATTATTTTTGTTTGCAGTGTGTTGTGTGTTGTTGTTGTTCTGGTTTCTTTGTTCTTTGGTTTTTTTGTTCTTTCTAAGCTGTCCAGAGACTTTTAGTAATGGGATGGCATATAAAAACTTTAAATACATACATACATGCATACATACATACGGATTTTTTAAAGGAACAGTTAACTGCTAAAACAGTTAAAATAGGTCTGTAAAAAACTCTGAGATGGGTATCCCAATCAAGCTGTTGGATAATCTTAGAAATCTTTAAGTGGACTGTTTTAACCTGGCACCAAAACAGAGGCAAGTTAATGATCTGGACACTGTGCTCAAGTTAATGGAGGCAACGACCGAATCCAGTTTTTCGGTACCTGAATTGCACCACTGGCTCATGTTCCACTTGTGATCTCCTAAGTCAAGAGATTCATTCAACAGGCACTGTTGCCAAACTATGTCAGTGTGGTTTAGTGGTAAAAACCACAAGACTGGGACTCATGAGATCTGGGTTCAAGTCCCCACACAGCCATGGAGCCAACTGGGTGATTTTGGGCCAGTCACAGACTCTCAGCCCAACCTATCGCTTGCTGTTGTGCTGTTGTGAGGATCAGATTAAGAGGAGAGGGAAATTGATGTAAGCCACCTTGAGTTCTTTGAAAGGAAAAGGGAGAAAAGGATAATAAATAAATAAAATTATTTGAATTGATCATTATTAAGCACATATATATCATACACTTCAGGCAAAGTGCAGAGGGTAGCAGGTGTGTTCCTCTCTTCCTACCCACATAACAACCTTGTGAGGTAGGTTAGAAACAGAGCGAATGGCCAAAGGTCATCCAGCGAACTTTAACACTGAGCAAGAATTAGAACCTGGACTAACTGGTTGACATAAAACTGCCAGGGATGGGAAGGTAAGCAGTGCTGGAGCCTGACCTGTTTCTTTGTTTCCACCTCCAGAGTTGTCTTCTCTCACTCTCACTCCTGAATGAAAGCATCTCTTTCCTCCCTAAAACATGAAAAGGGTGCATTTTTGCATGTGAAAAATGTGTACTTTTCCAAGCAAGCACATCCGCATGCATTCCCCTTCCTGGTCTAAAGCAAAAAAATGCAGTTTGGGGAGGGTGGTGTGCATTTTTGAAAGCACTTGCTTATACACTTGTGCACTTCCAAACACCCACACAAATTCAGGCGATTGCAAACATTTCCCAAGAATTATGCTTCTGCTCATATTCAAGGTTGGGAATGGTTTTGTGAAGAGGAACAAAATATTGTACCTCTCTCCTCCCTGTTGCACTGGCTCCTATCCAGTGGAGCTCATCTGATGTTTTTAACCTTTGTGGTGGAAAGGGCTACTGTAGCATGTGATGGGGCAGGATATGATAAATTAAGAATTTCTTCTTCTCCCATAGGCCAAAATGGTTACAGGGGAAAAATCCCTCAGTGTTTAGTTTGCCTGTGAAATCAGAAATTGCTTTTACTGAACTTAGCTCCATTTGTTAAAATAATATATTTCTGCTTGCTTGGAGGCCATTCAACAGGCATACAGTGTGTGCCTTGGGAGAAGAACTAAAGTGAAGGATGGGTATTGAAAAAGGTAAACAAATGGTCTGAAAGGAGACATTTGGGTCTGGTGGATGAAAGCAGGCTTTGCTATGAGTAAAAATATATTGCAAATATTGCACAGAAAATGAAAATAAATACCCAGCATAACATGGAGATTGCATCACTAAAATGCTTGCAGGTGGCTAATGGGATGGGGCTTGTCAGGTCCCCTCCATGTGCCCAGCCGTGAAAGGGCTGCCTAATATAGAGCCCCTTATGCAGTACGGCTCCAATGGAGTGGCAGCCGTCTTCTTTTCCTAGCCACCAATATGTTGTCCAGGCTTCCATTTCAGAGGAAATCAGGAGTGAACGTTTGGAACAAAATCAGGCATGTTCAAAGTTCCAGTATGAGCACACACATTCTGATTCCTGGGTTCTCGCCCCTGAAAGAAGCGTATGTTGAGCAAAAAAGGAGTGGACCTTTAAGTTCATTTCACCCACCAATCTCCAAAGGAGTGATCCAATGGACCATCACCCTTGGCTTGATACACACAGCCCTGCAGTGGCTGCTCACCTGCAGAAATGGCCCCACTCCTGAAAGGACTGGGGGTTCAGCCAGGCGTTAGTCAACCTCCTGGGGCACAGCAAGGAGCCTGCTGGATGCTGCCCCCAACTCACCTCCTCCTCTTTGCTGTCTCCCACACTTGCTCCCTAACAAGGACAAGCAGCCCAGTTCTCCTGCTCCTTAGCGTCCTCCGGTCTTGCAGGCAAGTAGTTCCTTCAGCTGGCTGGTCTTGCGTGTTGTGCCCACGAGCCGCAGTCATGTGCCAAGGACAAGAGGGTAAGGGTCCTTCAGCTGTAACCCATCAGCTTTCATCTTGGACACAGACCAGAGCTAGTGACACCTGCAGAACAGTGTGAAATGACAACTTGAGAGATTCTGTGATCTTAGAGTAACAAGCGGCTCTTTTCAATTTTGTTTCCTCTCCCTCCCTCCTTCTTCCTCTCTCTCTCTCTCTCTCTTTCCTTCCTCCTCTCCTCTCCAAAAAGTGACCTTGTTTTCTTTCTTGAATGTTTGCAAGTAAAGAATGCTACTCCCCACTTTCTGTGACATGGACTCTTTTTGAGCAAGTTCAGTCGTTCAGTCGCCACAGTCCAATCAAATGAGTCACCAAGTCTCAGTCAGGCTTATCAAGTTTATTTATATTCATTCATTTATTATTGCTTTTATATATGGCTCAAGAGCCATACACGGCTCCCAGAATGGTTTACAAAAAAGCAGTATTAAAATAGATGTTCAAAATTACATCGTATAACTAATACAACAATAAAAAGCAATAAAATAAACATAATTACAGAAGGTCATTTTAAGTCAATCTAAAAATCTCTCCGTAAGTCTCTAAAATTCTAAGTTGAATTTACCTTCCTGTACTAGAAGTTCATCCTATTTATTCCCCATACATTGTGTGGACTATGCATTGTCTATGGACAATCTGAATGTCCAGCCCATCCATATTTCTACATTCAGCCGTGTCTTGGCCAGTGGCAAAAAACACCCTGAAGAAAAGCCACAGGGCAGGCATTCGTGTGTGGCAACGGTTCAGATGAAGGTGGTAGAACTTACGCCTTCAATTACAAGGCAGTTCAACGGTTTTAAAACCCTGTTACTTTTCTTGTTTCAGTTTTATCTTTGCAAGCAATCCTGGGGTCCAGTGGAGTAGTACATGAAAACGGGAGTGCTGATGCCCTGGTGAAATAGGAACGCAGGAAGAGTTGTGGTGGAGCAGGCCAAGGTCCATCTGGTTCACACGCTGGCTGATCAGCTGTCCATGGGAACTCACCAGCGACAGCACATTCCTGCCTGAGCTCTCCGGCCACTGGTGCGCACAGACACGTGGCCTCTGATCCCAAAGGTAACACAGTGGCCTCAGGACCAGGAGCCACGGAGACCTTCTCCTCCATCGACTAGTCCAGTTCCCTCTGAAACCTGTCCAAGTTGGTGGCCATCACTGTATCCTGTGCAAGCAAAGTTCTTGGCTTAATTATGCATATATGAAGAGCTGCTTCCTTTTTCTCTGTCTAAAACCTCCAACAAATCAGGCTCATGGAAATGAACCTGGGTTCTGGAGTATGAGAGAGGGAGAGCAATGTCCAACGTTTTGTAAACATCTATTAGGTCTCTCACCATTTTTTAAACTAAACAATCCAGGGGCTTGTAACCTTTCCTGGCAGGAAGTGGTTCCAGCCCCTTGACCAGTTTAATTTGTTTACTATATTTATGTTCTACTTGGTTTTCCTGCAAGAGACACAAAGCAGGAAAACCAGGAGCACTTCCTTCTTCCATATATCCTCACAACAACCCTGAGACCTGTGAGTCAGTGACTGGTCCAAGATCACCCAGTGAGCTTTATTTATTTATTTACATGTATTTATAGGCCACTTCTATTTGCCGAGGCCTTCCTAAGTGGCTTACAATGCATAACACATATCAACAGAGTAAAAACGCATCAAAAACCTATTAAAACCTAATGAAATAAACATCTAGAGAATGCTTTAGAAGGGCCACAGCATGCAGGCTAAATGCTAAACAATTTCCTAAAACGATATGGCCAGGTTGGACCAGACCCCGGAACTCCCGTGTCCCCGTCCAGCATTATCCTGCTTCCCTTGTCTGCACTTTCCCCAACGCCACAACATCCTTATGCAGGTATTTGCTGCAGGGGCGGTCGATGAGCTTGCACTTGCCTTTGGGATATTCTGTGCTACTCCAGGCCGGAAAATGACCCGCAGCTGCTCTAGTTTCCCCTCCACCTGTCAGGGAGGTTCACCCACTGCAAGTCCCAAAGTCCCAGGTGAGGGAGGCAGCAGGAGCTAAGGCAGAGGCGAGGAGCCCATTGCTTTGTTGAAAGCCACAAAGGCCATCAGGGATAAGTTGCCAGTAGTGGGCAGGCCTGGGGCTGGCAGCGGATGGGGCTGTGGATTTCTCCCTCCCGCTCTTCTGGTCACCACAGGGGGATGTTGCTTGGAGCATCTCTGCTCAGGCTGCACAGCCAGCAGAGGTGGGGAGGCCAGCGAGCACAGGCCAGGGCCGAGCAGGGGATGCAAAATCAAAACAGAAAGTGGAGCAAAACCAGCTGGGTAGGGAAGTGGGACCAGTTGCTCCAGCCCATTTGCATGGCCTCATGTTAACAGGCAATGTTTCAGTATTTGCTGGTGTTAAGAAATGGGCATGAGACCCCTGGGAGGAATCGACTGCCCAGGAAAAAACAGACTCCCGTAATTCCAGAATGTTAAAGAACCTTATTGTCAAAGGTGCCGATTAAAAATTACTATGTTTTTTATTACATGGTGATAGCATACAAATTATTAGACACTACTCAGTAACAGAGAGTGGGAGCAGAAATCCTAGTTAAACTGTGATTTTAGATTGTCAAAACAATCTGTGTTGCACCTCAGGGCACAGCTGTTAATACAATCATAAAATAGAAGCAAACCCATGGAAGGTATTCAACGCTACTCTATGGTTAATCTAAAAGGCTTTGTTTTCCATTGTGACAAGTCTTTCTACATTCTGAAGCTGTGACCTGCCAAAACACGTTCTTTTTAAATGAAAGAAAATGATCATTTGACTCACACACACACCAGATCCGAAATTTTAACAAGCTCATTAAAGAAAACATCTTGACAAGTGTCTTGATTTAATAGTATCCCTTACTAGTTTTGAAACTCTGTGTTATGACTGAAAGACAAGAATGCAAAAGCAAATAGTGCTTTGGCTCTAGCACTTGCCCCTAATTTCTTGCTTCATTTTTCTTTTATTGTCATGATTCAGACATACAATTGGCAATGGAGATAGCGACTTCCTATAAGTGCCCCATTGCAAAGTATGAGTTACCTGCTGTTCTGAATTGAATCTAAGCTGCTGTGTTATGAGCAACGGCACCTGCTGAGGAAACAAGGTCGAACTCTGGTGACCTGCTGCCCAGAAAAAGGAACTAGCACATCTATGGAAAGAAGCTATGGAAATAACTTTTTTTTATGCTTAATATCCTCTTTTAAAATAGTATGTAGCTATTTGTTGAAACTATACCTTGTTGCTTCAACTAGTGGGGCTCCCAAAGCATAAAACAATACAAAATAGAACACAGCAATACAATCTACAAATATGACATAAAAACACAAATAATAAAATTCAATGGCCACACTGTCAGCATCTCAGTACCACAGATGGGTTATTCTGTAACCAAAGTATGCGCAAAACTGTCTGCTTCCGCTCAGTGGGCCACCTGCATTCCAGGCCAAATCTCTTTGCACTTGGATGATCAAAATCTAAAGGTGGCAAAACCACTAATAAAATGCCTGGGAGAAGAACAGCATCTTTGCTTGGCATCTAACTGGCATTAAGAGTTGTGCTCGACCAAGGGGTCGGCACACATGCATGGAAGTGCGACTGGCCGCGGCCTTAAGTGAGGAGCAGCGGATGCTGGAGGAGCAGCAGCACAGGTGAGAGACCAGAGGACAGGAGCAGAGATGCTGTGCAGCCTGCCCAGCACTCACTAAGTTCACCTGCCGCTCTCAGAGGATGGGATGTGTAGTCCCATTGCCAGTTCCATTCCTCTATTGCTGTGCTGGCCTTCTGCACGTGGAATGGGGTCAAGGGGCTCCCATGATATCCTCCATCTCAGGCAACCAAACCTGTTTCAACAAAGGATATCACTGAAAATACATCAAAGGACACCAGCACATCGAGGACTAGAGGCAATGTCCTCTGGATTCTGGAAACTCGGGTGAATGAGCCGCAGGCTTGCAGTATGTCTAGATGGCCACATTGCCTGATCTGGCAAAGCATCTCTTATGGTCTTACCAAACCCGTTTGGCTCCTTCTCCCACTGTGGTGTGTTGTGCAGTCAGTCCCTGAAGCAAAACTCAAGAACAGTGCTTGTTGGGAGCTGTAGTCGGACAGCACAAGGAATATGAACTGAAGAGGAGGAGGTTTGGCCTGCACCATGCAGGACGCACTGAGCTGATTCCACAGCTGGGTGCATGTCTTTGTTCTAAAATAAACCATCTTCGGGTTGGACTTGGCCTCAGCGAAGTCGCCCAACACACCGACTTCTCTGGCGATGCTGCCAATCAAAGTGACGACAGTTATTTCTTTTCCTCTCATTTAAAAGACTGATACGTTGCCTTCTACAGCAAACCCAGACAAACTCTAAACCCATAAAATGCAATAAACCCATGATAAAAACAATACAAATAAATCATCAGCATTAACCATAAAAAATAGCACTATAGATACAATAGCTTCCAATTAATTTGTGTCTCAATCTTAGGCCAAGGTAAATATAGGAGATTTTAGGTCCTGTTTGAAAGCCTGTGGCAAGAGTGGAAAAAAAGAAACCTTTGAGAGTCCACTGGGGGTGTACAATCAAAATAACATTTACAATTTATTCAGACATACAGGAAGATACGTGCACATTTAGGCAGCCCCCAAAGGGGCTACAAAGACCGATGCTTTTATGACCTACTATTAACATATACAGTTTGAGAGGGATCAGCCAGGAGATGAGGTAAGTAGATTAGAGTAAAACGATAGGGCTGAACACAAAACAGAGAAGAACCTTCAGGACAGGACATTAGCATATCTAATAATCCCTGAGCAGGACAGTCAAGCATTAGCATCTCTAAGGTGTAAGCAAGACTTGTAACATGGATTCCTGATCAAATCAGGAATCTCACCTTAAGTGCAAAGCTGTTCTTAGTGTCTTAGCAGCCATATTATGGCAAATCTTTTGCTCATTTGTGCTGCAGTGATAAAGCCTGGCAAACAACAGCTTAAAGAGTTCCAGAAGTTGGGGACAAGGGGCACAATAGAGGACAACATACCAGCAGGGCAAGGGACACAACAAGGACAACATACCAGCAGGGCCAGCGGTGCTGATCTCTGAGAATGTGGCCAGGATGTTACAGGTGAAGATCGTGCTCTAGGTAACTAGGATGCAAATTATCTAGCTCGACTATCACAGCTTTAAATTGGGCCTGGAAAAGTTCCATTCCTGTTTGCGAATCTTTGCACTTATCCCATCACAACTCCAAACCCCAGCAGCCATGGGACATTTTCCATGTTTTGGAACATTTTTCTCAGTTTCCCAAACTTGCATCCATGTTTGAAAGTGTGCACCTGTGCAAATGTGCATTTGTGTGATGTCCCCCAGACAATACACACTTTGGGGCAGGAAAAAATGCACAGCTGGATACAAAGATATTTGCATACAGGAAGGCAAATGAGCTGAAGCAAGCTTTGAGGGTGACTTTGGAGAAGTTCAGTGAACACAAACATTAAATGCACCGTTCATCAGTGCAACTGGTATGAGACAGAGGCCCCAAGACCCAAACATCTCGCACCTACCAAAACCCAAGCAGTTGCATTTTGTACTGGTTGCTGAATGAGGATTCAAAAAGGGTAGGGTTAGACCAGCTATATTGTCATGCAGGAATCAGGAAAGCAGCCTTACTGAAAACCTACAAAACTACTGGTAGTAAAGGAACCTAACCTCCTTCAGGACTTGCTGCCCTACAGAGGAGTCTGTTCCACTCTCTATTCGCGTCCGATGGAGCACACATTAACTGCTTTGACAGTATGTTGAAATGGGTTGGATTCTTGGATGTAATCAGGGAGTGAGCCAGTATTTACAGAGGAAGAAGTACTGCACGGGAATGGAAGGTGCGTTTTCATTCCTACAAACAGGAAATGATTGAGAAACTAGCAAGCACAATCATAGCAGAGATTTCCGGAAGTTATATCAGCCTTATTTAACACATTCTCTGCCAGATGGATAGCTCTGCAATCACAACGCAATCACATTTTGAGGGGGGAAAAGCAGCAAGCAAAAGCTATTTTATTCAAGAAGGTCTGAGGGCTATAAGTGGCTGTGTTGCTCTTTTTCCTGTAATCATGTTTACATTGCATGTTAATATACTTAACTGTTTAAAGTATTTAAAACTTGTAAGACACTTTAGTGAGGTTTGCCAGTTTTTATCATTGCTGGCCTTCAGACGAGCCCTAGAATCTCTCATGTTTGCCTTGGCCCAAGACTGAGTCATGCATTGCTGGGTCTGCAGTGCTATCTGGTTGGAATGGTTAATGGTGATCTTTTATTTGTATTGTTTTTATCACTGCTTTATTATTTCGGCTGGGTTTACTCTAGAAGGCAGCTTATCAGTCTGTTACATGAAATGAAATACAAGTGGTCACCTGTTCCTCTTGTCTGGCAGCATTGCCAGAGGGGTTGGTCTGTCAAACAACTTTGCTGAGACAAAGTCCAACCCAAACGGGGCTTATTTGAAAACCAAAACATGCGCAAATGGTAATACATTTATCATTTTCTTGACTAAAGTTTCTCTCTCCCCAACACCAACACGCAGTCATAGCTAACTGGTCGATCGTAGAGGCTGATTAACTTAAGCAAAGGCATGCAGGACAATCAATCCAACGTAAGCGATGGGTTTTGCAATCAATATCTGTAGATGCTCCAATGAAACATGCCAAGATCCATCAAACATGGCGCACTCTGTAACTTACAACTAATTCAGTGCAGGGGTTCCATTCTCAGCTGCTCAGCATCTGACATTACCTCCTCTTTTGCTAGATTTCTTTGTGCCTAAGTAAAGAAACACCTCAGGAAGATGCCAAAATAAGTATAGTCTATTAAAAGTGATACTTCTAATTATTACTTTAAAGGTGATCCCTCTAAGGGCCAAACTTGACAGCCCAGCTTCCAACATGAACTGTTATGTTTAATCCTTCCCGTCTCTTATAATGTCTAGGACAAGGTAGCCATGTCCAGACATCACTACACAGTTCAGCTTTAATTTCCGTTCTTGCATTTTGGGAAATTATAGTACCCCTTAGACAAAATCTGGCATGGCTGACCTTATTTTTTTAACTGTAATTTCTGCAATCCACCAGTGTGTTGCAAAAAGCAAGATAACATACTCGGGATCTTGGAAAGCAGGATTAAACTATGCTGACCCTTCTATGTCCTACTGCAACTCCTTGTGTACCTAACGCTAAACATGTGCATCTCAAACCATCTCATATTGTTTCTTTGTTCATCCCACCTCTAGTTCCCTTCCTCTGTTCATTCCCTTGTCTCAAAGTTTAGACTGTAAGTTCCCTGGGCAGGGACTTCTCTTCTCTTACTAATACATCTACTCCAGTGTTCTTTGCAAGAATCACAACAACACAAGATTGTCCACAAGACAGTCCACCACAAATTAGCCAGTGGGTCATAACTGCACTACCATGAACCTTCTGCCTAACCTAGTTTAAGAATTGTGCTGCAAATTGAATTCCTGAAAACACAAGTCAAATGTATGCGTGGGACCTGTGCAAAAGGTAGCCATGGTTAGGCGTCTGCCAAGGGCCTGTGCCCTAGAAGGGCCCTAGGAATGAGCACCGCCTGAAGTTGCTCCTTCTCCTTGCCATGGCATTCATCTGCCTCTCTGGCCCAGGCAACAGTGGCAGTAAGAAAGAGGAGGAAGAGCTGCCATGGCCTACCTGAGTACGGACTCTTTTCCTGTCCAGCAAGCAAGGATTCACAATGATGAGAAACAGAAGGTGAAGCAAGAGCAGCTGGTGTGGAGAGGAAAGAGCATTGAGTGAAGGACGTTTTGATCAAGAGTTCCCCAAAACCTGGAGCTGGCACTGTGTGTATCCTACACATCTCTCAAACTCACCTGGAGGTTATTTATTTATTTAAAGTTTTTATATGCCGTCCCCACTGCTACACAGCTTCGGGACGGCTCACAACACAAATAAATAAAACAAATAGAATTACAAATTACAATTAAAACTTGGAAACACACTGGCTGCATGATTAAAACTATAAATATTAAAGATTATTAAAATACTGTTTGAATAAAAAGGTCTTGGCCTGGAGCCGAAAAACAAATAACGACGTCGCCAGGCGGACCTCTCTGGGGAGCACATTCCACAGATGGGGCACCACCACAGAGAAAGCCCTCCTCCGGGTACTTTGCTTCCTGATATCTCTTACGGAAGGCTCCCGGAGGAGAGCCCCTGCTGCCGATCTCAAGGGGCGGGAGGGCAAATATGGCCGTGGGCGTTCCTTCAAGTATCCGGGTCCCAAGCCGTTAAGGGCTTTATAAGTAATTACCAACACCTTGAATTGAGCCCGGACTTCGATGGGAAGCCAGTGAAGCTGGTAGAGGACTGGGGTTATATGAGAATAACGCCCAGTCTTCGTCAGCAACCTGGCTGCTCTATTTTGCACCATCTGAAGTATCTGGACTGTCTTCAAGGGCAGCCCCACATAGAGCGCGTTACAGAAATCCAACCGGGAAGTAACCAATGCATGCGTCACTGTCGCTAGGCAGTCGTCCTCCAGGTAGGGACACAGCAGATGAATCAGCCGAAGCTGATGGAAAGCGCTTCTCGCCACCACCGACACTTGAGCTTCCAAAGTCAGCTCCAGGTCGAGGAGCACTTCCAAGCTGTGGACCTTGTCCTTTAGAGGGAGTGCAACCCCATTCAGGACAAGCTCCAAGTCACCTACCCAGGAGTTCGAACCACCTACCAGCAGGACCTCCGTCTTGTCTGGATTGAGCTTCAGTTTATTGGCCCTCATCCAGCCCATTATCTTGGCCAGGCACCGGTTCAGTACAGCCACTGCCTTACCTGGATTGGTTGAAAAAGAGTGGTAGAGCTGGGTATCATCAGTGTACTGATGATTCCACAGCCCACACCTCCAGATGACCTCTCCCAGCGGTTTCATGTAGATGTTCAAGAGCAAGGGGGACAGAATAGACCCCTGCAGAACTCCATGGCATAACTGCCATGGTGCAGAGGTAGTCCTCCAGCACCACCTTCTGGAATCGGCCGTCGAGGTAGGAGCAGAACCACTTCCAAGCAGCGCCTCCTACTCCCAGCCCCCTTAGCCTATCCAGAAGGATACCATGGTCAATGGTATCGAAAGCCGCTGAGAGGTCCAGGAGAACCAACAGGGATGCACTCCCCCTGTCTCTCTCTCTCTGCACAGGTCATCGTACAGGGTGACCAAGGCAGATTCAGTACCATACCCGGGTCTGAAGCCGGACTCAAATGGGTCCAGATAATCAGTTTCATCCAAGAGAGCTTGGAGTTGTCTCGCCACCACCCACTCCAGCACCTTGCCCAAAAATGGTTAAATGTGGATGAGTCATTTTGGAAGAGTGGACAGAATTGGGGCAAGGAGATCAGAGTTCAAATCCTTGTTCAGTTACGAAATGGGATGTATCAGAGCTTCATTTCAGTTCATCTTTTACCAGAATTTACCCAGGTTACACCTCCCAGAACCGGAAGTGGGCCCATTTCCCATCTGCTGCCAATGCCCATACCGTTCCAAACAATCTGGCACAAATTTGAGTTGCATTGTGCTTTGTCAGGACTAAATAAGCCAAACCTCTGCCATTATATGAGCAGAGAAAGCCTGAAACTGACAAGAACAGTTTTAAACTGCTGAGATGGGCATCCTGATATGATCAGGAAACTCATGCTGTCGGTCTTGTACCTCACCTACACCTGCTTTAGATGTGTTAATATATGCCTGCCCTGGGTCCCTTGCCCCATTTGTCCCTTGTCTTGATCCGTTTGTTTTCATTTGCCTTTGACAAACTGCTCTTACGACTTGCCTGAACATCCTGTACAAACTCTTTCTTCGTAGTCTCTTTTGGACTACCTCCATGCAAGATTGAGGGAACTGGGTCTCTTCAGCCTGGAGAAGAGGAGACTCCGAGGGGATCTGTTGGCAACATACAGGTATGTGAGGGGGTGTCACACAGTAGAGACCTGTTCTCTCCTGCAGAGGAGGTCAAGATGCGTTCCAACGGAGCAAAGCTCAAGAGCCAAGGTTCAATTTGGATGCCAGGAAGTACTTTGTGACAGTTAGGACCCCAAGGGTGTGGAATGGGCTTCCATGGCAGGTGGTTGAGGCCCCATCGGTGAGGGTGTTCAAGGATAGGCTGGACATGCACATGGTAGGCATGTCATGAGCCGGGGGTCAGACTAAATGGCCCAGGAGGCCCTTTCTGACTTACTCAGTTTCTATGTATGACTGAATAATGTATAATGTTCTTTTGATTGCACACCCCCAGCAAACCTGCATTCACTGTCTCTTGACAGCTTCAAGGTGAATTCAGCAAAGCTCCATAAGCTTGCATTTTCTCATTTGCACAAACCTACGGACAAAACTCAGTGGCTGGTTTTAGGCAAGCAAACTCCCTCAGCCTATCCGACTGCACAGGGTATTTGTGAAATATAAAATAGGGTATCTCTGGGTGTGCTACCCTGAGCTGCTTGGAAAAGAACAGTATACAAGGACGATCAATTTGTAAACAGTGTAAAATATGCAAAATAGGATTGTGTTTCACCATTGGCTGAGCAAAGAATATTGATTAACAGAAGTGCAATGGTGGTCGTCCTAGTGGCTCATCAGATTGTGCTCAAATTCCTTTTTCTTCTTGTGATTCCAATCCCTTTAATGTAAAATCCTGCCTATTATTTTTAATAAGGCCTTTGTCCATTAAAAGTGTTTTTTGAAAACAGTCTTAATCTACCTCATTCTTCTGGAGACCAATAGGGCAATAGCACCTTGTAACAAGTTATTCAACCTTTCACCTTGTCTTTGTACACTCCTTTGTGTACACAACCTTACAATCTAAACACTTTTAGCCTTGCCAACCATTCTGCTCTTTGTATGAATGGTGAAAGCATAGCTGGGCTTTCATTACTTCACTGGAGGAAAGAATTGCCATAATCTCTTACTTATCTCCTGCCATTGTTTGCCATCTTGGAAAATGAGATGTTGTTGGAACAGGTGAAGCTTGACCTTTAACTTCTTTGCTCTTGGGTTTCATCTTGGTTGGCAATTAAGTTGGAATTGGGAAATGGGAAAGAAGAACGATGAGATACAGCGCATTTTCTGAAGAGTAAGCACACTTTGTCAGTTCCAGCTTTAAGCACAAAATAACAGCAAATTCTCTTCTTCCCGTAGTCTCACAGCTTGTATTCCGGGGGGAAGTGGGTTGCATCCATAACTCTAGGTTCAGAGCTTAGACACAGAACAAAGCAGTCTTGGATCCTGCACAGCAGTTGGGTGGGGAGAGATTTATGTTGTCCCCAATCTCTGTACAGTCCTGTAAGCTCCGAAAATCTGAAGAACTGGGGGACAGTTCTTATGGAACTTATGACCTTTGGAACAGGTCATAAGCTGAAAATGGAGGGTTCAGGCTGAAAGGGAAATCAGCAAAAATGCCCCCACCCTTTCCTTTCACAGATCCTCCTGCCAAAATGAATCCCCTTCCAGAAACATAATGTTTCCTTCTGCAAGTGTAATTGTGTGGTGTAGTGGTTAAGAACATGGGACTGGGACTCAGGCGATCTGGGTTCTAGTCCCCACTCAGCCATGGAGCCAACTGGGTGACTTTGGGCCAGTCATAGACGCTCAGCCCAACCTACCTCACAGGGCTGTTGTTGTGGGGATAAGATGGAGAAGGAGAATGATGTAAACTGCTTTGAGCCCTTTGAGGAAAAAGGCAGGATATACATCGAAAAATAAATAAATAAATAAATAGTTCTATCCCCAAATCCAACCCAAATCTACAAGAGCAAACCCATTGTGGATTCAAAAAAGTGACTGATGAGACTTTGCTGCAGTACCCAAGAAGTCCCTTCCTTCATAAGTGGGAAGTTGTGATGGATGGGCTGCTATTTGTGCGGTTTAGAATTCAGATGCTCACAGCCCCGAGGCAGCTTGTGACTGCTGGCCATGCTGATGCATCACACTTTATCACTTTGCATTGTTATTTCCGAAGCCTTTAACACAACTGTGCAAAGGCGCCAGTGTTCCTAGGCAAAGAAAGCATTTTGAAGGACCCTAATACATGATGATTCAATCAGAAACCAGGACTCTGTTTCTTCAGAATGCCACCCTTCTGTTTTTTTATATGGGCCTCAAATTATTGCAGATATTCAGCCCATGCAATCTGTGAACTGTACGCAATCAGGACCATGCACAAATACATCCTGTATTCATCACTTCACCTTATCCTTTTCTTACTAGCATGGTGCTAACTGGATATTAATATAGTCTATGTCAAGACACACAACTTGCAGCCCTGGGGCCCCATTGTGGCACTTGGATGATCTCTGGGCAGTGTCTGACACTTTTTTCCTGGGATACATGGGGGGTGGGGGGAACATTTCTCTTAACGAACTTAATCCGTTCCAGGACTCTGGTTGTGACCCAAATTGGTCATAAGCCAAGTTAAATTTCCCTATAAGGTTCAGTGTAAATAAGGTTAATCCGTTCTGTAACTATTTTTTTAATCAGAAAAATGTGAAGCGAAGTGACAACAAGATTGTGGCCATCTCCCCGCCGCGCCCCCCACCAGCATGACGCGATCGTGCGCATCATCCCTGCATGTGCCCATCACCCTGGCGCACTGCAGGGCGGAGAAATGGGTGTGAACACGGGTGCCCGGTGGGGGGGGGGGAGCAAGAGACAGGTGCAATCATGCTTGCGGGGGGAGATGGCCGAGATCGCGGTCACCACCCAATGCGGAATTCATGACCTGAGTCAAAATTTTTATGAAATTTTTGCTTGCGACCCAATTTGGTCATGAAGTGAGGCATTCGTGAGCCGAGGTACCACTGTACTGCAATGTGAACCTGATAGGGCTTTTAATATCTTAAATGGTACACAGATATTTAAATTTTTAAAAGGCACACGTGCTTGCATATTGGTGGCAGGGAAACAGTGATCTTGATTGCAATATGGGAGAGGCTTGGCATGCGGGAAAAGGAGGGTGTATTTGCTTGTACATGTGGATATGCATATAATTTCTCATGGGTTTGCTGCTTCCGCTCTGCCCAGAGCTACGGCGCTCCTCAGGCTCAAAAGGCACCTGTGCTCCTGTTCTAGGCCGTGTAGATTAGAGAAGGGCAACACAAGCTGGTGAAAATTCTGACTATGAGGCCACAGGGATTTTTCCCAAGCCTATTCTACATTCTGTGAGCATTATTTTAAAAGAAAGCACTTCTGCCCTCCACTGCTTTTTATATACAGTACAATGGTGCCTCGTACTTTGAATGACTCTAACTTCAAATGTTCCAGAGTCCGCAAGCTAAAATCAATCCGAAGTTTGACTGATGCTTCTGTGTTTGAACTGCAAACGTGCAGTGAAAAAAATGCAGTCGCTGCAGAAGCATCATCTGTTGTGTGCCCAAGTCATCTCTCACTGTGAAAGCATCTCTTGTGTAATGCTTGTGTATTGTCAGTCTTTTTTTTTTCTTTTGTGTATTTGGTTATATATATAAAACCCCTACATATTAACACGAGACATCACCAATCCTCACTAAGGTACAGTAAATGCAATGTTCATATTATATAGTACATATTTACATATTTTATTAATTGTTTTCAAGTTTTAATTAATAATTTTGGCATTTAATTGTGCTATTTTTCCCTTTAATTATGCCTATTTGCTGTTTAAGTTTATCAAAATGGGTATTGTTTAGAGTTTGGGAATAAATTAATTTATTTCCCATTATTTCTAATGGGGAAAATTGATTTGAACTTTGAATGATTCAGAGCATGAATGGCCTCCAGAAATGAATTCAGTTCGAAGTACGAGGCATCACCACTGTACGTATAAACACCTCTCCACTTTTTAAATAAGTACTGTCCCTTTAAGAACTGCTTTAAGAAAAAGCTTGCTTTTCCCCCTTCTTTGTCTCCATCACATTTTTCCTTGCCTGTAAGGCAGGGAGTGTTTTGCTGTTGATCATTGTAAGTTGCTTTTGGAGCCTTCTTCAGTTAAAAAATTAAGTAGCTCACATTGTCATCATCCGTATTCAGTGAAATCCTATACATGTTGAGACAGAAATAAGTCCAAGAATTCCCAGCATTTCTCAGCATGGCTATCAAGTGGATGCCCGAAGCTGCAGGGTTTATTTCTGTCTAAACATGCACAGGATGGCATCCTCATCATTATTATTATTAAACATGATTTGTTAATAACAGTGACTACTGGCCAGTATGCTCAAGGCTGAATAATAATCCACGTGCATATATGATTTTGGGATCTGAATGTTGGTAGGGAAAGGTATGGTCAAACTGATAAACATCCAACCAAGAGCTGATGAAGAGTAAATGAAGCAGTATTCCCATTAATAAGTAATTACTGATATGTACAGTTGGTGCTGTCATTTTAAATGTATTCATTATACCTTATTTAACTGTAATACTTTGGACTGAATGGCTTAATTCCGGCTGTGGAAAACAAAGCTGGGCTGCTGTACAGAGTTCACATGTAAGTTTGCATTGGACAATCGCCTTAGGCTTGATCTGGATGTAAGTTCTGTGGGAATCAGTGGCTTTACTTCTACATGATAATTCTGATCCAAAGTTCCTCAGGCCTGATGGAGGGCCGTGCCTGGCTAGATAATAGAGCTGGGCAAAAATGGCCAGAGAGACTGTAGGAACCTTTCAAACAAATGTCTCTGCAGAGAGCTTGAATTCTTCTCCGCAGTTTCTCAGGACTAGCAGCACTACCTGTGGCAATCACTGGGCTTTGACCTTTTTCTGAAGATGTCCTTTTCATGCTACCATGGAGGACAGAAGCAGGACTATATTGGCAGCCTGGCCAATATTTTTCATTCCCCACAATGGCCCAGGCCTAGGAGAGGGATGTGGGGAGGAGGGCAGGCCCTCCACCTTTTCTAAGGGGAGAGAGATAAATGTTTTGGAAATGTTCTCAGAAAATGTCTTTCAAGAAACTTAGACTGAGCTGTATTGGATGGTATCATTAGCTACTTTAGGGTGCGATCCTATGCATGCTTAGGCAGAGACAATCCTACAAACAGACTCCTTTCTGCCTAAGAAAGGGTAACTATTAGTGGTGAATCATCAGAATGATGGTCGGTGATGAGCAGAGCTCCCCAGGGCTCTGTCCTGGGACTGATCCTGTTCAATCTTTTCCTCAGTGACCTGGAAGAAGGGGTGAACAATCTGCTGATCAAATTTGCAGATGATACTTAAAGGGGGGGGGGGGGGCGGTGGTCACAACTGAGGAGCAGGTACTCTGGATCCAAAAGGATCTGGACAGACTATGGAAGTGGGCAGGGGACAACAGGGTGGCGTACAATGCAGATAAGTGCAAAGTCTTGCACTTGGGGCATAAGAATGTGTGTCATAAGTACAGGTTAAGGGACAAGATGAAACTCAAATACTTTGGTCACCTAATGAGAAGGAATGACTCCCTGGAGAAGAGTCTAATGCTGGGAACAATAGATGGCAAAAGAAGAAGGGGATGGCAGAGTATGAGGTGGCTGGATGGAGTCACTGAAGCAGTCGGTGTGAACTTAAGTGGACTCCGGGGGATGGTGGAGGACAGGAAGGCCTGGAGGAATGTTGTCCATGGGGTCACAATGGGTCAGACACAACTTCGCGACTAACAACAAGGGACAAGTGGCTGCATAACAGCACTTGTGAAGAGGATCTTGGGGTGCTACTTGACTGCAGGCTAAACATGAGTCAGCAGTTTGAAGTGGTGGACAAGAGGACAAACGCCACCCTTGAATGCATAGTCAGAAGCGTGGCTTCTAGATCAAGAGAGGTATTACTGCCACTCTATATGACTCTGGTGCACCCACAGCTGAAGTATTGTGTTCAATTCTAGGCCCCTCATTACAAGAGGGATATAGCAAGGTTGGAATCAGTGCAGCGAATGGCCACTAGGATGGTGGCTGGTTCGTAGGGTAAGCCATACGAGGAAAGACTGAGGGAACAGGGTCTTTTCAGCCTTGAGAAGAGGAAACTCAGAGGGGACCTGTTATCGACATATAGGTGCATGAGGGGGTGTCATGCAGAGGTGGGTCGTAACCATTTCCCCCCTGCAGATGAGAGCAGGATGTGTTCCAATGGAAAAAAGCTCAGGGACACAAGATTCAGGATGGATCCCAGGAAGTACTTCCTGACAGTTGGAACTCCTAGGGTGTGGAATGGGCTTCCATGGGAGGTGGTTGAGGCCCCATCGGTGAGGGATAGGCTGGACATGCACATGGTAGGCATGTCATGAGCTAAACTGACTGGAGCCGGGGGTCTGAATAGATGGCCTGGAAGGTCCCTTCTGACTTGCTCTGTTTCTATGCTTCTATGTTTCTAAATGTGCTTATGATTGCAGGGGTAATAGCCAGTTACTTCCTGGTCTTCAGTGTGGACTCTTAACATGCTGCAGAAGAGAATGAACATCACATAAGCCCTGACAGATCCGACCGAAGGTGCATCTAGTCCAGCACTCTGTACACATGGTGGTAGACCAGCTGCCCACAGGGTCCCTTAAGCTGGATGGGTGCAAGACCTCCTGCCCACGCTCCTCAGCAACAGCTGAGGGCAGGCTTGCCACCTTTGGAGGGAGCACATAGCCAGCAAGGCTAGTGGCCACTGATCGCCTCCTCCCTCATGAATCTGTCCAGTCCCTTTTCAAAGCCACCCATATTGCGGGCTGCTACCACTTCCCAAGGCAATGAATTCCATGGTTTAACAATATGCTGTCTGAAGAAGCACCTCCTTTTATCTGTGCTAAACCTCCCACCAATCATGGGACAATGCTGGGTTTAAGTATTATGGGAAAGGGAGAAAAATGTCTCCACTTTCTCCACACCATGCATAAGTTTAAACACCTCTATCATGTCTCCCTCACTCGCCTTTTTTCTCAGCCGAGCAGTTGCACATGTTGTGATTACTTCTCATAGGGGAGCTGCTCCAGCCCTTCCCTTCGTTGCTCTTCCCTGAACTTTTCCCAACTCAAAAAGGTCCCTTTCCTCCTCCTCCTCCTCCGCTCTCCTTCCTCGCTCTTCATGGGCAAGATCTCCTGGCTCCAAGCCAATGGGTTGTCCTTCTCCTAACCATGGCCAAGGACTGCCAACACACGTAAGCGCAAGGGAGAGTCTTGCCAGTGAGCCTGCGCGGTGGCTTTGTGCATGTGAATAGCCATATCCCAAGTGAAGGTCTCGTCCTGCTTCTTCCTAGCCATACGGGTTTAACAGAACCGCTCTGAGAAATCTGTATTTTTCTGTTTAAACATGCCTCAGATTGTGCTCTAGTCACAAGGCAGCAGTGGATCAAGTCAGATCTGGGAGGGCAGCCCCTGCTTACATCCATGATGGGGTTTAGATTTTGTGCCATGCCAAAGCGAAGGGTCTTCTGAATGCTGCTTCTATTTGTTTCCAGTTGATCATGGAAACATGACTGTTCTAGGCTCTCCAGTGGAGACGTGACCCACTTTCCCTGTTAACTGACAAGCTGAACATCAGCACTGTGTCTTGCGAGGCCAGATTGAAAGAGGACATTGTTTCAAAGCCAAGCCAAGCCCTGACCTGACTCAAGCAGTGACCTGACAAAAACAAACCAGTTACGACCAGCAAATCATGCAACAAACACCTATTGTAATTGGGACGGGGGTGGGGGAATGATGCAGAACCATATCTTTGTATCCTAATCAGCAAAAGCAGAGCGCGCTATTTCTGGTTAATCAGCATTAGCCTCTTCATGATGGATCTTTTCCCTACCATTACACTGAATTTTGTGCATCCGTTAAATATGTTTGCATGGATTCCTTAAATTAAAAGAAAACTTTTTGTTTTCTATAAACTTGAAGAAAGCTCTTTTGGATACTTTGTGCCCTAATCCCAAATACATGGAATTGGAATTAGGAAAGAAATTATATGCAGGCTTATCTGGGAGAAAGTTTCCTAATTTTCCAACTGATCACTGTATTTCTTATGTGGGTGAGTATACTGGCCATTGTAATACTTTTTATGTATAAACTTGCATAGGTTTGCACCCTAAAATTAATCTATTTTTGACAGCAATCTTTGGGGCACATGGTATGGATGTTTTTATTACTGATTAAGTTGATACCTGTCAAATAAATACATCTAGAGATACATTGAATCCAAACTCCTCCTCATTATTCTGATCAAATGGATGGCATCATTAGCAATGCTTTTCAGTTCAGAAGGTTTAAGTTTTTGACAGTCTCCTTTATTGTCTAATAGTGAAAATATAGGCTATTGATTGATTGATTTATCCAAGCTTTTATATACCATCTTCCATAGCCAATTTGGCTATCCAGACCGTTTAGAAATACAAAGGAAAAAGGCATACCTTAGCTTGGTGCCCCATACAAGAATAAGTTGCATTGACCATGCTTCCTGGGTGTTTAACCTGTCCAGTGCCCCTAAAGGAGCAGGTTTGTGGCTTGGCGGTTCTGCCTGACCATCCCTTGTCACTTAGCTCAGGCAGCTTCAGTGGCCCAGAGTGCCCTCTCTCAGCTATGGCCCTGGGTTCCGTAACCTATGCTGTAGAGATCACTGCAAAGCACCCTGTGGGGATACCCTTGAAGTGTGTCAGAAGTTGCAACTCAGGCAGAATGTGACAGCCAGATGAATACCTGGGACCTGTAGGTCAGAGCATAAAATTCCAGTTCTGGCCCACTGGCATTTGTTGCCGGTATGCTTCTGAGCCCAATTCAAGGTGCAGGTTTTCACCTGAGTCCTCCAATCCCTTGGGACCACAATACTCGATGGAGTGCTCCTCCCACCTGCAGTCTGCCCAAACACTTTGCTCAGCATCTGGGACCTCCTCCTGAGAGCAAACCCTGAGGGGGGTTCAGAGGACAGCAACAAGAGGCGGGGCCTTCTTTGTGGTGGCCTCCCATCTCTGCAATGCTCTCCCCATCTTTTCAGGGCCAGGATAAGGCAGGCTTTTATGCTGAGGCTTTCAAAGTTATAATTAGATATCCAAAGGCTTGAGGGGATTACCTATACCAAGTATTTTAGGTGTTTTAATTGTTTTGTTCTAAAATGTTTGCATTTTCAATCAGATTTTATAGCATTTTATTGTGTGATTTTTATGAACCTCTGTAAACCTCCCAAAAAATTCAGCTATTGAGTAGTTTAGCTATGAAATCATCATTGTTGTCATCGTTGTCATCATCACCGCATATGTATAATAAGTGAGTACACGATTGTACCATGATAATTAGTTCTTATGATGGGGCAAATTGGAGATCACACAACTTTAGCAAGAAAACGTGTCACTGAATACCTGAGCACTGTGAGGGTCATCAACATGCATGCAATTGCAACTCTTCTTCCACAAACTGGAACTATCTCACTGGTTATTTCTGTGGATTTATTTGTGGCCTCAGGTCAAGGTGCTGGTTACAGAGATGCCCAAACAAGTCAGTCTTTGCAGATTGGCTGGATCCATGCACTGCTCAGTGAACCAGAACACAAGAATTCTTCTAATTGCATACTGGTCCAATTTTGTGTAGTTCTTGGGTCAAAAAAATCCTGAAATACACGAAATGTGTCTCATGTTGAAATGCTTTCAGAAATACATTAATAACAGCCTATGAATGTTATCTGCATGGATTCATGCTTTAAAAAATCATACATTAATGTGGAACAGCCTCCCAAAAGCAGTTGTCCTGGTACCTTCACTACAATCTTTTTGGTGCCAGGCAAAAACACCTATATTCTCCTGGCATTTTAATGATTGATTTTATTTGGATAATTTTTAAGCTGTTGTTAATATGAATAGTTTTAAATTAATGTGACCTTAGCTGTGCACTGTTGTGTTTTATTGTTTGTTGTATATTGTATTTTTAACTACAGTTTTTGTTATAAAACCTTTGGGCTAATTCAGCAGATAGTAAGTCTAAAAATATAAATAAATAAATAAATAAATAAATAACCAATCATGTGGATGGATTTAACAATCAACCCATATTAAATGGACCCTGGCTAGAAATAGATTCATTCATTCATTCATTCATTCATTCATTCATTCAAGACATTTGTATGCCACCCAGTTGTGCCACAGCACCTCTGGGCAGCTCACAACCATAAGATAAAAACACAATAAAAACATAATAAAACCAATAACACATTTAAAACAACAACAAAGTACAGCAAAACATACAGAACAAAGGTCTATGGCAATTAGTTATTAAAATGTTTTTTTTAAAGCAAGGATGTATCCATCCCTTGTTATTCCAACTGGAAACTAGGAATAGTTTTTAGCAGCTTATGCTGATAATCCAGCGGCAGCTCCGTCTGGAGAAGGGTGAGCTTGCTTTGGTTGTTCATCTTCTGGTGGCATCCAGGATGGAACTCTCTGTGGGGCTTCCCTTAAAGACAGATTGGAATATATTCAACTGGTGCAATTTCTGTTGATGACATACAGAGAGGAAGGGAGGGAGAGAGAGGGAGGGAGGGAGAGAGCGATCATGACTGAAATCTTGTGAGTTCTTGGCTGCTGTTTTGTGCATAAGCAGTGGTTTCCTTGCGAGAAAAGCCAGCACGGCGTGGGGGTTAAACGAGTGATGGACTGGGACTCGGGCGATCCGGGTTCTAGTCCCACTCAGCCATGGAGCTCCCGGGGCGACTTTGGCCATCACTGATTCTCAGCCTAATGTACCCCACTGGCTTGTTGTGAGATTGCTGGAGTGGAGGAGAATCCTTAAGTCAACTGGGGTTCCTTGCCAGATATAAAAAAAGGCAGGATATAAATGTAATGAAATAATAAGAATGCCCCTGGGGTATATTAGAACTGCCTCTGAAACTTTCTCTGCTGTATGTTCAAAGGCCCAAAAGGGACACATTACACATAGATTGACTAAATATGCCCATCAGGGGATGCCATTAAGGCCCTTCATCCTTCCTTTTAGGGAAAGCACTAAAAGCTCCAATCTTGCACAAAAAAACCAGGGATCATTACCTGGAGGCTTCTAGGGATGGAGTAGCTCCTGAGAACTCAGAGCTTGCAGCTGATTGCTCAGCTCCTGTGTAATCCAGCAAAAAATCCAAACCAAATCAGAAAGAGAAATCCTCTGTCTCCTCCTACATTTAAAGGGTAAATTAAATGCCACCCCCATCCCCAGTGTCTTTCACTAGGGTATTAATGTGCCTAAAATGACAGGTGTGTTTTTCCACACAGTGCTGGCATCTGCTTCCCTCTATTTCTCCTTCTGGATGGTACATCAGGCTGGTGATCCCGGGAGAGGGGATACAACAGGGAGTACCAGCAGCAGCAAGGAAGTTGTGACCCCATTCAGGAAGAGGACCTGCCAAGGGCATCTAGTGCAAGCCCCCTCCCCCAAAAAGAACCCCCTGAAACCATCACCGATGAGTAGGTTTCACATGGACCTGACCTCTGCATGTATGTAGCTGGATGGAAGGTCTTTCCTAGAGATGGGAAGGTTGCGCAGACACCAAGCATGACCCTTATAGCTAGAAGCAAAATGTTGTTTGGTGACTCTTTGGATACTTCAGACCTTCCTTGTAATGCCATCTAGTTTTCCTTGCTTGGATTGTGCTTCAGATCAAACTGCAGCCCAGCTGCTGAATTCTGCAGGCAAACAAACGATGCTACTCGCTTAAGCACAAAGGGTAAATTCCAAGCTGTGGCAGGAACTTACATGGCGGTGTGTTTCTGAGGTTGATGCGCTGAGCTTTGCTGTGTTGGTGCTACTAGAAACAAGACAAACATCAAAGGACTTTCCTTATTATCCTAGACTAAGTTTAGAATATTTAATTTATGACCCTAGGAAGCTTGAGGGGGATTGCTGCCCATTCAGTGCCAGAGGAATAATACATATTTTGAAAGCAGAGCACTTTTGAAGTGGTTATCCACATTTTTCCCTCAAAACATTGCCAGGAATAATGGTAGCATTTCTTCCAGAACCTGTAAGACAGCTTCAGTTCCTACCAAAAGTCTTGAAGGGGCATGAGGGGGAAATTTATACCTTGTGACACTAGCACTCTCCACAACGCTTTCATCTGACTTCTTTGAAGGCTTACAGGGGAATCAGGCAGGATTTGGTGGCTGGCTGCGGGAGAAAGCAAATCCAGGCAGACACCATTTTAACTGGGAGCAAGGTGGCCAACATCCTTCCAGTTGTTCCATCTCCTAGGAAGAGACAGCCCTTGCAGGGGTCCTTGTCCGAGGGGACAGGGAATGCCTAGCCATCATTCCTCCTTGATCTCAAACCTCACTGAAGCGTTCCCAAGGACAGCTCAGGAAGGCTGTTCTGAGAAACTGTTGGACTGCCCGCCTGACTGCCAAAGGACCATTTGTCCAGAGCTGATACAGAATGGAAGGTCTACTCAGAAGCAAAGGCCTACTTGTGAGGAGGAAGATACAGCTGTAGCCACTGCAGAAGCAGACTCAGCTGCAACTGGTGCTTCAGGGACAGAGAGTATATATCATCCCTCTGCCTCTCCTTAAAACTACGTTCAGTTAATAATTTTCAGGGAGTGATCTTGCTTTAGTTCTGCCTTCAGGGCTTCTAGAGGAATAGTGTGGAATAGCTGTAAAGGGATCTTTTGGTTTCCTTTTCTCCTGCATTTGATTACTTCCAGGCTCCAGTTTTTTCTAGTCTATGAAGAAATCTGTGAATTTCAGGAAGTTCTTAGAAAAGATGAGATTAACAAAATGCTGACCCATCAGAGTGATGCTGCAGTTTCAACTCCCATATTAGATCTAGGAGGAAGGAAAAGGTGGCAAATTTTGTGGTCCAAATAACTGTTTTGGGGGGTTGTATAAAGTGCACTTCCTTCCATTTCCCATTTCAGTAATTACAATCTGTAATGCAGATGGGGCTGCTTCATCATGAAGAGAACTTTAACCTTACTTTTCTATAATTAGGGCTGCTCACTTTTAACTTCTCAAATTATGGACCAAGCAGTCACTTCCCATGTTGTCATTTCTTAATTTTGAAGCAGGAAGACATTTGATTTGTATTTATATAGCAGTTTTATTGTTTAGTTTCATAAGAAAGGCTATCCTTTTCTTCCAAACCTGGTACTGGTTTTGCTGCCTTGCCTACAGTGAGGTCTGCTGAGGATGGACGGGGGTCTTCTACTTCTCAGCTTCTCGTGGTTCTGTTTTCCTGCATGAGCCAGAGGAAAATGCACCAAGTTTCCAAAGGAGCCCCTCTCAGGCTTGCTTTATTTTGGAAGGTGCAGAGACTGATGGGCCATCAAAATTTAGACGCATTTGACTGCAGCATTGCCTATTGAGATTCTCTCTCTCTCTCTCTCTCTCTCTCTCTCTCTCTCTCTCAAGCAGGCCTCAGGCTGCAAAAAATCTGGCTGCTCCTTATTATTGCTTCATCGAAATGAAGCTACATTAAAGCCAAGAACAGTCATGACTCTGTCATTTATAAAGCTTTCTGGTAATCCCAAAATGGAAATAAAAGAACTGTTTTAATAAACTGGCAACTCAATTGACCATAAAAACAATTACTAAAGGAAAAAGGCATTAGTTTTAATGCAACTTCATCTAGGAAGATCAGAACCTGAGTGGGTGGTTTTTTTGGGATTGTGCTTGCTAAAGAGAACAAGAAAATGTTTTTGGAATGGTGGCTTAAGCAACAGGGAATAACCTTCTGTGCTCATGTTTTCCTGATTTTTTAATTTGCCTTTCTGTTTGTGGGGGGAGAATCCAGCCAGGTGCATTTGGGATCAAGCTTCTGTATTTTTGCATTCTTGTGCTGCAGGCAAAACGTCAGCAGGCAAAGGGCGTGAGACTAGATGGTGGAGGCTAGAAAACCTTGTGATCATCTACTCCAGTTGCCTGCTCAGTGCAAAATCATTAAGGCAGGGAGAAACTACAGCAGTGCTGCCTATGCCGTCCTCCCTTTGTTCACATATGTCCAGTGAAGGACCATTGACATTCAGGCTTTGTTTGGAAACATTCAATAAAACGAATCTTAAAAAGTGCTCCAGTAGAGGGTAGTCCACTTTCTCCAACCTGTTCCAGTGCCAAACCACTTGTACTCTTAAGAACATCAGCCAAAAAAGATTTCCTTGCAACTTTGAGTGCTATCCTCTGGAGCAACGGAGAACAATCATCCTCCATCTTCTGCATGGCAGCCATTCAGCTATTTGAAGACTTGCTCTTAAGTCTCCCCTTAATTGTCTGCAAGCTAAACTTTTATAGCTTTTTCAGCCATTCCTGGACTCTTCCTCTTCAGACTCCAGCCCTAGGGGCTGAAGTGATTAAATGTCCTTCACAAAATGATTGTATATAGAGGACAAGTCTTACTAAGGAGAGCTCCTATACAGGAAAGTCCTGCCTCTCCAGCCTTCTGTAGTTCTTTGAAAATATCAACCAGCAAGTAAGTAGACAGTGGAGCTTGAACTTCTAACAAACTCCCTGTTCATTTCTGAGAATGTAGTACCCCCCAGAGGTGTTGGACCACAATACCCTTAGTTAGTGACCGTTAGATATGCTGACTGTGGCCACTGGGAGTTGTAATTTAACAGATCTAAGAGGCACCAGGTTGGGGGACGAGTGAGGAAACCCTAATTAACTTGCATGCACACATTCAAAAGGAAAGCGGGTACGTTGGCAAATAAATCCACCTGCCCGAGTTGTTTTGGCAACCCTGCAGCTTTAAGTACCAGATTCTCAACATCTTTCATGTCTAGGTGGTTCCTTTTCTCCACGCTTTGTGGCTCCTAAAGCTTTCAGTGACAAAGTGAGACATGTGCTTATGAATGTTGCTCCACACATGGTAAAGATAAGTTTCACTAGTTTCATGACTGAAGAAACTGTACGTGGGTTTTGTTTTGTTTTGTTCTGATTTGATTTTGTCCCCTGCCCTGCTAAGGATCTTCATAATGAACTAAATATAATTTTGCTTTCCGCTGAGAGATAAGCTGTCCATGCTTGTTGAGAAGGGTGTGGACCTTCTCTGGAGAGATCCCTGTAAAATGTTTCCATTATGTGTATTCAAATATTATTATTATGCTTTTTGTTAGTTGAACTCTGGACTCCTTGCCATGAAGGAAATATCAGGAACATTGGACTGTGGAATATCACCAACAGTCCCATGGGAGAGGTAATAACAAAAACCAGTCTGGATTAGAAAGTAGGATCCAACTTCTAGGGAAGTTTGAATCCAGTTTATTTTATTTTTAAGTTATAGCAATGACGTAACTCCCTGGGGACAACAAAGACATTTGGCATTTCAGCAACAGTTTTGTTCAGGCTTCACAGCTATGCCTGAGGTAGCTCTGTATTAGTATAGTTGGAAAAGTCAATGAGACTTCTGCCCCCTCTTAGCATAACAGGAGAGCTGTAAACATCTTATGTATGTTTTTGGAATACAAAGATGGTGGAGAAATGCTCTCATCCATGCTTTTATTACCTTGCAACTTGATTTCTGTTATGCTCCCCAATGGATTGCCCTTTAAGACAGTTTAGAAGCAGGGGGCCATTTCCTAAAAGGTATGAAAGAAAGGAACATAGCCAACTAGTTGTGAAGTATTTGCACTCCTCGGCCATTATCTGAAGTATGGATGCTTCTGGTCTGATGCAGCAGACTGCAGAGTACTGGGCTTCAAATGGTGAGTCATCCTTGAACCTCATGTAGCAGTTCTTCACTTGGACAACTCAACCTGTTAGCCACCTTGGAAGGTTATTGTGATCATGGGGTCTGGGGTCCTGCGGACAGTGCACAATACTTGTTCCATGCGTAGCATACTGTCTGCCTAGAGCCATGGGTAGGTCCATTAAGGGCCCTGCACCTGCGAGAGCGAGCACAGAGACTCATGTTTGTCTCAGGGGTTTTTCCAACTGAAATGCAAATGATGACTTCAGATTTTGCTGTTTTGCAGCTCCAGCAGACATGAATGGGGGAAACTGCAAGCTGGCCCAAAACATGTCACTCTGCCCCACTGGGTGACCTCACAAAGGGAATGAAACTGCTGGATCCAACCCTGGTGCTCCACAGCATCATCATGATCATGGCTGGATGGTGTGTGCTGCAGCTTGCCAGCCCAGCTGGATAACTGATCTGGCTACCAGTTGGGGCCCAGCTGGATTTATGTTGCTTCTATAGCAGGCTTGGCTCTGTAGGCTGGGCAACCTGGGAATAGCTGCTCTACAGACTTCTGAATCTTTACTTTGCTTCCTGGTCCTTCTGCCCTTTGGAAGCTGACTCTAAGAACCATCCTCAGCCAGATACCTTGCTGGCTGGGAATCATGTCAGTTGTGTTCCACACATTGTGAAGGAACAAAGTTGGGGCGGCTGGCCCTCGTAAGACCACTGTCTTGGCCTTTGGCTACAGAGTTTTGAACATGGCCAGTCCCTGCTCAGAACCTCATCTCTTACATGGACAAGCAGCCCCTCTGGGGACAGCAGGTCTTCCCTACTGAGCTCAAACTTTTTTAATTAATGAATTATCATGTGTTCATTTCTTGTATTTTAATTCCAGGAGGTGGTGGTTCACTCCACTCCAACTGCACTTTGAATAATGTCCTGAAAATTGGAGTGAGAGAATAAAAGCTAGGGAGCAGTAGAGGGAAAGTTGATGTAAAAGAAATGACCCCTAGACAACAGAAATGGTTACTGCATTCAAAGTAGTTTGTTCAAAGTGGAACACAAAAGGCAGAAGAACAAAGATTGATTCCATGCAGCCCAGAACCCTTTTGTTCATGGCCAGTAGCGCTTTCTTGTCGCCCATCCTGGCCCCTTAGAGTGCCCAGACTCGTGTGTCTACACTGACATTTGATCTGATTGGGTGTAGCCTAAAGTGTCTGATCTGGCCTAATCTTGGAAGCTAAGCAGGGTTGGGCCTGATTGAAATCTGGACGGGTGACTTAAATGCTGGGAACCACCCAGAGAGCTTTGACTGTGGGCAGTATAGAAATATAGAGGATAATAATAGTCATCCTCAGGTCAGATTCTCTTCCAGTTTTTAACAACCACAGTTCCCCATGCTGTCCCAACCTGTGGTTTATTTTCCAATATATTTTGAAAGCAAGACAGAAGAAAAACCTATGAGGAGAGAAGTAGGGAAGTGTATAAGCCCCTTGCTTGTACCTTGGAGTTAATCATGGTTTTATACTATGTCTTGAACCAAGGCCACTGTGTCCTTGCTACTGAAAAAACCACATGAGGCAGCATGACCAGTAGAGTTAAATGTCATTGCCGGCCGAAGCAACCAAGGAGAAGGGAAGTGACACTCAGACAACAGCACAGGAGCGACATGCACCAAATGCTAAAAGTCACTTGACAACAACACACTCAAACAATGCCAGAACAACACAGTCCATAAGTAAAGACGAGGCTGTTCAGAGTCTGTTGCTTTGGGGGTGATGAATTGTTCCATTGTCCAATTACCAAAGGCATTCCAATTCACCTCGTATTTCTCTATAACGTTAAACATCAACATCCCGCAGGTAATCCATTGTTAAATGTTGCGGCCATTACTCTCAGAATGAATGCTTTCCCCCCACCAAGAGCAATGACAGAAATCCTTTATAATGGTCTGCTTGCAGAACGCATGAATTCACGACTGACTCCGGCTGCCCGTGTAGCCTCACACTTTTTCAGAAGCCTGCCCACTGCAGTATCCTGTTTATACAATATCTTCCTTTTAATCATTTCAGGAGTGCACTCAATTTATTTTCACATCATTCTTTGCCATGAAATTTACCATTTATAAACATCTTTAAACTACAGTTGCCCTTTTCAAGGTCAGGTAGGGCAAGCGGCCCATCAGCCGCACCTCCAACGAGAAAGTAGCTCTGATGTGTCATCTGACTTGAACCAATAAATAATAAAGATGGATGAAAGCTGCTCTTAAGGGAACCTTCACAATATGTTACATTTGCACAGTTGCCTTAATGACTGGCCATTAAGAAGAGAAACAAAGGCAATTTATTTTTAGCATGTATTCAGCTGTGTCTGGAATCTGCCAAACATTAACTTTCTCTTGCTTTCCCCCAGTATCTAGAGTCATACATAGACGGCTGTTGTTGCTGAAACGGCTGCTGCTTTCTGGATTTACTTTGGCCATGGAGACATGCAACACGCAACTACTGTGCTGGGCATCTGTCATTTAATTAAAACAGCAACAACTTCTTGTTAAGCATTTATTTTTCCAAACTCTCAAAGCCCAAATGGACTATTACTCCAGAGATTTGGGCTCAAAGATGCATAATATTCTGGATGGAAAGAGAGTACTTCTGCTTTCTTCCCAAAGCATGGCACTCAACTGGCTTGGAAAAAGCAGTTTAAAGTCGATTAAGGGAGCCATGGGATCTTATGTCCACTCCACATTGTCTGGGGTGCCATGGGATTGTTCAGACCCCATGCATCCCTTGGCAGCCAGCTCAGAAAGACCCGCAGTGGCTGAAGTCTCTACTGTGCCTCAAAGAGGACAAAAGTGGTTGAGCTGAGGCAGGTGGGGAAGCTGGACCAAGGGCTTATCCTGGTTTTTGCCTGCACTCACTGTCTCCAGTGCTTAATCCTCGAGGCAGAAAATGGCTGCCTAAAGAAAACACAAGCAGTGAGCAGGAAAAGCAGGTGCTGCTGCCACACTTCACTCCATGCCTTGGAAGCATATAAACCTCCGAGAACAGAGGCATTTCTTCATTGAAGGTGGGGGGGGGGGACTGGTTGTGTTTTAAAACAATAGATCACATCAAAGCATTCTTATATAAATGATGGGGTTACTTATATCCCTCTGTTCCTTGCCTCCACCCAATCCTTCCTTCCTTCCTTCTAGTATATTTGGTACCTAAATCCGCAACAGGGTTGGAGCAGGAGCTTTTTTGGTACTGCAGCAGCTGCTCCCAATATTTTTATTGGGTTTTAATATGTTCTTGTTGCCTCTTTTGCTGTTAATTTTTATGGTGTATTGTTCATTTGGATTTAATTGATCTAAGCTGCCTTGAACACTATGTGTGTGGTTTACTGGGAAACAGCAGGATATAATTTTTCTAATACAACAAAGTTCTTTAGTTCTTTCACTTTAAAATAGACTTCAACAGGTCCTTTCTTCATAAAGATGACATAGTGGACAATGAAAAGTATACCTGGGCACCCCGTGCCCCCTTCTTGTCCACTCTGGCAGGTCTACGTGGAGTCTGCCATCTTCCTGATACAAAGGAAGTACAAGTGCATCAAAATATGGCTATTAGGATAGGCCCCTATTGAGTGGGCAACCAGGCAGGGGACATACTCGCCCAAACACCTGACTTCACCCTTCTTTCCTCTCGCCCTGTATTCCTCCACAACCGTAACCTGCTGTACAGGCACACACATCTGTGCACAATATTGCTCCTTTCCTGCATTTTTAAATTCCTCCTGTCCTGAAAACATGACTCTGGTTTGTTGCAAGCAGTTAGAGGCTGGAACATGCCCACCTGGAGACAGAAGGCAACCTAGGGGTGGGAATCTTAGCAGCACAGTCCTAACCAGCATAGTTAGTGTGAGATAAGTCGGTTGTTGCAGGCCAACAAGGTCTGGAGGGCCAGGTGCTGACCGCCTTTACTGGTTATAGGGTGGCCAATCATGAACCACCAAAAAAGAGGAATGTATCACCTAAAGGAAGGAAAAAAGAGGACATTCTTCTCCTATTGATTAAAGCATATTTATGTGCAATTTTCAAAAGTGCATTTTTTCAGGTGCATTTTTTCAAATGTATGCTGTTGCATGCATTTTTTTATTTTTTATTTGGAGTGGGGACATGAATCATATTACAAAACTTGGAAATGCATGGGTGTTGACTTCAGATTGCATCCCAGTCTGTGTTCAGTCTGGAAGATGGAAACTGGGCATATCCAGCTGTAAAAGCTGAACTGAAATGAAATCCCCACACTTCACTAATTATTCCATAAATATACATTTCCAAATGAATCCAATAAAAATAGCAGAAGGTAAGTAAGAAAAGAGCAAATACTTGGAGGCAATCAACAAATCGCCATGAAAGCATGAAACAAATGCCAGATATGAAAGGGTACAGTCCATTGAGCTGATCTGCGCAATCTCCATAGTTCACATTATTGTGTGACTCATCCTTATTTCACTGAGATTTGTGCAGAAAACATTCTACCTAGAAAAAAGAGCCTTTAGCACCAAAACATTTAATGTGGGTGGGAAAGACCCCAGGGTGCTGAGACATTGGCTGAAGAGCACATCAGATAGCTTGGATTCCCAGGTCTGACCCTGAAGCTGGAACTGAAGGGCCACCATCCCTGCACCGTCACAGCCAGCATGGAAGAAAACTGCTAGCTACTCTTTGATGTCAAGGCACCAATCTCAGAGAAGGGGGAAAGGGCAGGTAGAGTGGAGGAGACTGGCAGAACCAGTCCTGTGGTCTTCCGCAGCTGCTCCAGCCGTCTTTTCTCCCCATCACCAGATGGCCAAAAGCAGTTCCATCCAGTGAGGATGCAGAGCAGGAGGGCTGAAGGGGGCAAAGCTCGCTGCTGCGGCTGCTGCTGCTGCTCTCCCTCTGCACTGCATGAACTTGGCACTCCGAGTTCAGAAGCTGGTGCTCACCTCCACAGTACTGCACCCTCAATCACTTATCAACATGTGTGTAACGCAGTGGAAATAGCTTCTTGGGCTGCCTTTCCCAAGTGTGACTTCCTAATTGGCATGAACTTCCCCTTCCATCAACACCATCACTCTGACAATCACTTTCATGGGCAGGAAGCATCAAGATATGTCTCGGTGACATGCGTGGAGGTTTACCACCCACATGGAGCATTAGTCAGTACTATTTTCCAGTGAAGTGTGTTCTCCTGCATAGTGGATCAGCCAGAAAGTTGCCTCACTGGAGACTAATGTGTTTAACTCTCCAAAGTTGGCAGCAAGAGGAAACAGGTACTAAGAACGTGTGATTTTTTTTTATAAAATCAAATGCTGGAGAAAGCAAAACTGACAGATTCAGCCATCCTTAATTTAAGCACTTATAACAGCAGCAGAAAACAGTGTATCAAACAGAATGCACCACACCCCTCTGGTTCCCATGCAGATACACTGGGGTGGGAAATCGCTCTTTCAGCCCGGGGGCCAAATGCAGCTTCTGAAACACTCTGAGCAGGCTTTGTTCCAGTAGTGAGGAGGCCCAAAAGCAAATGGAGTGGTGCCAAAATATTAACAAATGCCAACCCATTCTGGCTTAAGGCTCTTACTGTGGATAACTAATCCTCAGGACAGGTGCTCTGACCTCTTCGTTTGGGGAGAAAAAGCTACACAGAAGCTGGGAAACCACCGGATGATCTGCGGCTCAGCAGTGGTCTTTCTCCTGAGGAACGCTTTACTTCTCAGGATGCCTTGGGTCATGAGCAGCCTGCCTGCTATGGGTCTTGAGCCACTTGCTGTGCCTCCAAGTGGCCACCTGGGTCTCCATTTTGTGAAGCCACATATCAAGGGCTGGATGGCAGCTCCATCTCCTCCTTTGACCTCTTGGCATGGAACAATCCTGAGGGGCTTTCTCAGATGCTGAGGCAGGGCCCAGAGCATCTCCTTAACTGATGCCAGAGGTGCCCATGTTCCAGCTAATGCCAAGGGGCCCCACAAGGTCCATGTTATCTGCCAGATCAGGGACCTAGTCTGAAGAGTCTACATCAAGGTCAAGTGAGACCCCTGGCTGCATCCTTGCCTGACATTTCCATCCACAGTTTTGGGCTGAGTACTGCCATCCTAACAATCTTTTTTTGGGCAAGGATGCTGGCACTCATGATCCGTCGGAGTGGGCCCTAAGTGTCCCAGCATTTGCCCCACCATGTTGGATGCATGCATGAGGCCTGTGAGGTGCACATTCAGACGCGGCCAATTTGAACTTAGTAATGCAAAGTTTCTTTGGCCCTGAGTTGATGAAAGTTGAGGAGGTGGGAATCCAAGGAAGACACAACAGAGCAGCTAAGAAACATGGAAAGCATTTGAGTAAATGATGTAACTGTATTTTCCACAGTTCTGACACTCATTAAATTGGATGAGCAAAAACTTAATATTCTGATAGTTGGGTTCATGCCTTAAGATAAGCGATAATAAATAATAGGCATCTGTAAAATACAGCACAAAAACAATCTAATAAATTTTACCTTTGATTGCATCATGATGGCTTTCTTGCAGGGTTTGCTAAGTGTGCTTGTGTGCATCACTAACCTATCCAAATTCACTGGAAATGGAAAGCTGAAGTGCATGCTCCAATTTCAAGATAAAATATATGGGAAGAATAGTCCTAGGTAAACTGTAATTCTAGAGATGTGTGCCAGAAGACTAAGTGTAGCAGAAAACAATAAAGGAATGATAGGGGAATATCTCACATCCCTAAATAGAATGGAAAGTCAGGCTGCTCAATGGTTCCCACACCGAGGTACAGCTGCAACTTAAGCATCACACACACACACACACACACACACCTCCCCGCTCTAGGAAAAAAGGAAAAAGAAGATACAGATTTGCATAAAATGTGCATAACTAAATTTACATGTATAGATGCTCATTTAGAGAGAACTAGGCATGTTCAACCTTGAGAAGAGAAGACTGCGGGGTGATACCATATTGCTGTATAAGTACCTCAAAGGCTGTCACAAAGAGGAAGGTCAGGATCTCTTCTTGCTGATGCCAGAGTATAGGACACAGAATAATCAGTTCAAGTTGCGACAAGCCAGATTCAGGCTGGACATCAGGAAAAGCTTCCTCACTTTCAGAGCAATACAACAGTGGAATCAGCTTCCTAGAGAGGTGGTGAGCTCTTCCACACTAGAGACATTCAGAAAGAAACTGAATAGGATGGTGTAAATTGGTGTTCTGCAAAAGCAGGGGTTGGACCTGCTGGACAACTTGGTGACTTAGATTACACTGAGAATCAGTGGATGGTCCAGGTAATCCTGATGACCAAGCTGGCACTAGAAATCAGGTCTCCTAAGTCCTGGGTCAATACTCTTACCCTATGTCACACTGTCTTAGCTTCAATCTTCACTCTTTCTGGGAAGAAATGGATTTTTCCAGCAACTTTCTCTTTCTCTCTCACACATATGAAAGCAGACAGCACTTCCAACTGATGATACTTGTTCAGGTGCTAATTTTGATGGGGCCCTTCAAGACACCTGTTGCTCTCCCTCCTTATGATTCTTTGGCACTAAAATAACATGGAGTGTTGTTGTTGTTAGTCGTGAAGTCGTGTGCGACCCATCACGACCCCATGGACAACATTCCTCCAGGCCTTCCTGTTCTCCACCATCCCCCAGAGTCCACTTAAGCTCACACCGACTGCTTCAGTGACTCCATCCAGCCACCTCATCCTCTGCCGCCCCCTTCTTCTTTTGCCATCTATTGTTCCCAGCATCCCATGGAATACTCCATGCTGGGAACATGGAGCAGACACCCTCAAATGGTGAACATCTTCAAACAGAGAACTCTCCTTTGCCTGATCTCCAGTACAAAGGATTGCCTCTCCCTGCATTAGGACAACCACACCTTCCTCTTCTTCCAGAAGAGGGAAAAAACTGGATAACGTGTTTGCCAGAAAAAGAACATGTTTTAAAGTAATTTCTAAAAAGTCACAAAATAAAAGTAATCTAAGCAATCAAACTGAGGAGTGCAGAGGATTGTCAAAGAAGGAAATGAAAATCAATATGGCACTAGAAAATGTGAATATTACTGGCACTGGCATTGTGCTGAGATTTCCAAATCAAAACAAATGGCTGAAAATTTGCATGGCAAGTATCCAAGGCTTAGCTGTTTTTGCAAAGTGTTATACCATGTCAGCTTTATCATCTTGGCAGTGTCTCAGATCTTGTAAATCCATTCAGTAATTCCCAATATTTTACTGCTTTTCTTCCAGCAATTAAGCATGTTGCCATTGTCAATAGATCTGTTGTTAGTTCTGTTGTTCCTTAGAAATGACATTATTAGGATAATCAAAGCAGTTTCCTTAGCAAATACATTCCTCGTGTGTGTGTGTGTGTGTGTGTGTACATGTATCTTCCAGGAAGCAATAAAATGACAGAGGCATCATATTTGACATTTTTTCCAACATTGCATCGAGCTGGGGTTGAAATATTTGAGAGCTTAATGACCTTATAGGCAAACGTATGGAAGCTGGCCCGGTATATCAATTGTCCAGGTTCAGAGGTGGCATCCCTTCGAACACCAGTTGCTCAGAAGCTAAGGGAAAATAACAATGACTTGCTGCACCCTGCTCCTTCTGGGTGTGGGCCAAACAACACACGTGTCAATGTACTAATCATTCAGCTGAGCTGAGTTATATTTCCTTAAGGGTAAATGCCCACAGTCCTGATTCAGATGGGGACGCACATGGATGAGAGAATTAAATCTCATCCACCCTTCCCCCCAGAATTACATACATAGGTGTCTGGCTCGAAAAGGAAAGATGGACAGGAAAAAAAGCCTCTATGCAGAATATGTATTTTTGTTTGCAGTATTTTATCAATGTACTCACACATTGGCTGAAAAGAAAGAAAAACCTTGAAAGCTGCAGCAAAGTGTATGTGAACAATACGCTGTATAAAATATAGACAGAACAATAGAATGACAGAGAATTTCTAATTCAGGAACAAACCAGAAATCAGAGGAAAAATTCAGATGAGAATTTTTGGAAGCATCCCTTTTACTTAAGCTTCAGTCTTGATCCACCCTGACAAGGCACCCAGGACTTTCCAGAGCCATGCATTGTTCCAGAAACAGAGAGCTACAGTACCTGAGATTAATAACATAAAAGATGATCAGATCAAAGGCACTTCATCTGAGCCACTATTTTTGTTCTCACAGTGGCCCACCAAGTCCCAATGGTACATAAACACAACAGCATTCTTCCACACATACACATCAGCATCTGGAGTTCTGAGGTTCCCTTGAAACTCAGAGCTGTTGCCTCCAACATGTCTCAAAATGGTAGTTAAATTCAAGTGTAAGCATGTGGCATTTATACCACACTGTACGATACACCATCCCTGCAACACCATTGATTGCAGAGTCTGGGGAGAGCAAAACTTTTGGTGCATTCCAGCCTGACTGTTACACCATCAGGTAGTAAATCAACCAGTACCATTCCATTAAGTTCAAGCTCTGTGTAATATCATAGTTTTGCCTCCTTAATATGTTTCTTTCCTCACCCCCATGAGAAGTTCTCAGGCTCTGTCTTTTTCAATTGGATTAATGTTCTGACTGCTATTGTTTATTGGATCTAATGAGCTGTCTCAGCTGGTGGAAACCAATTTCTGCCTAACCCCTGAAAGCAGTCCTGGACCATCTCAGTTGAAAGCTTAAGGAACCCCAGTAAATAGAAATATCATTCACCCTTGGCAGTTTTCAGAAAAGTCATCCCATGCTTGACATGACTGTTCTTGCCTCAGATATTGCAGACTAAAAAAATCATGAAGCTTGATCAGGATGATCTACTTAATTATGCACCAGAAATTAATTGCAGAAGTCCTGGTCAAAGTAAAGGAGCAGGTGAGATGTAGATGTCCAGTAACAAACTTCTGAGGTTACTGGAACCCATTGCTGCCCTTCTCCCAACACCCCTGGAGCAGAATTTGATGCTTCATAATCTGAAACTGAAGAAGGGGGCGGCAGAGGATGAGGTGGCTGGATGGAGTCACTGGGGCAGTCTGCGTGAGCTTGTGTGGACTCTGGGGGCTGGTGGAGGACAGGAAGGCCTGGAGGAATGTTGTCCATGGGGTCGCGATGGGTCGGACGCGACTTCGCGACTAGCAACAACAACTCTGAAACTGAACACATGGGTATTGGACTAAAGCTTAAACCAGAGTGGGTCACTCGTTGACTAAGGATAGGAATGCCAATGATTTTTGAGCTGACCTAAATATTCCAAAACCCTTTTAAAGCCCATTTTGGGTCCCTCCTATTTTCATTGTTGGCTTATTTATTTTGTCTCATTTGAATGCAAAAAGTTTACATTTAGATCAGGAAATATGAATACTTTTCCTCCAGTAACTAGGGTGTAAAAATGTGTATTTTTAAAATTATGCTTTGCAGGTATGTATTAAACAAATTTTAATGCAAATTTATGGATTTGCAACATTTTTTGAAAAAATGTGAATGTTCAGGATTGAAAAGGGATAGGTTTACATAATTTGAAAAGAAAAGAGACTAATTATATATTAACACCAGTAGTTCCCCCCACTCCCCTTTCAACAGATGTATATGTACTTTTGAGATATAGAAATGTTTAGGTAATTGTGTAGTCCCTGATAGCAAGTGTTACCTGTCTCCTGGCAGGGGCTCACCTTTTGCAAACTGTTGAGGCCAGATGTGCTGTTAGTGACATTCCCAGAGTAATGCATTGTGAATTTCATTTGCCCAGAGCTAGAGAAGATGTTTCCAGTGAAATTTTCAAATCTACAGTGGATTTGCAGAACTATTCATTTTGTTATGTTTGTATGTTGAACTTACCCGTCTTGCAACATGAAGCTTGTAGCGTGGCATTTGAATGCACCACGGAATATTTATGAGGCCATCTCTTGCCAGACATTGGTGTGGTGTGAAAGGACTGCAGTAGTTTCCAGAATCAGGTATCCCAAGAATATGAAATGCTCACATACGAACATCAGTGAGTATCACATTTGAAAAAATGGCTGCCTCCTCCTCCTCCTTGTAGTAGTAGCTTGTCTGGTTTGAAAACATTTGGCCAGCTGCTTGGTTTCCTAAAAGCATTGGCAGTCGGAACTATGTGCCACCCAGAAAGCTCGGTACATTGGACCATTAATACAGGCCGCTCTTGTTCTGGTGACCACAATGAAGCATCTTATGCATGTTCACAAGCTTAAAGGTAAAAGTTCAGAAATCGTGAGCTTGCATATAAGCCTGGTTTATTTAGTTTTCAGAAAATGAATATACTCCATGCAGTAGGGCTTGCAGCTTTCTTGCACTCGTACTGATGGTTAATTTCCCCTATTACCAAAGCAAAAATAAAACTTGGATTAATGCAGTTTGGATCAAGCTGTTTCTTATAAACGGCTTGAGGGGAAAATCACTTCTGGCAAACATCACTGGAGCAAATAAATAAATTACAAGAAAATAAAAATATCCAGAACGTAAGGCATTTCTGTTCAAGGCAGAGTGGTTTAGACAAGCCCTAGCTCCCCTCTCTCTCCTGCAAGAAAATTGGCAATGACTAGTAAATGACTTGGAAATTATTACTATAATTAACATGTCTTCAAAGCAGCCATTGGGGATGCAACATGCAAAAACAAACTAATGAGAATCCACTTATACAACAACAAAAGCATACAGCAACCTACAAAGGGCCCCACAGCACGGAGCTGCAGCACTGAAGTTTCTCCAAACCCCACAGTCAGCTACGTGAGTGGGAAGAAATAGAAATCGAGGGCTAACTGTTACGGCACCTACACACACACACACACACACAACCGTTGACTATAAAAATCCCCTAATTGTGAAGGTCTGAAGTAATATACAGGTCTGCTACGCTTCTATGGTGAATCGTAGCAACTGCAGTTCTTACGACAGTTTTGTTCCTTTACATTGTGTGTGCGTTCAACTTTTGTTTAATTTTAACTTTTGTTAATGGCCCAGGAAGCCTTGCCTATGGGGCAGTATAAAAATGAAATAAGTAAGAGAAATGAAAGGGGATAGATGGTTGGCAGTGTGCAACATGCAGAGAGAGAGAGAGAGAGAGAGAGAGAGAGAGAGAGAGAGAGAGAGAGCGAGAGAGAGAGAGAGTTGAACCATTTGTTTGGGTGAAACATGATTTACTGTGTAAATAATTGCTCAGCCACCAAAAGCTAATTGCACAGAATGAGCACTTAAGTAGTGGGAATAGGGGTTTTTTTTGGGAGGGGGGAGTATTATTCCACCCTGAATTAACTTTTGCTTTCTGTTAACTACAGGATTAAGGCAGCCTAAAAGTACCCATTTTTAGCAATGAGTGACTCTCTCCTGCATTTGTTTCAGTTTAAAATCTCAAGTTCTTTCTCTCCTGATCACGAAGAGCATTGGAAAGTTTAGCAAACCTGAATCAAATCTGAATCAGCAAAACTGAACCAAAATCCTTCGCCATCTGCGCCTTGCGAATTCAGCCAGTCTAGTACAGAGATGAGTTGCCTACCATGCAGTTGGTAACATCTGCCAGGAAAAGGAGGAGGTAGGTGCCCTAGTTCATCATGAACATGCTTGAAAACAGAGGGCTTCAGACTATTGAAAGAAAAGCTCAAAGCCCTGGAACTGGATGGTCAGATTCATCTGTCCAGGCTCAGCACTATAAGCACACCGAGTGGCTTTGAATCCATCTGTACAATCAGATTCAAAGATCTGTGGAATTCATCTGTATGGCAGGAGGTCAAGGTCTTCTCCATGCTGGGAGCAGCTGTGACTACTGCATATGGCTGGTATGCAGGCACATGTGGATTGCATTTCAGCTCATGTCTGATCAGCATTTACCCACATTCACAAAGTTCTTGATATTCAAGGGTAAAAATCTTGAGGCTTAACCAATCCAAATGCAGTAAGAAGTGGAACCTGAGCCCAGGTTATCTGAAGAAGGAATGCCTTTTTCCATACGTTCCTAACTGGGTCCTAAGATCATCCGCAGAGATCCTTCTCAGGGAACCACCTCCAAAAGTAGGAAGTTGTGGGTGTTAACTAGGAGAAGAGGCTTCTCAGCAGTTGCGCCCTGTCTGCAGCATGTTCCCTCAGGAGGTGTGCCTGGCCCCATCTTTGTTTTCTTTCCAGTGCCAGGTGAATACCTTTTTAATTGCCAGATATTTTAATAGATAAGACCTGTTTCAATCTTGTTTTGACTATATTTGCTGCCATGCCATGCATATTTTTTATTTTAATTGCTGTAGTTTGTGTGAATGTTGGTTTTATTTTATTTTTTTGTTTATTGAATATTATTGTTTTCCTGCCATATGCTTTTAAAATTGTAAACTGTCCAGAGAACCAAATGGACTATGGGGTGGTACATAATACATAAAAGTACATACATACATACATACATACATACATTACCCATCTGTAGTTTCAGGGAGTGGTCTAGCCCTCCTCCAGGAGCTCCATTGCTTGAAGATGCTGAGGACTGAACCAGGTGAAGAAGAGGGATCTTGCTTCATGCAAAGCTTTCTTGTTGTTGCTATTTCAATGTCTCAGGAAGTGCCCTGCTGCTGAACTGGGCAGTTGGAGAAAGGCCTCGGTGATGATCTTAGGAAACAAGACATAGTCTGTGCTTCTGCCGCTGTTGGTGGTGAGCCCAACTCTGGGAACTGCTGGATAATTTCTCTTCCTCTTGGAGAAGCTCCATGAAATGGGTCATCGCACTTTCTCTTCTCAAAAACATGTGATGGAGGGGAGGGTTCCCAAAGGCTACTGACACCCTACTGTAAATAACAACATCTGCACCTTGAGGGAGGAAGCAGGCTAAGGTTCTGGGATCACAGTCAAACCAGCAGCAGCTCAATTCAAGGTGGAGCAAACCCATGGAAGAGTAGAGGACCGAGTAAAGGACCAAGCATCAAGGGAAGGCATAGCCGGGCATCTGCCAGGGGCCCCAGTAGGGGCCTACTGACAAAAGTCCCCTGGACCGGCTCATCTGCTTCCCCACTGTCTCCTCACCACAACCACCCAAAAGGATGGTTGTGGTGAGAAGGAGGTGCAGGGGTGCTGGTACCCCCTTGCCTATTTGTTCCCTGCCTGCTGAGCTAGCAAGGCGTTTCCACGATGAGAAAGGAGATGAAACACAAATGACAATGGCGGTGCAAAAATAGACTCAGCAGAAGGGGTGGTCCACTGGGGATGCCCTGCCTAAGGGCTTCTGAAAACCTGGAGCCGGCGCTGAACAAAAATGGTAGGAAATGCACTGAGTTCCCCTGACAAAACAGTCCTGAGCAAAAGGGAGACAGGCACACAAACATTTGAGTTGTTATTATAGAAAATCTGTTTCCTTCATCTGAAACTACATGGGGTGGGGGTAGAATAGCACATTTATACTTTGGTGGTTGGGGAATTCGGCATTTGGACAAGTGGGCTGTTCCTCTTTAAGCTATTTCTATAGTTGCTTTTGCCACGTTAGGAAAAACAAGAACAGATCTTTTCTTCCTTTAAAAATGCAGTACATGTGTTTTCCTTTGACTCCAGTGTATTGGAAAAAGCATGAAGCGTACAATGGCTGGCTATGAAGTGTCTCTTGTGCCATCATGAAAAAGCAGAGTGAAAAATGCCTTGCAGATGGGGCTGGTTTCATTACATGATGGGACTCTTCAGAAATCGAATCCCCCTTGGAATAAATGGGTACCCCAGTAAAGAAAAAGATGTATGCAAAGACAAAAGCCTTTCCTACGCTCTGCATTTCTAAATGAAAAACAAGCTCCACACGTGTCTGTATGTGCTCTGTGTTTTATTACCGAAGTGTCAGGACCAAATGGTTTAACTTCCTGAAGACAAAAGGAATGCTTTTGTGGGAGCCAGGGGGAAAAACCCATGAACGCTGCAGTGACGTTCTTAATTCATGGAAGGAAGATGTTTGTTTGACCAAATTATTGTTCCTTGACCACAAGAACAGGAAACATAAAGAAATGAAAGTGAGGCCTCTTTAAATTATAGAGGCGCAGAGTTGGAAGGGATTTCGAGGGCTATCTAGTCCAACCCTCTGCTTGGTTTGGGAAGCCAGAACAAGAACGTTCCCAATAGATGGTTGTCCTGCCTCTTTAGAAGGTCATCCTGGATCAGACCAAGGTCTGTCTCGTCCAACATGCTGCTCACGTTGTGGCCTAGCAGCTCCCACAGGAAACCCACAAGGAAGATGTGAGAGCAGCAGCACCCTTCAACCCAAGCTCCCCAGCAACTGGTGTACATAAGCATACTGCCTCTGATACTAGATGAAATATAGCAACATGAGAACTAGAATCATGAATTCACTCAGTCTGTTTTAAAGCTGTTCTGGTTGATGGACATCACTGCATCCTGTGGAATCCCATAGTTTAAACATACACCATGTAAAGAAATACTTTCAATTGTCCTGCATCTTCCACCAATCGGATTCATGGCATGTCACAGGGTTCCAGTATTATGAGAGGGGAAGAAAATATCTGCCTATCCAGTTGTAAGAGTGAGCCTTGTATGAGCTCCATACAGGAATATCAAATTACATATGAACGGCCAAGCAGGCCAAAGTCCACCTATCCCAGCATTTGTTCACACAGTGGCCATTGGACTGCTTACAAGAAAGCCACTAGGAGCATTTGCATGCAAGAACACCTTATCTTTGGCACTCAGCAAATGGCATTCATGGGCATACTGACTCTGATACAGGGGCAACATATGCCTATTATGCCTAATGACCTTCTGCTCTGGACATTGTTCTGGTCCAGGCACCTCTTAAAGCCATCCAGTCATCACCAGCTGCACCTTGAGGAAGAGTCCCAGAATTTAACCATGCACTGCATGAAGAAGCCATTCCTTTTACCTGTCTTGAATTTCCCCCTCTCTTGATCCCAGAGAGTTAGACTAGGACTCTGCACAGGGTTGCTTGGTCCTTGATCTTGACATTTTCCATTTATAATCTAACCTGATGAGAAGATTTGAAGAACTTGAAAAGTTGCACTCTCTTTTTGCAGCAAGTGTGTCATCAGTCCTTTTTTTAAAAAAAAAATCCCAAATTGGATTTTGGATTTTTCCCCTGCCCCTCATGGACCAGTACAGATATTTTTCTTCTGCAAGATATCTCTTCATCAGATTTTTACCTGCAAGCTTCTACCCAGAGGAAATTGCTTAGGTATCTGATTTACCTGGAATTATTCCTGAGAGAAGAAAATTTGGGGTGGGGACAGAACAAAAACCAACCAAAACAAATGCTAATCCAATTTTGTGGGGATAATGCATACCAGGAACGGCCTCCATCTCTCACTGAAAATGAGCCAAAACCTGAAAGTGTATTTGCACGTCTACTTTCCTTCTTCACGTTCTTTCCCTTGCCTTCCCTGTGTTGTCTTGCTGTGTGTCATATTTCAGTTGTAAGACCCTTGGGCAGGATCTTGCTATTTCCTTTCATTGCTCTGTAAAGCTCCAAGTTCATTGAAGACCCTACACAATAAGAAAGAAGAAAAGAAAGTAGAAGGCTATAACAGGAAATTATATGACACTTTACATGCAATTCTACATACACTTTTGAAAGTGTATTATTGATTGTTCATGATGCCCATATAATGCTTAATAAAATATTTACATGGTCTACACTAAAATGCATAAGGGATATACAATACAAGCTATATAAAAATAGGAAATAATTTTAAAGATCAAGACAAAATTGGAAGCAAAACAGCCCATTATAGGCCAGGGAAAGTCTAAGTCAATTAATACGTTTTCAAGAGGTATGCAAAGCCAGCTACAACTTCTCCCTTGCAAATCACACTCAATGGCTGACAGGTGTCACCACTGGGAATAAAACAGATTAAGAGAGCAATCCTATGGTCCTTGGGTGACCCTCCAACACTTGGAAAATGAAACTGCTGCAGCTTGAAAAGTGGGAATTGGACATCCACCTATTTGTCCTCTAGCAGTCTGCATGGAGAGAACTGTGCTGGGAAATTATCCTTGAGGATGGAAGAAAAGGGGATGTTCTTGTGAGTGGGGTGAAGAGGAGACTGTAGTTGGTAGAATATGAGGTGACCTGAGATTCCCCCCGTCTCCTCCTTTCCCTCTGTGACGCACCCTTGCTAGACGGGCTGAAAAGCTGGCCCAGAGAAAATAAAAGAGATTGAAAGCTGGGAGATGTGGACAAAGATCGCCTCTGTTCCACCTTCTGGAAGGTATAGGAATCATGGAAGCCTCCAAGTTTGGAGGCTTCCCATCAGAGATGGCATAGTCCATACGACTTTACCTTAATCACTAATTAACTAATTAAAAATGAATTAAACATGTTTACTGACTGTTGGTGGTACACACTTTGCTGAAGATGCGCTGCTGTGCAGTCCAGTGCACAGAGGGACACAAAGCCATTCATGTATTCTGCACGAACCTTCTTTGAAAACTCTCCACTGGAATATCACCCCTTCAGCTGTGAAAGTTTTCAAAGCAGCTGTCTACCGAGGGTATGGCTGAAGACGGCTGTCAAATAGTAAACAGCATCTTTGTGTAGCCCAATTAATTTCCCTAAAGCTCTCTAGTCTATGAATGGTTGGTAAGCAAATGGGGCAAATGCCAGGATAAATATTTACTTGGGAACAGAGGCGGCCACGGAACAAGCTGGAGTTGATCATCAATGGGCTGCATTTGCACTCTGCTGAAGAGTGCCCTGAGTGGCTTCGAGCAAATACACTCAAGCGCTGTTGCACTGAAGTCTGCACCTTTCACAGAAATTCCACGGTGGCTTGGTCGGTAGATCTTTGGCCTGGCACACCTAGGCTGAGTCCCACCTGCGTCCTATGTATGCCTGAATGAACAGATGATACAATAGCCACCCAACCAGTGTATAGACACCACCATTTAAAACACAGCCAGGGGCAACCCAAGGCAGGGTGGGGACCAACCTTCAACTCAAGGATGGAATGCCATTTTTCAGATGTTTTCTGTGACCTCATTTCAGCAGTATGGGGACCAAAGGCAAAGGGATGGGGCGAAACCTCCAAACCCAGAGGACTGTGAACGTGTGGTGCTAGGAGGGGGAAGCAGAGGAGGGAATCTCAGATGCTTAGGACTTCAAAGCAGCCGTCAGCACGATTCTTTCCATGTTGATTGCAAGAGTGGGAGGAAGAGGGTCCAAGAACAGCTCTCCAGCTCCAAGGCTGGAGTGTGTTCCTGAACCCTCTGCCCCCCCGCCCCGCAGATGCTGTCTAGAAGCTGTAAGATGCCTCTGATAGAATCCTAGACTAGTAGAGTGGGAAGGAGCCAGGAAGGCCATCAGGTCCAACCCGCTGCTTGCAGGACACCAGTTTACATGATCCCACTCAGATGGCTGCCCTGTTTCTTTTTGGTTGTCTCCACCACCTCTCCTGGCAACTGGTTCCACTGTCGTATTGCTCTGACAGTGAAGAAACGTTTCCTGATATCTGTCCTGAACCTTGGTTGTCACAACTTTGATTATTCCGTGTCCTACACTCTGGTATCAGCAAGAATCGATCTCAGCCTTCCTCTTTGTGACAGCCTTTGAGGTTATAGAGGGATATCATGTACCCCTCAGTCTTCTCTTCTCACGGCTGAGCATGCCCAGTTCTCTCAGTCCCTCCTCACAGGGCAGAGACACTTAGAGATGAGATGTGTGTGTGTCCCAACCAACAAGCAAATGTCTACAAGTTTAGAATCATGAATCCAAACAGCAGCAGCAAAACCAAAGAGACCTGGAACAATAATGGAACAAGTATCAAAACAGAGCAGTATTAAATAAATAAACCAGTAAAACATGGAGGAGCCTCAATGAAATTAACAAAGCAATAGATGTAGCTGCAGGAGAGGCAATTCAGACTTTTGGAAGATTGCACAAATCAGAGCACAGCTTCCAATATGCTGCAAGATGCACTAGACGGGCATCGTCTCAGCTTCAGGGTCTGATTCATGACACGCTTGCCCAAAAGATATGGCCACACCAGTGTTGAAATGGACAATGGTTCAAGGTGGCGTGATTTTTCTTCATGGGTCTGAAGAGTGCAGAAGCAATGCTTGTGCACAGGGAGGGGTCGCACTATCTCCACAGCTGTGGAAAGCACAATCTCCACCCCTTTGTCCCCTGACTCTTCTCCCCTGCTTGCTTTCTTAAATGTATACTCTTCACAATCCACAAGAACTAATCCTTTGAAAAGCACAAAGGACTGAAATAGCTCATATCCTACACCAGGCCAACAAATCGCCGGATGACTATTTGATCCAGTGTCTGTTGGGACATCAAGGGAAGCAGGCTAAATACAGCAACCAATTTCCTAGAGCCATTAGAATCCTCTTGGGTTATCATGGGGTGGAGACAGCTTGAATGCCTGCGGTCAAGAAGGATCTCTTGCTTCTGAGAATTATTCAGGACATGGGCCCGTGTAGGATGATGGCACCTAATCCAGAGCCTTGTTTATATTTTGCTGCTTCATTATAAGCCATGTATTAAACAAATAAGAGCAACACTCAGCTGGTTTAAATAAGCACCCTTAAGTTGAACATGCAAGCTTTCATATAAACTCACAACAGTAACAACAGTGAAGGGTGGGGAATTAAAAAAAAATGCTTTACTGTTGTTATATAGTATGAGCTTTACATGTTATGAGTCTTCTTATCATATCCATTGCGGAAGCAGGATTAGTAAGTCATTACAATAAAATCCATTAGAAAAACAAAACAGTTGGTATTATTGAGATTTGTTAGACTTTTCTCACACACACAAAAGCACAGGTGACGTACAACAAAATGAAAATCATAGAATCAGAAGGGACAAATAAGTCATCTGGTCTAGGCCCCTGCTCAATGTAGCATTTCTAGTTAAACCATCCCTCTCAGGTGACTGTCCAACTCCATCCTGCCTCCAGTGTGGAAGAGCCCACGACCTTCACAGATAATTGGTCCTATTGTTGCAATGCTCGAACACTCAGGAAGATTTTCCTGATGTCCTGCTAGAATCTGGCTTCTTGTACCTTAAGTTCATGAATCCATGTCCTGTACCTTGGGATGATCAAGAAGATCGTGGCCCTCTGACAACTTTTCCAGTATTTGAAGAGTGCTATCATATCTCACCTCACATGAAATTCAAAGCATATATAAACAATAATCAATACTCTTTGGAAGTGTTTAACATCCGGAAGCTAGTTGCTGATAGACAGCTCAAGTTCAGGGTCCCAATCAGGTCAGGTGGCCACTTAAGCATTGCCAAAAAGATAGAAGAGCGTTGTTACGAAGGAGGTTCCCAATCTGCATAGAATTTGTATATGACAATACTAGTGCATGGTTACACCTTTAGAAATGATGGCTAGAATTCAAGTAGAGATCCAGTGCATTCTTCCATAATGGAGAATAAGATGATCTGTCCTGCTTGCTGCTGAGCTGGCTGTCCAGGTGCAACCAGTAGTGGGCAATGCCAGTGCCCTTGTTCCCCTCCTTCGGTTTTTTTTGACTTTAAACCATCCTTCTCCAACGTTGTGTCTGCCAGACACATTTGGACTGCAACACCCAGAATTCCCAGTCAATGGCCCTGCTGGATGGGAATTCTGGAAGTTGTGGTCCAAATGCCTCTGAAGGCCACCAGGTTGAGGAAGCCTGTTTTAAATCATACTTGGACTAGACGCATCTTCAAACAGAGGACTCATAGCCTAACGTGCCTGATCCTGCCTGATCTTGGAAGCAAAGGAGGGTCTGGTCTTGTTGAAATATGGATGGGTGGGTTGAATCCTGCATTAAGCAGACCCTGACAGCCTCCTGGGTCCCTGCCTACTGAATGATTTGATATCTTCTGCCACTTTCCAAAACAGATCTGTACTTTACAGAACATCAAGGGTGTTCTGTAAAGTAGGACACCATCCCTTCAAAATAAAATAGGTGGCATTAGGCATTGTTCTTTTTAAGAATTATTAATGAAATGTGCTGCTTAGACTAAGAAACCAAGCCAAATTGGGGAGTTTTTTGAATCTAAGATCTCTTTTGGGCCCCAGTGTTAACTGACTCCTATTGATGCTGGCATTTCCTTGGCCGTCAAGCAGAGGTGCTTCCACAGAGACACCAAAAGACAACACATGTGCCCATCCCTGGCAATGTCTTGAAGGGAGCCAAATGAATTAAAGGATTAAATGCACCTATCAGACTTTCAAATTGACCTGAGAAGAGCTGATCTACATAATGCAAATTTACAGAATCTCATTCTTTTGGACAATTTTGTGAGCTGAAACTTAGCTATCCTTTGACATTCCCCTTTCTCCTGTTTTTTGCAATGGAGCTTTCCATTCAAGAAAATGCAAACAAAAATGTGTAGAAATGGGGGGATAATTTCAAAAATGTATTCTATTGTGAAAATGGGTTGCACAAAATCTGAACATTATGCAGAATGCATATAAAATGGCATCTTTAAAAACACGCTCACAAATATGCAGTGTTTTAATGAAAATACTGATAAAATGGGATGGACGGCATTTACAACTAGAGAAAATGGAACATAAGACTGAAAAAGGAGGAATTGACATGAACAAGTTCATTCGTTTGTAATCAAAACCAAGTTTGTTCACATCTGTTATAAAACTGAGGACAATTCTTAACACCTTTGGGTTTATCTAAGAATGCCTTTATTTCTGGAAGCTAGAAGTGTCTCCACAAGTACCCCCCACTTTTGTCTAGTTCATCTGCTTCCCTTGCTTTTCGCATATTTTGTTGATTCTTCCCAAGTTGGAAGAAAGGAGAGGGGCTTTGAATGAGGCCAAAGAGCCAAAACTAGCTGAGGGCGTGGATTAAGCATTGTTGATGTTGCCTCAGGCAAGAGGTCGAATGGCTATGTCTGAGAACAGGATCTGAATTTACTAACATTCATCATAGATAATCCCTTACAGAATGTGTTTCACATTATTACAGCATTAAGATGGATACATCTTTTTCCATGCTGAAGAACATGGAGATCCTCTGCCATGTTAGAGCAAGGGCTGCACTTCAAATTGTGGCAGATTTCTGTGTCTGATTTTAAGGAAACCAGTCATACATGCTAACTTGTTGAGGGACCTGGTTATCCGGCAGAGGGTTTGTACTTGTTCTCTCACCATGGAGCAGCTTCCAGTTCAACGAGCTGTACAAATATTTCATTTGATAAGCTGAAAAACTATTGCTTGCATGACTGCATGACGGCAATGACAAAACCCACCCCACTTTTCTGAATTGTGTAGACCTTGGGAAACATTTTATTCTGGACCTAAATAACCTTTGTGCATAGGAGAGGACCCACGCTGAATCAGGCCAAGGGATGATGGAGTCCAGTGCTCTGTTTCCAGGGTGGCCAAGGGCTGTCTGTGGGAAGCCCACAAGCTGGGCGTCAGGGCAATAGCACCCTTTATCTGTCCTTCCCGGCAGCTGCTACACAGAGGTCCTCCGCCTCTGAAGCCCAAGCTAAATGCAAAGTCACCATGACTAGTTTCCACATCTTGCAGAATGAATTCCACAAGATGGCTAGTTTAACCCCATAGTTTAACAATCCTCTGTGTGAACTGCTTTCTTTTGTCAGTCCCCAAACCTCCCACCAATCAGCTCAGTGGGATGATCCTAGGTTCTAGCATGATGAGTGAGGAAGAAAGATACCCCCCCTTCCCTTTCTCTATCCCATACATCATTTTGTACGCCTCTGTCACATCTTCCCATACTCATCTTTTTTTTCAAAGCTAAATAATCCCAGATGCCGTGGCCTCATAGGGGAGCTGGTGAGCCTCTTGATCATTTTGGTCACACTTTCTTCACCTTTTCCAGATGTTGTTATTCTCACTTTCCTAAATACAGGACAAACATACTTGAGGTTCCCCAGAAGCAACCCCGTCTACGCTGAGCCTCCAAACAGCTACAAAATTGAGACCTCTTCTCTCTGCCTTGCTATCTTCCAACATGCACACAAAGACAGAACACCCATCTCAGCCCCAGCTTAGCTCACAGAGATGACCGTCCTTCTTCTGCATTTCTTATGCATGGACACTGCAATCCAGTGAAGGTTCACACAGGAGGAGGCCACACTGATTTCAGTTAGTTCACTCCCAGGTATGCATGGCCAGGATGGTGGCTTAAAGCAGGTAGTGCTAGAACACAAAGGCTCAACGCAGCCTCAAGTACAGCAGCTTAACTGATCCATATTTCTGGCTGCGGAGCGCTCTCAGTGACAGCTGCTTCCAGCTCTTTTTCACTGCACCTTGCATACTCTTCTGTGTTACAGAGCTTTTCCTAGCAACTTCTCCTGGCTTAGCGTCATTGGCACTGCACTCCCGGGAACCTTGACATTAGAAGATGATCTTTTTCTTTGTTTCCTTTCATGAAAAGGGTTTAGACTGTTTAGTTTGGAAAAAATGATTTGCAAATTACGATGTGGTTCATGAACTACAATACATGAACAAAGTACAATGAACTGTCTGATTCTTTCTGCTTTAATGAAGGTACAAATGGTGACCTCTGAGTGACTTACCAAGGTTTACATTAGGAAAAGCATGACCAAACAGCCTTGAGAAAAAGTGCTGGTGGGAGTCGCTTCCCCTGCTACACTATATATAGCTCCATATTTATAATATACTAAATGTCCGCAACTGTGGTTAGATAGAGGAGTAGTTGTAGGATATGTAAAACATCCCAACAGTATTTGAGCAAGGTTTGTGCAAGTGCACAGACTTCCCAACCATGCTGGCAACTCACAGTTACCAATAAGGAGTGTACTGATTTGCATAAAAATGTCATATGCTAATTTGTAGGAATTGATGAACATTTAGAAATATCAGCTGTAATTTAAACAGAAATGTAACACATCTCACAACTTGTGTGTCTGCTGAGTCTGCTGTCCAAGTGTTCAGTGCAGGTGGGTAACTTCAAGGCCCAATACTCCCTTCTGATTATTTGTTATCTTCATTCCAGGCTTGGTTGCCTTTAGGTAGAGTCAACCCTTCAAATAGAGGACTCTCCTCTTTAAAGTAGGGGACATGGGCACCCACACCTGAAATTATGGGTCCATTGTTTACACAGACAAAAGGGGCTGTGTAACAGGAGAAGGAGCAACAGCCCTTGACAAAGTTGTCCACAGGAGAAGTTCTCCATGTTGGGCACGTGAGAAATGAAAGGATTCCAGTTCTTGCTTCAGAGCAACACAAACCAAGGCTGACAGAAGGGTTTTTTTTCTAAAAAACATGGTTGTTCTTTATCATTTTAGCCATGGGGAGTTGGGCCTGCAGAGCAGTGGCTACCCACATTTTTGTGTCCGATCTTAGAAGAGGGTTTGTAGTGCAGTAGTAGAGCATCTGTTCTGCATTCAGTGGACCATGCCCTTCCTGCAAAGGTGTGCCAATTGTCTGCAGGACACAGACTGGCCAACTACTGTCATGGGAACATGAAGACATATTGGTCTCTGACTGGCAGCAGAAATCTCCTGGATTTCATGAAGAAGTTTTGCCAACCCTACCAGGAGATTCTTCTGGAAATGGAATGTGGGACTGCAGATGATGTGCTCTACCACAGAGCTTTGGTCCTTCCTCAGTGTATTTACCATATCTCTGATAAACTGTGTTTCTAGAAGGTTGGTATCCATGGCAAAGCTCACCCCTCCCTGTGGCCAAATGCTGCTCATGAAGAGGGAGACACAGTCCACCCAGATGGTTGCATAGAACTCACAAATGGCCATTATGTGGGTCCTTTATTGTTCAAAGTGACCAGCCTGCCTTAAATCCGTCCGTCCGTCCTCCCTCCCTCCCTCCCTCCCTCCCTCTCTCTCTCTCTCTCTCTCTCTCTCTCTCCCCCCCCTTCAATCCTTCTTCCAAGGAGCTCAACCTACATGGTTTCCTTGCCCACCCTTTTTATCCTCCCCACAATCCCGTGAGGTCAGTTAGCCTGGGAGACAGTCGCTGGGCCAAAGTCATTGGGAAAGATTTATGACTGAGTGCGAATGCCAAGCTTTACCTCGCCGGCCCTGCTTCTGCACTCTCACTACTATGCCACAATCAGCCTCTTTGACACACACTTTTGTTGCTCACACTTTGCAGCTCTGCCCTCCTCTAAATCATCCTGAGCTCCTAGGACAGGTCCCACAGAAACATGACCCCGAGGGAATGGAATGGGCTTCCACAGGAGGTGGTTGGAGCCCCATTGGCGAGGGCGTTCAAGGACAGGCTGCACATGCACATGGTAGCAGAGCCACCTGGAGCCAGGGGTCAGACTAGATGGCCTGGGAAACCCCTGCTTGACGTGCTATATTTCTCTGTATCTATGATAGCTGAAGAGGTCTGTGTTCTCAAAGCTGCTTGAAGATGTGGATGGTGAATCTGCAGTGGAGCCAGAAACTGCAGCTATCGAGGGGTGACAGCCTATCATTTCATTGTCTGTCTTCAGAGGCATTTTTGAACACAGACCACTGCAAATGATGAAATGGCATAGCAGACCGGTGCACTGAAGTCCAAATTGCTTTTGCTAGGCCACATGCAAAGGGATGCATAGTGCAGGCATTAATAAAGCCCAGCAAGTCAAGCTGCCAGTCCTTGATTCATGAGCCTTTGATCTAAGGCTGCATAGTCCAACCAAAACAGCCTGTGCATTGTGATTTCTTGTTTTGAAAATAAAATAGCCAATGGATTTCTTTAGCAAACACAGTGGCGACATGTTAAGCCAAGAGCACAGCTACCGAAATGGTTACTGGCTTTGACGACACAAACCGTCTGCCAAAAATGCCATTTCAAATTTGGCGACACATCAAATGCATGATGGTTAAAATATAAAGACTGTGGCTCAGTGGTAGAGTGCAGGCTACGCATCCAGAAAGTCTGTGGTTCTATCAGCGGCATCACCCGTTTGCAGGATTAGGCAGTAGGTTATTGGAAAGGTTTCTGCTTGGGAGGCTCAGAAAGCCACTGCCTGGTGAGGCTCAGAACTAATATTTTTGTCCAGTAAATAAAATCTGGACCTGGGAGCTGTGGATTTCTGGCCTGCTGCAGGCTGCATGGTCTGCTTGTGTAGCTGGGTTCCAAGTCAGGCCCTACTTTACTTTGCATGACCAAGCCTGGATCTAGCCCTTGTTTTGGCAATTCATCTTGCTTTATCCCATGAAATGGCTTATTCTGTGAGCTCTGACTCCACTGTAGCATGAGCCCCGAGGGCAGCCGATTTCCTCTGGCGAATGTTAGAGGACATTCAGTCTGGCATCCATAGAAAGAATGCCACATTTCCTCCCGATTTCATAGCAGGTCACTGCAAACAAATCAGATTTTATTGACTTTAATTTGAGGCCCATATTGGAGAACAGCCTCATGGCTTGAAAGCTCATATGCCTTTCCTTTTTAATCTACCAGAACACGGATTTATTAAGATACTTGGCAGGTTATAAAGCCTGCCTTTTCTCCAGGTTTTTGGACAGACGGGCTGATGATTTTGTTTTATCTCCTACCATATTTAGCACTTGCTTATATGAGCTTTGGAAGGCATAGCAACCCACCCTCTTGCACAAACCGTCCGGCACCTGGCTGCATGCAATTTTCAAGAAAGATTATGGGATATATTATTTTTTCATTTTCCTGGCTGATTTTCATGCATGACAAACCATGCCAACATCAGCTGTGTTGACATCCAACCAAAAATAAATCGGAGTGAGCCATCAGTGTTCCAACCACAGAACGAACATGTCTTACATTTTAAAAGCAAAAAGGAAGCCAAGAGATTGAATTGGGTGTGGGAGGTGCACCCAATGAAATTAACACTGTTTTGTTTTTAAAGGGCGGCTGTTGAACTCAAACCAAACCAGAACAAGCGCTTGGGGTTGCGTTTTGAGATCTGCCTTATAGATTTGGGAGTGGACTGCTAGGAACATACAGCTAGGGACAAGTGAGTTTATTTAATGTCAGTTTAATGCCATTTATCATTTTTCTGATCTTAACTTCAGTCCATCTGAAATACTGGGAGTCTTGTCTTACATTAGTTCTTCCGAAATGTCAGGAGTTTTCCTTTAAACCTCCAAAAGCATTTTTGTGCACATTTCTCTGAAGACATGGGTTTTTGTACACATTTCGCCTAACATAACATTTCTGCATGGAATTTTTCTAGTATAATCCATTGTTGAATATTATTTTCCCTAATAAGTGTTTTATATGCATTTTTAATTGGAGTATTCCGCTGCAGAATCTGGAGAGCTTGTACTGGTTTGTGAAAAATTCAGTTCAATTCAGAATTCAGAGGACTGCAAATGCCAAGGGATAACTTGAGTTTCAGTTTTCACAGTGATTCAAAACTGCAAAGTCGTGTGGGTTTCCTTTCTAGAGGCAACTTGCTGTCACTAAGGAAACTGTATGGTAGAATCTTCCTGGGTCCTATAGGCTAATACCAGCCTTCCAGACACATTTGGACTGCAACATTCAGAATTCCTAGTCAATGGCCCTGCTGGATGGGAATTGTGGGAGTTGTGGTTCAAGTGCCTCTGAAGGCTGCCAGGTTGGGGAAGGCTGGCTATTACTGAGGTCTTGTGCACCAATGCACCTGATTGATACCACTGAAGTGGTCTGGCTAGCAAGTACTAGTGTTCCATTGATCCCACAAGAAGACTGTGTGGTGTAATTATGGTCTGAAGGTTGGACATGGATGGGAGAGATACTGATTCAGATCCTCATTTAGCCTTTTAGCTGATGAGGCTTCACTAGCCGGTCCATTTAGTCATAGCTCAGCTTATTACACAGGTAGGACAAACATGTGGCGATGAGAAAGGGGATAGCGAGAATAAAAAAACAATGTTGTCCTACGAAAGGTAAGATAATTGTATAATAAAAAGGCCTCATATATTAGGGCATTACAATAGATCACCTAAACCGGTGTCTTCTCCATGTGTTAGACCTCAGCTCTGGTCCTGATTACCTACTTTCCAGAAACTCAGTCAGTTTATCGCATTTAGCCATAGGTCATTACATGTTAACAAGGTAAAACATTGAATTAACAAATGAAACCATGAATCAAATGTATTAAAACATCCTACTAAAAGACAGAGCAGGTGTAATTCAGGACAGTGACCCCTTCAAAGCCTCCCTAGCTCTTATCTTTTTAGCTGTGAGAGCAAAAAGATACTTGATAAAACACATGTGCATCTGCATCTGATAAGAAAAACACTAACTTGTCTGAATCAGAGTAGGCATTAAAGGTGGGTAGTGTACTAGTAAGAACATTTCCCTAGGTTCACAATATAACGAACAGTGAAGAATATAACACAAGAGGTCCACAGATGCAGACACGCTGCTCCATTGATCACCTACTGAAACATAGGCTGATGGAAACGTAGCTATGAACTTCTTCAAGAAATGGCCTAGTTCAGTGGTTCTCAACCTTTTTTTCACCACAGACCCCCTTTAAATACATTTTGTGGCTGTGGACCACCAAGACTTAACTCAAGATTTAAAGCATTCGATATTTATTTCAGTTTTCTCATGAAGGACCTTCAGATTTGGGGAGAAGTAGAAATAATCTGTCAATGCACACACTCATATTATCTTTAGTGTGATGATTCCTTATGAATTTAAACTAATAGTATCAACACTCTTTTTGCTCAAATGGCACATTTGCCCAATAGCAAGAAATGGCACATGCTTTCTCTCTGCCACTCAGTCATTCCCTTGCACGTTCTCAGCATGTGCAGAAATACCAAACGCAGCTATTTGCCAGCAGACAGCTATTCTCATATCCAATTTATACCTCTGATTGTTTTAATTGAGGCAATTGGTTAAAAAAGCCAAGTTTTACAAAACAAGCATAGAAAATTATGCTTTTGTTCTATTTCCCATTCCCTCATGCTTTCAATCCATTCATTCAGATTTAATTGCAAAAAACCATAAAATTTATTCAAGCCTTCATGGACCCCCCCCCCAGAGGTGACATTTATTTATTTATTTATTAAAACATTTTTATGCCGCCCCATTCGCCGAAGCCTCGGGGCGGCTTACAACGTTAAGTTAAAAAATAATTATAACGTTAAATTAAAAAATACAAACATTAAGTTAAAATGCAAAAATAACAATATAAAATATCACCCCCCCCCTCCGCCAGGGGTCTGCAGACCACCAGTTGAGAACCACTGGCCTAGTTGGCAAACCATCAGAAGCTGGCAAAATTCTTGCCTGGCTCCCAATTTCACTTTCATAATATTTATTTCATAAATTTCTATCTGTCACATTCTCCAAGAAGGTCAGGACAGAACAGGCACAGCTTCGAGGTGGGTGAGAAGGGCTGGACCAAGGTAAGCCAGTGTGCAGAGGGCTGGGGGAGGCGTTTAAATACGAGCCTCCTGAGAGGTCCGACATTGTGAGAACAGCTTTCTGCAGGTCCGGTAGCATCCCCAAAGAGCAGCGTTCAGCCTCCAGAGGGAGCACCGCTCTGGAGGACAGGAAGCTGCCTTGTCCTGAGCCAGACCACTGGGCCATCTAGCCCAGTGCTGGCAACACCAGCTGGCAGCCGTTTCCAAGGTTTCAGGCAGAACCTTTTCAGGCTGTACTTAGAAATGCTGAGAACTGAATTTGGGACCTTCTGCTCTTTCATTAAGCTACAGCCTCTGCTCCACTGGTTGAATTCCTGACATTGGATCTGAAAAGAAACATCTAGCCTTGCCGAGATCCAGTTTCTGCTTCTTTGCCCTCCTCTGGCCCATGAAGGCAGATAATATCTCAGGAGTTCCATTGCCAACCCTTGGATTAAGCAGACTGAACTCCTGGAGCACGTGGATGGAGAGAGTCTCGGGCATCACTTTGTCCATCAGCTTACTACTTGCTGCCTGTGAATCAGCAGCTCTTCCTTTTCCCTTCCTCTCCCCCATCCATGTTCCCTCTTTCATTGAGACTCACAATAAAGTGGCCATGATGTGCCACCCATGATGCTTATATATTTTCCTTTTGTGGCAAGAGGTAAACCATGGCTCTTTTTATTGATGTTTTCAGAGTATGCTTCATTCATTAGTTGTGGTTTTTAATCCACTCCCACTGGTCAGTTAGAAAAATGCCTCTGGATGCAGTGAGTAGATATAAAAACAAATAGACCAATCTCTCCCAACCATTACAAACTACTAAATGTCTCTCTCTTTTAAATGAGAAAAAGGAAAAGATTGTTTGAAAAGGAGAAGTGATTTGGGGCTGTTAAAAGGACAGGTCTGTTATTGTTAGCCTTATACTCACACTAGCCCCATTTCAACAGCAGTAGCACAATATATATCCCTGCCTAGAGAAGGATAGTAAATATCCTTTTTTTTTTTGCCCCATGGGGCTGCTCCCAACTAGTTTTTTCTAACTAGGCTATCAGAGAATTTCATTTCATTTCAACTGGCCAATCATCAGAACTTTTCCTGTTTGTTCATTCTTGAAAGAATGTATATTTTACATTGTGCATTTTTTAAAAAGCCTTTTCATGCATTAGTCAATGGAGGAAAGCAAGTGCTCTCACTTTTCCTGTTCAAAATGTGTGCTTTCTCCATTTGAAGAAAAAGAAGTAGGGACTGCAGACCACATGGGAATGAGGTGAACCAAGCTTCAAAGTGGAGTTGGGGGAATTTTGGCAAGTTGGGGCATTCCTGGTTCTCCCATTTTCAGTGCAATCCGAACTTTCCATTGGGTTCTCAGGTAACTATGTCTAGGATTGCAGCCCACACATCCAATTTCCCACCAGTTCCTTAACTAGCAAAGCAACACAGTGTGAATGGATCCCCATAATGGATTTCTTTAAAAATGTCCAAGCTGTCTCACTTATCTTTGCAAATCTGCTACTTCTCTATGGGTCACTCACAGAACTTTCAGAAGCATCTGTCTGGAGAGTCCAAGGGGCTACGGTGCTTTGAAGAGTCTACCTACCATGCATTTATTATTATTTATTTAAAACTTTTATATGTCATCACCACATGCCTTGGCATCTCAGGATGGCTCACAAATGTGAGCAGAAGTGCTTCACATTTAACTACTTAAATGCTTTGATAAATGAAGCATACTTTTTAAAAAATGAAAATAATTTGATGTAAAAACAAAAACAAAAGATGTAAAATCTGTCTAAACATTTAGAGAAACAGCAATACATGGAGAATAGGATGTTGATTGAGCTCCCTGGAGAAGGAGAAAGAGGTGCCTTAAATAAATCAATGCACAATCCTATGGCAATGCTCATAAAACTCAGAGGTTTATGGTCATCCAGCTCAGAGATGGTGGAGCGATAGAAGTAAACTCTCCCCTCCTCCATTTTACCTAGATGGAATCTGCAATGTCTCAGAGACAGAAAGAAAGCAGGTACAGGCTATCAGGATCATATCCTGGCCTCTTCAGTCTCCTTCCTGACCCTTCCCCTGAAATGCCCCGTTGCCCCCTCTTCAAGGTTGTTTTTCTGATCCCGGAGAGCAACTGGAGCGATTCTTTCCTCACTAGCTGCAATGGGGAGAGAAATCAGAGCTCTTCTTCCCAGATCCAAGGTCAGAGAGCTGTTTCCTCCCCAGCTCAGAGGATCCAGAATATCCTCTGCCCCCTTAGCTGCTGCCTAAAGCTCCCAGAGTGGCTCCCTAAATATAATAAAAAAGAGAATCAGTACAAAAACATGAAAAGCAGGTTTTCCTGCAAACAACACCGGAAAACTCTTTTGTCTGTGATATGGTTTCACATTTACCTCTGTAACTATATTTAGGTTTTGTTGATATGTAAATGCAATCACATCAAGTTAGTTCCAATGCTGATGGTTCATTAAACACATTATTTAATGGCTCATCACCTTTGATATTTATATTCCCCTCTCTTCATGTGTGATTATGGGAAATCACCTAACCAGAATATCCAACTCTGTGGCCATGATACAATTCTAAAGATTCACTGTTGGATTGAGGTTCTAGAAGGGATGGGTTTCGCAAACACTTTTTCACCTTGAAGCCACTGCTCTTTTGGATATCTTTTTATGAATCGTGAAAGGAACCACAGTAGTTAGGTATTCAAGAGAGAGTGTTCAGCATAGTCTTTATCTGCCCTCACATTCATAGGGCTATTCATGCACCCAACCAGGGAAATGCCACCCCTTTCCAAATTTTTAACTGGCCTTCAGTGATGTCAGCATGTTGCCAACATTGTAGTAGCTGCATTCTGTGATGAATGAAATTATTTTATACAGGAATCAAATCCAGAGTTCTAGAGCAATAGGATATGCATGAATTAATGGCCGCAAATAGGCAGTGCAATATGTGTCGATTGCCAAAAACATTTGGGACACCTCAAAAATCCTATTTCCACCTCAGAAATCAGTCCTTGTTAATTTGATTATATTTCAGAGAATGCCTGATATTACAAAGATGAAAAAATAAGCAAACGACTAAATCTTTGCAATAACAAATACAGAAAAATCTGATATATAAGCCCACCATATTAAATGTCCCTCTTATATTTGGTCATGCTTATATGGTGGAGAGGCGATGCATATCATACAGGATTCAAGCTGGCTGGTTATGATGCCGATCTTAAGTTCCAGCAATTCATGATCCGCGGAACTGGAGACTTGTAGTGGTGGGGAGCATGGGGCTAGGAGTGCTGATGTTCAGATGGGTTCTCACGTTGGTACTCTGGATGAGTTTATGAAAGTGTGATGGATTACCATGCATTTTTCAAAATTTACACATTACTTGTTTCTAAAGTAGGACTCCTAGAAGCAAACTACTAAAAAGCCTATAATTGATTTTCATTCTATTAACAATCCAGTGTTTATCCTGTCACATGAAAAGATCTATAATATGTTGCAGCATTTTAGCTCCAGAAGTGCTGTATCACTTTATCAGTGAGCATCGCTTTTGGGGTTGCTCTCTCTTTCCTTTTTAACAAAATATTTTGAAATGACTTGAACTTGCAAAGAACTTTGTTATTGTTGAGAAAGGCTTAGGTTGGATTAATCTAAGAGATGGTCAGCCATTTTGCATTTTACTATAAAAGAAAAGTAAAAGGCCTCTCAAGCCAGCTGTAGGAACTTTAAGCAAGGTCTGTTTTCTGTTAACCATGCAGTACCTGCCTGAAGAATGTGATGTATTTGGCAGTTTCAATCCACTGACCTCCAGTTTAACCTCCCTCACAAATGCATACAGTGACTGGTGTCTCTCCAGACAAGACATAACTATTCGACTACCAAGAGCTAAACATTTAGTCTGCTAATTGCTTACCATCCAAACATTGTAATTAAAGTTTTGTTCTGTAATTTTACAATCAAAACAAAGTGGGATTGTCAAGAACCAAACAGAACAGACAAAAGAAAGATCTTGTGCAAAGGAGAGGGAATAACAACATGCGCTTTGGGAAAAGAAAAAGAAAGAAAAACTATTCTATGTCATCTAAGTTGCAATGAAGTTGCTTCGGCTTGTTGTACAATAATGATTTATAGGCAATGAATGCACAATACGTCCACTTTATAAGTGGCCTACTTATTTATGACATGTTTTCTTCTTGCAAGGAACCTAAGGTGGTTTACAGGATCTCCTTCCTCTCCATTGTTTCCTCACAAAAATCCCAGGAGGTAGGTAGTTTGAGAGTCAGTGATGGGTGAAAAGTTACCCAGTGAGTTGCATGGATGTATGGGGACAAGAACCCTGATCCCCTGTCCAGCATCCTAACAACTATGCTACACTATCATTATGATTACATTTCTGTACTGCCCGTTGCTAAAGCGCTTTAACATGTAAGTCAGCTCAACTTGTAAGTCACCCATCCAGATTTCAACCAGACCCAACCATGCTTAGTTTCCAGGATTAGGCAGGATCAGGCACTTCAGGCTATATGAAAGGCCATACAGAAGACAGAACACTAATTCTGCATGTCACGTAATGGGTTCAAAGATGAGGACTCTTAAACTGAGGACTCTGACTTTTAAGAATATCTGCCTGCTATCCATTTTTCCTTGAGAGGTCCAGTGAAGTATCTTCAATTGATCTGAGTATGACATTGGCTTACGGATGTGTGAATAACCAAAACTCAAGCTTGTGAAGACTCTCCAGATTAAGGATGTGGGAGGAAATCCACCAGATCCCATGGCTTCTCAGACTCTGGTCCACTTTGCAGCTACCTAGAGTCTGAGTTTCCAGTGCAGATACCAAGGATTTTGGGGAAGCTCGCCAGGAAAGGAGTCCCATATTTCAATCAGGGAACCAAGATTCAAGGTGGATGCCAGGAAGTACTTCCTGACAGGACCCTGAGGGTATGGAATGGGCTTCCATGGGAGGTGGTTGAGGCCCCATCGGTGAGGGTGTTCAAGGATAGGCTGGACATGCACATGGTGGGCATGGCATGACTGGAGCCGGCTGGAGCCAGGGGTCAGACTAGATGGCACCAGCAGTGACATTCTTCTGTGTGCTGCTGCCACCAGCTGTAGCAAACAGGAAAGAAAGTTGGCCACCAGGAGTGACAGCTGGGAACTCTGGTTGCTGGTTATGCAGCTGGGGTTCACAAGCACTCATGGACTTCCTCTTGGCTCCACTCACTTTGCAGGACCTGGCCAAGTATAAAAAGTCCATGAATTTGGAGGGACAGATTCCTGAAGGAGTCATCCCAACTCTATTTCAAATTTTGCTTCATTTGTTCTGACTCATGCCCAAATCGGATTTGGAGCTTTGTTTCCCTCTTTTGTCCATCTTTTTAAGGCATCAGTCCTGTGTGCATTTCATTCCCATTGATTAAAGTACATTTGTGTGCATTTTTCAAAACTGTAGATTTTTATGCACAATTTTCCAATACATTCACCTTTGAATTCCATCACAAGCATGGAAATGCTTGAACTTTGCATCTGTGTTTGGCTCTGGAAGGTACAAATGGGTAGATTCTGGACAGAAACGAACTATGTCCAGACTTTCTCATACATCCGTACATTGGCTTAGCTCTTCCTCAGATGGGCTGCTCCTCTGTTATGCATTCAGTGTTAATACACTAGTATTAACAGATCCCAAGCATGTTCACACTGGAACTGTGGGTGAGTTGCTCCCACACAGCCTAGCCTAGCTCACAGGGTTGATATGAGGACGAAGTGGGGCAAGCGGCAGAGAGCCATGAATGCCACCTTGAAGATCCCACTGTAACCCAACTGTGGAGAAAGAATCAGGTCAAACGGTAATACACAGAATTATTCAGGCGCTTCTCAGTTAATGGGGCATGTTGGCCAGGCCTGAGCACAAACATTGCAGGGAGCGGGCGGAGAGCAGGAAGAAATTAACAGAGGCTGGCCTGGTCTTCTCAATGGGAAATTCCTTTGCAGCTTCCAAGGAATTGCTGTGAAATAGTTTAATGATTCCTAGCAACCTTTTCTGAAAAAAGGAAAAAACTTCATAAAATAGGCAGCACTCTTTTCCAAATGTGGATTGTATATTGTTAGCAATATGCTGCCGAAGAATAGAAGTTTGTTCTACATCTCGTGTAGATATAGGCACTAAAGGATGGATATGTGTAGATATAAATGTGTATATGTGTGTGTGCATGAAACAGTAATGCTCTACTTTAAAAATCACCAGTGAGCAATTATCAGTTTTACTGGCTTAAGGCTGTAACTACGCTCTGAAGTTTAATAACTTTTAAGCACCTTTGTATAACTGGAATGCAACCAGATGTGAGTTCAAACAATTCCTAGCCATTCTGGGGTGGGGGCGTAACACCTTCCATTTTATTGTTTAGAAAATATGAGTTAATAAACATTTGCCAAGAAAAAAATATTCAAGGAAAAGAGAAGGACCCTGTACCAACAAAAGACATTTTAAAGATGGAAACTTTTAACTTTGTTTTGACTCCGGACTACACCTGAAAAACAGGAATGTAATAAAAATTACAGGCCCCGTTGCTTAAATAGCTTTAATAGTAATGTTATACTTCACCTTCTCCCTGCTTTTATTTTAAGCTGCAGGTTAGGTTGGCAATGTCAGTAAACATTGACCTGGAAAAGAAAGATCTTTTGTGCAGTTGAAATGATCTTTACATTTTTATGGCTCCATCTGTAGGTCTGCATTTCAGCCCCATATATATATATATATATCTCTTTCATCCATCCATCCATCTGCCCATATGGAATGTGGGCAAGGAGAACCCAGCACTTAGCCCAAACACTGTTTAGACATTAGGAATACGTGATAAATTTGACATTTACAAATTCCTATACAAGAGTGCATAGGAATGCATCTCTTGGACCAGATTATGAATCACAACATAACTGTCTGCATGAGAGAATCATGACACAACCCTCTCCCTACCAGGTCTCATCTGAATCCACTTAATGTTGTTTGTTTCCGGAGGTCTTTTAAAAATCCCTGGACTTTCCAATCTGTTTTAGCTTTTACTTAGATTTTATCTCTACTACATACACTGTGTGCGTGTGTGTGTGTGTGGTAGCCTTCCTAATTTTTCGTTGTTGACAAGTCAACAGTCTTAGGCTCTTCCCAGTAGGAATAGCATTTATGTGGATGGAGTGAAGTCTGCAAGAGAAGCGCTTGCCGCTGGCAGAGCAGGGCAGCCTTCGCTCACCCCGCCTGACGAAACGGTGCCTGCTGCAGCCCCAGGTGTGGGTCCTGCCGCGGTGGCTCCCTGGAGCCTCCCAGGAAGAGGTCTGCCTCTCACCGAGGGGAGCTGCTCCACAGCGTGGTGGAAGAGGCAGGCGAATCAGTGTGTCTCTCCACTTGCTAATCTCGCCTGGCTGCCAACTGGATGGCATGCAAACCCATGCGCTGCTTAGGCAGTTGTGTGGCTGGGACTGCAAATTTTGTACAGCTCTTCCCACTGCATTTCTCTCAGGGGGCCTATCCCACAGAAAGGGAGATGGGGCAGGCATGTCATGGGTTGGTTGGCCTACGATTTATCTCCCAAGTTCAAACTTTTCCTGTATTTGTGAGCTGCCCAGAGAGCTCCCAGGCTACAGGGTGGTGTACAAATACAATAATAAATAAATTTCTGGACTTAAAGCCAAATGCTTCCTAGGGAAGTCTGCCCCTAGTGGCCAGAGACAGTGAAGCAGTCATCCTTGCAGACACATTAAACTTAATTAAAACTACTAAATTCATTTTAAAACCAACATAAACCTGAGCTACACACCTCTAAGGACCCTTTAGTGTATGTGGCAATTTTCCACTATTTAGATTTCCCTGTCTTGGCACTATGGCAGTGATGGAAGGAAGGACAAACATATGTCCTTTTCTTATTATAGGTTTGTTTTTATTACTCCTCTGTATTTTAATTCATCTTTTATTCTCATTGTAGGTGATGTTGAGCATTTTGTTATAGGGTGGGATATAGTAAGTCAGCATGAATGAATAACAAACATCTGATAATGAAACAGCAATTTATAATTTGTTCAAAAAGTTATGCATACTTCTGGTTAACTTGTAAAAAGAACTGTGCTTATTGGGAAATTTAATATCTATATTATCCTTTGACCAAAATAGTTCTAGAAGGCAGCAAACCAAAACTGAACAGATTTAGTTCATTTCTATGTTTAAGTATTTCTTTTTTCAAAGGCTACCTTTATTGTAATATTTTTCAAAGTTTCAGAAAAATTCAGCATAATGTATCTTGCCTGCCATTTGAGAATCAACTTATATAAAGTTCCATGTTTCTTGAGAATTCTAGAAGATTTTGCCACTATATGATATAAATTAATTGCAATCCAAAGGATGCACCTTCATTAGAAATGATGAGGCCTGATCAATCACAGCTGATCTTAAACAATAGACACCACCCTTTGTGTGTTTCATTATGCCCAGTTCTTTTTTTCCATTAGGTTGTGGCTCTTCCACTCATGGAATTAATCAGTACAATATCCCATCTGCTCACATCAAAGATAATGAGTGTCCCACAGAATACAAGATGATCATTTATTATGTGAATAAATTATTCTATGCTCTTGCTAGATCACTTTTGGCTCTGATCTTGGAGCAATGGAATTATTTGGATCTGGTAAAGGAGGGTCACAGGTCATGCTTAATTCTAACCATGTGGAACCTAATGATAGCTAGAGGAGAGCCGTGATGGATGTAAAAATAAAACTCAAGATACAGGCTATAATCACAAGTGACAAATTACATTTTTGATGTGTCAGGTTCAATATTAATTATTTTCAGCTGTTTAGCTTTCCCCCCCTTTGTCTTCTACAAAGCTGCAGCAATCTGCTGACACATAAAAAAGGAGTTCAGGCACAATTTGACCTCACTTCAGCATGCCCAGTTATGGGGAAACATTGGCCACCATCGGAACATGCAGTAGTGCAGAAATTCTATTTCTTTGTAGAAAGAATTCTAAGAACATCTTTATGGTGCTGTTATTTATTTATATCGAACAATGAGTCACATTTTGCCCCAAATGAGATGCCCAAGGAAGTTTTAGGACTCTTCTATCTCTAAACCTACATAGAATGTTAGTGGGAACCATCCTATGGTTGGGCTATTGAACACAGATCTATTTTTCAAAAGAAGTTGGCTTTGGGAAAAGACCAGCATAGGTGGATGGAAAATCATCAGTTCATTTGGAGTGGATGAACCTCTGGCTTGTAGGCAAGGTCTGATGAGTGACAGGAGGTTTTGGGTTTCTGCATCTGAGGTTGGGGGCTTCACTCTGACCTCGAAACTGTGCGTCAGAACTCTGACCCCCTTCCCTCACCCTCAGAGCTGGCAGATTGGGGTAGAAAGAGCCATTTTGGGGCATGGAGAGGAGAGTGCAAATGTGAGGAGAGAGGATTTTCTGGGGCCTTCCCAGACTGTTTCCATATCTCTTTTAAAGGCTATCACTAGATAGCCCAAAGTTGCTACCTATTGAAAAAGAAGGGCAAGGCACATGAAAATGGTTCCTCTTCAGAAAAGTAACAAGAGAGGTAACTGAGAGATATTTCTCATACCACTTTAGATACGAATGTGATCTCAGACTCCAGCCAAGCACGGCAGTGAATTTTATTTCAACAAAGAAATCTCTTTCTAAAATGAAAGTGGCAGAATGGGAGATTCAAAATGAAGTAACATTCTTCCTTGTAATAGTGACTACTCTGGAAATAAGATTGAAGAGCATATTAGAAATACCTAAAATAAACACTGCTTTAGTCCAAAATTCAAAGACTATTCAAGTGCTTCACATACATTATCCCATTAGTCCGTACAATAACCATATAAGGTAGCTACATATTATTAATCTCTCAGTTTCCAGATAGATGTGGTAGAGAATGAGAAATAGGAGGCTGCTTACAGCAGATTTTTGACCAAATCATGTGTTGCAACTTAAAAGCATCAAACTTGTCTTGGATAAGCAGTGATAATACTTAAACCTTCATTCCACATGTTGGAACAATTGGTTTCCCCAACTCAAATTCTGTTGTGTAATATATACTTCAAAATCTGTCTGGGCTAAATGACCCTAAATTTCTACCTCCTGCTTTTTACACATTTCTTCCTATAAACCAAAACATGTCGAGGCAGCCAAATGTTCACAAATGGCTGGCGTGTAGTTTTGCAGGGTGCTGTTCTACCTGAAACAAAAGGTTAAGGAGGGAAGGTTAAGTACAGGTCATCTTAGTCTCTTTTGAATGCCAAGAGTCTGAGCAAAAGCCTTCAACTAAGGCTAAGCCTTTTTATGCTGATTTGAAGTTTGTAGGCCAAACTATTATCATACTGAGCAAAGGTCAATAGGCCACACATAGTGACACTAATGTTAATGCTACGCATGGCTGCAGGAACAATTAAATCTTCAATAACCTGTACTAGCCAAAGCCTGAAACTCACTGTTGTGCTGACTTAAACCTTCTGGGCACAGAATTCAGGCAAACAGAGGCCTTCCATATGCAGCCTTTGCCTTGGCTGAGGCACTTCTGTCTGGGGTCCTAAAATGAGCCCATTTGCGACGAGTGCTAGGATTCACTTTGCTGCAGGGTGGACTTTATTAGAGAGTATGTCCATTCTTCCTGAGTGCTGAGTAAATGATTTGTAGGGGATGAGAAGAAACTTAGTTTAGGCTATAGCTATAACCTCTTCTTTATTTATATCTCTTTTTGTAACTTTTGGGATACTGTAAATAGTAATACTGCTAATAACAACATCCTACTCTTCCTTCAGGGCTCCTGATGGTCCACGTCAAGGCTCAGGCAGATGCAGCAGAGTCTGGGACCGACCCTACAACAAGCAGTGTCGTCATCCTGCTGCTAGGCCAGCAGATGGAGCCTTGGAGCTGCCCAGGTCCTGATAGGAGTTACCCTCAACCATTCAAGGTGAGACTGGACAGCCATCTGAATGGGATCATGTAAATCGGGCCCAACCCCCCGCATGGTGTCATGCAATGCAGGGGGTTGGACCCGATGTCCTTCATGGCTCCTTCCAAGTCTACTATTCTATGAGTCTATGATTTCCTGGTTTCTCCAAGAAGCACATCCTGAACCTAATTGTTCTTCCCTACTGCAGGATGGGTCTTGTTCCCACACTGAGTGTAGAAAGCCATGATTAACTTTGGCTGGACTGGGGCTGCTGCCTCTCTCTGAGTAGAATCAATGCTGGTCCCCTTTTGGTTCCGCCAAGCTCCAGCCTCCACTGGTCCAGCCGAAGGTGCCCCTCCTTTGCCCATTGCGGCCATAGGGCTGCTGAACAACCTGATGTTGGAGCAGCCTGTTGGAAGAGAGCAGTACAAATAGAACAGGTGCAAAGGCATTCCCGGAAACTGTAGATTAGTCTGTGACGGGTATAGAAAGAAGTTAATGCATTTGGGGAGCCTGGTCCAGAGTGACTGTATTCGCTCTGTTTATATCATCACATTGCCTTAAGCACTTAAAAACAAAATATGAAATGCACATAGAGCTAACTACACCTTCTTCCAAGAAAGTTAATCCCATTCCTTTCACCCCAGCCAAAATAGTCCTCTGCAGTCATAGAGAATCCAGTACGTGGGAGCTGGGAGAGATTCTCACATTAGGATTTTGGTTAGGTTTTTTTTAACCTTCCTTACTCTGCTTTTGCTAATTCCTGAGTGCATTAATAACTCCTGAGCATGCTAATATCTCCAACTTGTCCTCTACTCAGTGGTTGAGCAGGGTCCAAAGTGATCTGTCGGTCCTTCCTCCCCTCTTTCTTGTTAAATCTTTTGCCAAAAAGGGAAGGGAAATGGCAATAAAGCAGAAATATGAGGACAAGAAGAGAGGAAAGATTAAAATGGGTTGGGGGAGGCTGAACATAGCCTAAAATTACAGCACAAAACCTTAATTGGATCATGCCTACTATCTCTATTGGTTTTGAAGATGCATTTTCTTATAGTGAAGGCCACACGTATGTTTAATATGTTGCTTATCCACTGAGATCGTAAAACTGTCAGCAGAGATCTGTTTATGAGATAGAGCAAAATGGATGAAGGTTTTACTTGTATATAAACAAGGCACCACACAAACCTCTGCAAGGTTTGGAGCACGACCTTTGGGCTGGCCTGCCAGGGATATATTGAAGCCCATTATGCTTTGACAGGGCTTGCCGTAAGGTCTGCACACAGAATCTTCAGAACAGCACACAAGAATGCACTAATCTGACATCTTGTTTAGTGGATTCATTGGAGATGGGCTTTGATCATGCTTTGAAACAATGTGCAGCAAGTCAGACCAATCAACAATAATTAATTAGCAGAACAATAGAGAACAGAGGTTACTTGCTTAGGAATAGCACACTCTGCTAGTAAGTACTTATTAATCTCCAGATGAAAGGCCGGAGCAGGGTAGAACGCTTGCTAAATGGTGTGTATCAGGAATGAATCTCACTCCAGAAGCTTATCCAAAGTGAGTGGGAGCTGTGAAAAACACCAGGAAGCCATCACAGATCTTTACCTGGGGAAAAATAACGGTTCAGTGGGAAACTGTTCCGAGAATGTAACCCCTGCTCACTGCACCACGGTCACCCTGCGCTGAATCAAGCACTTGTAAGTGGGGTTTGTAGCTCCTCTGTGCTTTGAGAGTAAGGACAAATATCTCAGCCCTTCAAAGGAATCCTGCTAGGAAAGAAGGACCATATTCCTGTGTGCAGCTCACCCATGACACCATTTCTGTACCATGGGAAGCATGGCTGAGATTGTTGTGGTTATTCATATTCTGTTTCTGTGCCACCTTGTTGCCCCATGAGAACAAACTCCGTAATAACAGGACCCCACATTTGTGATTGTCTAGTGTTGACTCTGTCTAGCTGCCCCAAGAGCACTGGAGTCAATTAGCCCTGCTGTATTCCAGCCTTCCCTAGCCTAGTGCCCTCTTCATGCTTCCTTGCCCATATATAGGGTTCATGGTGGGCAAGTATAAAGTTGAATCCATCATCAATGAGGGCAGTTGCTTAAATGTAGTTCAGGGCCGTTTTAGTAGTGGCTCTGAAAGAGGCATATGGCTTTCCAATGCCAGAGCCAAGCCACAGTCAAACGTGGCAGCAGGACACGGGGACCTGCCATAACTCTCAGTTAACTACTGAGAATCACACCAGCTGTTCTCTGAGGTGAGGAACCAACTCCAAAGAAGGACTAAAGGGGCGTTTCGAGGGAGGGTCGGGGAGGGGACTGGAGCAGCGACATGCAAGTTATGCCAAAGTTGCTCAAGCCACCTTACTTGCCTCTGAGTCACCAGTGCCGGACAGATTGGGGGAAGGGGGAAGGCAAGGATTGCTCCACCACTTCTCCCAGTTTGCATTGGATGAGCACAAGCCTCTAAGTTTTGAGGATGGGGCTGCCTCCAAGTAGCCTTATCACTGGGCAAGGGCAATGTAATTCCCTCTGAAAAGGGTGAGTGACACATTAGGCAAGGGATCTTTCTAAGCTCCTTTAAATTATGCAACCACATCAGCTGGATAAGGAGCTCAGTGCCCTTTAAATTACTCCTATTTATCCAGCTTTTCCTACCTTTGGATTTTCTTCTTCCTGTCTCCTGAATATGCAACATTCCCCCCTGTGTTGTTTGCCTGGCACCAGCACCATCAGCCAAGGCTTTCCTCTATTCTCAGGCATTTGACGGCACTGGCCACAGTTCTAACTGATCCTGGTATTTCTCTTGTTGATGGTTCTTCATTTAGTTGTTCATTTAATCTTTTATAAGAATCCCAGAGAGCTTTGCTTATGGGGCAGCATAGAAATAAAAATAGCAATAATGGTAGTAATTATAATATTGATGTTTAGATTGCATTTCATAGGCATTTTAGTGTGAGTCACTTAGTGCAATCGCATCTGGATGCCCATGACTTTCAGAGGTGGAAAGAATCTTCTGTAGGGCAGAAGTAATGAGGAGGCAAACGCTCCATGATTTTCCTTCCATAGAAAACACTAATGGATAATTTCAGCCCTCTAACTGTGAGGGCTGCCATATTGCCTTTCTCTTCTCTTCCCTGCCTCCTGAAATGGCCACTCTACCACGTCTCTGAGATTGCGCTTAGAATCTCAGGGGTGCAGCTAGCATGCGTCTTTCCACGTGCACTTCTGTACCACTTTTTGCTGTGGAATTCCCCATCAAAAATCTGTAGAAGAATGCACATATTGCAGAAAAGGACACTTGAAAATGCATTCCTCGCAACGAAGGTATATTTTAGGCAAAAATGCATTACTTATTTATTTCATTTCTATACCACTCCATAGCTGAAGCTCTTTAAGCCGTTTGTTAGGAGAAATACAGGTGAAAATGTTTATAAATGTGTATGCGATTTAAAACATCTCACATACTGAACTTAAGGTGGAGAACTGAACTTAAGGTGGAGGAATTCTCCAAGTCTATGATGAGCTGTGCTTCAGACTGGAAAAAAGGAGGAACTGGGAGGAACTGAAATCTTCCATCTGCACCCTCCAACTTAGAAACCCTGAACCAGAACATTTGCCCCACTTGGTAGCACTAGTTAAGTACAGTGGCATCGTATCCTTAAACGCTTAGGGCAACGTACGTGGATTTTAGTGTTACAGCAAATCTGCAATTGGCCAAGCCAGTAACTCTTGCCTGGTCTAAGGTTACTGGGCAACCTTTACAGCCAAGCAGGGATCTGCCCCAGCACTTCGTCTGAGACACCATCATGGTTCTCATAAATTACTCGCTTCTCCTTTATTCATTTCATTACAGAAATAAAATAAAAGACATGGGTCCCGTATGAGCAATATTTGGATTCATTTGATTTGGCAACATAGAAGGTAACACTTTTTCTTTCATTTGTGGGGGATATACGCTGTTAGTTCCAGTGGGCATTGTTCATATTTAAATTTCAAATAACATAGGAGTCATTCACTGTAACACATTATTACTTCAGCCTCATCCTCATCCACGTAATTAAAACACAGGCAGAAATTCTACCACACAGAAAAATAATCATCTGAATTCCAAAGACAACAAAACACAAAAATAAACTTGTAATAAATTGCATTTAGTGATGAAGTGAAAACTTCACATAAGCCTCC
>NW_025335568.1:54277096-54333525 GCF_004798865.1 Varanus komodoensis | reverse complement strand
AGCCTCCTGAATCCACATCAGTTTTGAACTTTACCGATTCATGGAGGGGTTTGAAATAGCATATTCTGATTTTGAGCTATGAGTTTCTGGATGTGAATTTTAATCTTTCTGGAGAAAAACAATGCCATGGTCTTAGCTGCCTGAAATCACCTTGTTTCATCTTTTTTCCTTTCTTTTCTTTTTTTGCCATTTTCTGGAAGCTTTGGGGGATGGTTGGGTTAATATATGGGGTAGCATTTTGTTACATGGATCACGACAGTCTTCCATAACAAACTAAATCCCCATAAGTACAAAACAATATGGGAGCAAAAAGAATAGGCTAGAGCTTGTCTTCTTGAGCTTTCATGCACACGTGCATGTGTGTATATGAATCACAAAAGATTCAGTCATGCCCGGCGACGGTTTGAAGTGGTACAGCCCAGACACAAGCTGACTACCTCTGGAACTGCAAACAATTTGACAAGGTGGCGATGCTGATGGAGAAATCCTGTGTCTATAACTAAAATACTATTTGCATCTTGAAAGTGAGAGAAAACAATTACTGACAGGAATAGTTGTTGCTGTTGTTGTAATCTGCTGTCAGGGAATCGAAACTTATGACCACCCTATGAATGAAAGCCCTCCAAGATGCCTTGTCCTTCACAGCCCCACTCAGCTCTTGTAAAATTAAGGCAGGGGCTTCCCGTATGGACTGGAGACATCACCTAGATGATCTTCCCCTTCTTCTTCTGTAATATTAGCTATAAACAGCAACAGTATGCAATGGAAAAGAGATAATATGAAATTGCCTCTTCGGTGGAAAAAATATCTATCTGTCTGTCTGTCTGTCTATCTATCTATCTGACTATGAATGAATGAGCAATCTCTCTTTTCCACCTTTTCTTTTCTAGTTGCACTCCTCTCCACGTGTCCACTGTTGAAGGGCAATCATTCTTGTGGGTCACTGGAGAGCCAGTGTGGCATACGGGTTTGAGAGCTGGACTGGGACTTGGCTGCTAGTCCCCACTCAGCCATGCAGTCCACTGGTGGCTTTTGGCCAGTCGTTGGCTCTCAGCCTAGCCTACCTCACAGGGTTGTTGTGGTGAGGCTAAAATGGAGGAATCCAAGACAGAGAAACTTGTAGTCTGTCTTGGCTTCCTTGCAAGAGGAAGAAGGCTGAGATATAAAAGCAACACAATGATAACAATTGTTGGACAGGAGACCCCTTTGAACAGAAGACTGATAGAAGGCTATTGTATTCTCCTTTCACCATGCGAGCAGTTCTTAAATACACATGGCATTCAGTTTATATCTGTCCCTCCTGCATCTACAGCTTTTAGCAGTAAAATGCTGCTACTGTTCTTAGCTCGTTCTCTGTTGTTTGTCTGAGCTTGCTGCTCTGCTAGTCCGGGAAGACTTTCTGTGTGTCTCTTCTTGCAGAGGCTTGTTGCATGCATGCAGCGTCGACCCACTAAAACCACAACCACACTGTGTCCGTCTGAGGGCACCCATGCCCTTGGTAGGCATGGTGAAAGTTGGCTTCTGTCTACCCTGCCAGGGCAAGGAGTGCTGCTCAAAACTCATTTTCGCTCATGCAATGTCAGCTCCTACCACAGGAGGGCATGGGCAAAAATGCCATGAAAACACACAGCGTGGCTGAAAAAGGAATTCCTGGTAATTTGCACCAGAAGTCTACAAGTCATGCAAAAAGCCAAGCCTCATTTGTGAAGCAGCCCCTCCGTAATACTTTTTACATCCAGGAAGGAGTAATAAATGAAGTATACACACAAAGGCAGTGGGGTGGGGGGGCACCTTCTGTTCCCCCCATATCAGTTTATTCAGGTGTCCTACGCATTTCAGCAAATAAAGGAAATGGTTTAAAGGGCCATTTTCAATACAAACAGGTTGTCCCATGAAATAATTTGGCTGTGTGCAAATCTTCCTCAAGGGAAGAGGCTGCGAAAGGAAAAGCAATCCTTGGTGCAGTTTTCCTGTGTGTGTGTGTGCTTCCCTGAAAGATAAAATCTGATCAGAAGAGCTTGCAACTAGTAAGTGAAAATCTGAACTGGGGCTAACGCAGCGTTTGCCAGCAGATCTCAGATCATTAACTATTGTTTACTTTCTTCTCATGTTCAGACATCATACCAGAGTGATGGAAGATACAGTCATTAATTTGGGAGCTATTTCAAGATGTTCCCATAAACACTGAATCAGGATACTGGCAAACTGCCGACAAGCTTTTACTGCCAAAACTTGCTTGCTCGCTTTTCTTTTTGGAGGAGTGATATACAACTGCTGTTTCTACCTTTGAGTCCCTCCAATAGACCAAATTCAGACAGTTCACAAAGCAAGTCCTGGTTCTTATTTCCAGCTTTTTACACTCAGATCTGTAACTAAACACACACACACACACACACACACACACACACACAGAGAGAGAGAGAGAGAGAGAGAGAGAGAGAGAAAGAGAGAGAGAGAGGGTGGGAGGGACAGATTGTAGAAATACTCATTGTAAAACATTAAGCGATTTGTTCCTGACTTCTATCACAGTGACAGCCCAGGCCAAAATATAAAAATATCTGTTCGACTTTTCCCTTTTGGAATCCTATTCCAATGAAGGAAAGAAAGACAGAAATAAGTGGATCTGCATGCTTTCATAAAAGCAGTTGCTTCCTGTCTTATTGTTTTGGAAAGGAAGGAAGAAAAGAAGCAGAAAGGCACAACACGGCGAGAGCTTAAGAGAGGTCCTTATGGTGAGTGCAGTTTGACGGATTCTCAGAACTGAACCTAAATGGCCATTTTCACCCTGGTTTTCTCCTCATGGCTGGTGGAGAAGGAGTTGGGTGGGGTAGTGGATATGAGTGGGTACAGCAGCACTTCCACTGGCCTTCCGTACACTGCAGTAGCCCAAGGATCAACTTTGAGGGAACAGGATGCGATAGGTAAGTCCTGGGTTCCTGGAGATGAGCATCCCGAAGAAACCTGTGAGGCCCACTGCTCAGGCTCACGTACCCCTGGGCCCTCAGCATTCCTAAAGTAGCCTGGTGCAGTGGTTAGAGTGTTGGAATGGGACTCAGGAGATCTGGGCGCTGGTCCTCACACAGCCGTGGAGCTCACTGGGTGACTTTGGGCCTGTCCTTGCCTCTCAGCCCAACCACACGCCAGTTGCTGTGAGAATAACATGGAGAGGAGAAGAACCTTGTAAGCCCCCTTAGAAGGAAGGCTGGGTATAAATGTAAGGCAACAGTGCTAAGTCACCAAGGATGTCTCTCCCCTACTTTCCACACTCAAGATGAAATACGGCAACAAGGACGGATATGCGATCATTGTAACATCTAATGCTGAACTGTAGTTCACAGATTCAGCACACTGAGGTTCTCAAAATCTGGAGACAGGGTTGCAGAATTTCACCACCTGAGCAAAGGACTCTGTCTTGGCCCAGGTGTGGAAACCTGGCCTGGCCCCACCTGCTTTAGTGCAAGATGGAAGTCCTTACACTAGGGGTGCAGAGCCTCAGGTCCAGAATTCAGCTCCATCTGGCCTCTGGAACTGCTGCTCCTGGCCATGTCCCTGCTTTCATTGAGGACATATCCATTTGATGTTTTCCTGGCTTTGGAGCAGTTTCCCCCCATTCTAAATAGCTCAAATGCCTCTCCTAAGGCTTAATTTCCAGAAGTAAGGATTTAAAACTATAATGTGTGGCATTTTTGTATTTTTGCCCCACCACCTTTGTTTTTGGCCCCACCTACCACTGGAAAGAGGCCACCAAGAAATTAGATTCAGCCATCAGATCCAGGTTATTCAGGTGGGAACCAGACAGGAATGGGCAGAGATATTTGGGCACATCTCTTCAGCTTTTCACAGATCTCCCCAAATTTGTACAAATTTCCTCTCAAGACTAAAATGGGGCTGATACAATTTATGGGGAGAATTGCGCAAGTTGGTAATTCAGCATACATTCAACTGGGAATTGGGAACAAACAAAAGTGACTGTGCACAGCAATTTGTGAATGTTTTTGTCAGACACATAGTTGTGCTCACCTCTGAAGCGCTGAACGGGGCGGGCCCATACGCTTTGCAAGCAGCAACAAGAGCGGAATGGATCCCCACTGCTTCCATTTCATCTGGAGGCCTACATGTTGTGACAGATTGAGGGAATAATGAGCTGGCACAAGCCCCATCCGGGCATCACAAATCCAGCTTACCTGAACTTCTGTGCAGGCTTTGCAGTGTAGAGCTGTGCAAGGCTATGCAATGTAGACACCCCCCATGAGCATTATGGGATGCTCTGACCCTCCCTCAGCTGAGCATAGAGCGCAAATGTTTGGAGGGTCCGTACAGCTGAATGTGCAAAAGTCCCCTTTCTCCCAATTTCCATGCTGTAATTTTCATACTTTTTTATTTTCCCAGTATTTTAATAATTAATCTGGTTTCATTCTTGTTTTTATTCCTATTTTAGATGCAGTGTACTGTTGTTGTTGGTGGTGGTGGTGGTGGTTCTGTTTCTGTTTGCTCTCTGTAAGCCACCCAGAGACTTTTTAGTAAATGGGACAGCATGCAAAAAACTTAAAAATAATAAATAAATAAATGCCTGGGGTATGAGGCGCTCAGGCCTGCTACCCGCTTATATGTGGAAGCAAGATGGATTCTGAACACTCAAATAGGACTACAAGCTACCCAATGAGCTCGTGGCCAAGGCTAGGTCTAGGGTGAATAATGCAGGATTGATGTTGTGGAACTCTGAACTAATACAGAGGTTCATAGTACTTTGGACTGGATATGAATGATCACATTTTTGCAAGTCCCCCTACAAAGCCCCCTCCCCAAACAACCCCATCTTAGTTATCTCCATGCTGGGGATGCATGAATGTCTCTCAGTCATTCTGTTCATTTTTTCCCAATCTTATTTGTTCTGTCCTGTTTCTGTACTCATTGTGACTTTAAAAAATGCCCAGAGAGCCTTTGCTGTTGGATGGTGTGTTGTTGTTGTTGTTGTTGTGGTTGGTTGTGAAGTTGTGTCTGACCAGTCGCAACCCCATGGACAAGATTCCTCCAGGCCTTCCTGTCCTCCACCATCCCCCGGAGTCCACCTAAGCTCACGCTGACTGCTTCCATGAGTCCATCTAGCCACCTCATTCTCTGCCGTCCCCTTCTTCTTTTGCCACCTATTGTTCCCAGCATTAGGCTGTTCTCCAGGGAGTCCTGCCTTCTCGTTAGGTGGCCAAAGTATTTAAGTTTCATCTTCAGGATCTGGCCTTCTAAACAGCAGTCAGGGTTGATCCCCTCTAATACTGACTGGTTTGATCTCCTTGCAGTCCAAAAGACTCACAGGAGTCTTCTCCATGGATGGTATAGAAATGAATTAAACAAACAAGCAAATATATAAATATACATATTGTGTGCATTTTTGTCTCGGTTCCTCTTAATATGCCAATTTTGCCTACAAGTATGTTTAAAAAGACTATTATACTAATACTATTATAATACTGTTATACTAATATACTAATATTAGTGCAATATATTAGCATAATATGCTAATTAGTTTTTTTAAACTAATAAAAATAGTTTATGTGTACTTTTCCTTGCTATATACGTTTTTGTATGCATCTTCTGAGAACGCTACTGAAAAATGCTGAGATATGTAAATACCAAAGTCTCTATCTGAGTTTACATATTGGTTTGGTAAATATGAATTTGATAAGTTCTTATCAAAATGCAAGCTTATCAAAATTCTTCTGCAGCCCTTCACCATGCAAGTAGAAAACAAGGACTAGGACTGAATAGGTAACTGGATTAAAAACCTGGTGTGCTAATTTCCTACTGAAATGGGCATTTAATTGGGCAGGGGTGTGGAAGAACATTAAAAAATTGTTGTTCATCTATAGTGGGAAATGGCACAACTCATTCTGGTGCTTTAATTCACTGGATGAATTGAATCGTCCTCACTCATAATTAACATTCAAACTGTCAAGTGTGAAAAAGGCACTCAAAGAAAGTCTGCTCTGGATGTACAATCAAAAGAATATTTACAGTTTATTCAGACATACAAGAAGAGACATGCGCATGTAGGCAGCCCCCAAAGGGACTACAAAGACTGAGTCTGTACAAGATGCTTTTATGACCTACGAGTTGCATGCACAGTTTGGGGGAGAGACCAGGTGTGGGATCATGTAGGCGGTTTGCTAGAGGCACACCAGAATACAACAATAGGGGATGAACACTCAGGTGGCGGATGAACACAATATAAAAAAGAACTGTCAGGAAAAGGCAGGCATTAGCAAGTCTAAGGTGCACCTCCCCAAAGAAAGACCTTTCGGGACATGGACATGTTCATGTCTAAGGTGTACCTGGGGAGCAAGACTTGCAACAGGGATTCCTGATCAGATCAGAAACAGCACAAAGAGAATGCCCTTCAGGACAGGCAAACCATCAGCATCTCTAAGAGGATACCTCCAGAGGACAGGCAAGCAATCAGCATCGCTAAGGTGTACATGGGGTATGGATTCCTGAAGATCAGGAGTGCTATCTTCATATAAAAGCTGCTCTTATAGTGTTGGGCTTTCAGCAGTCATTTTATGGCAAAGCTTTTGCTCATTTTGACCTGATGGAACCATTGCATTTCACTACTTCCTCTCAGAGAGGTAACAAAATCAAAGAGAACTTTGGCATGGCCTAAAAATGACTAAAGTCTCTAGGACTAGTACAGCAATCTTCAGTGGAGTGGTCCTGTCTGATGAACCAGCAGTGCTGAACTTTGGAGCATCTTCAGGGGCAATGAGGGAAGATTCTTCTATTCCAAACTTGACCTCCCCTGGCTGGTGACTGGACTCCCTAGACAGGAAGGGTTAGTGAGGCCCTGACCCAACATTGAGATCAGTGGGAGTTTGTTCTTTGTGAAGAGTGGCCATTAGGCTGTTCATTTATTTTTATATGAAGCATCTAACATGCTTTTTGTGCACTCTGTCCTTTTTTTATTCCTAGAGAATCCCCAAGTGTTAGTTGGCTGGGACTGTGCCTGAAATGCAGCGATCTTTCAGATGTGCTGGTCAGCACTGTGCCCGGATCACCCTGACAGTAACTTGGTCTACTAAAACGAGCAAGGCCCTGACTAAGTGGACCAAATGAACAGGCCAACTGGCTTGCAAGACGTTCCAGCCATGTGCTGGCCCGGGCAGAGTCTCAACCTTTTGCTTCTTCAGCCTTCTTCTAAAAAGCATTTCCAAATGATTACTCACATTAGAACATCTGTAATTAGGGTCATGGATGGACAAAAATGATAAGCTTTTCAATAAATGCTAAACGCTTTGCCATATGCATCACATCACAGGTGCGGCATGAATAAACCTTGGTCCCCAGTCCAGCTATCTGATTTTGCATGGGAATTAATTACTGCAGAGAAACTGGCAGGAAGTCATTAGGACACAATACACTCAAAACTAGAACCGTATATTTAATAATCAACAAATGGCCCAGCTCAGCTTTTAAATCCTATCTCAGTTACTTCTTTAATTGAGATATTCAGTTCTCGTTATCAGATTTCCCTTAAAGGAAGTCCAGAGAATTGGTTGTACACCCTGTGCCCCAGTTTGCTGTTTAGAATATAAACCTTTTGAAAAAGGAGGAAAATGCCAGCAGAACACACAGATGTTTTTCTATTCATTATCTTATGGCAACGGGAAATAGAACATTTTAATTGTGTTCTCCAAACCTGTTTATTGGGCAGATTGTAGATTTGGTGTGGCGTGGTTCTGGAAAGACCTACAAAACACTCACTGTAAGACTATCAGGGCTTCAGGACAAACCCAATACACTGCAAATTAATTGGCAATAATTCCACCCATTGTAACATGTGCTACAAACATAGATGCCTGGGTCACACTTCAGGAGAAGCCTTCATGTATTATTTTTTAATTAATAATACCAATTGAATTAACATGGACTGCCACGCTGCCCCATATATTCAGCAAAATGCCCCCGTCATCATATTGCCAGAGGCAATCTGAGTGTAGAATTTTGGGAGGCCAGATTTCCTGGGTATAATTAGAGAAAGCCACAAGGTTATCCATGTAGAATTTAGACTATGTTTGCACAATTTCTCCAGGAAACATCCTAGTGTTGACCCAGAAGATGGAAATGGGTGCAAAAGAGGATGCCATATAGCAGGCGTCTCAAACTCAACTTACCTGGGGGCCGCTGGAAGTAGAGTCTGGGTGAGGCTGGGCCACATCAAGTATTCCACCACCGCGGTGGTGGGGGGCCACTCATCCCACGGCCGGCCCAGGCGCCGCTGGTGCTTTGAAGGCTGCAGGGCCCCTCCCCGTGGCCCGCCTGTCCCGGCAATTGGCCCGCGGGCCGCGAGTTTGAGACCCCTGCCATATAGGATCGTAATAGTACCTAGGATCCTGCCACCTTTTCCTTCCTCTCTGCACAGATGATCAGAGATACAGGTAGAAGGAGAAGGCATTCCTAGTTCCTGGTTTGGACTTTGCAGCCGAATGAACATAAGCATAGCATCCAATACAGTCATTCATATTTGTTTTCCCATGGTTGATTTGTTTGCCTAGCAAGAAGTCAACTTTAGCCATGATGCCTAGATCACTGGGTACCTTTTTTCCACCCTTCTCAGCACTGCATTTCTATTCCTATCATTAAATAGGGAAAGACAACAGAAAAGCTCACGATAGGGAAAGCTCTAGGGAAGGGAGGTTGACAGCTGTGCAAACACGACTTCTACAAAATAGGTCCTGCTAGACAAAGCTTGTGGAGGCTTTTAGGTGGCTGCATGGGGGGACATGATGGATGTGGTTTACCCGAATTTCAGCAGGGCCTTTGACAAGGTCCCACATGATATCCTGGTTAAGAAATTGATGAGTTTCAGGATAGATTGATACACTGTCTGATAGATTAAGGCACGGTCGATGCATCACAAGCAGAAGGTAACTATCAGTGGAGAGTCATCAGGATGGTGGCCAGTGACAAGCGGAGGTCCCTGGGCTCAGTTATGGGACTGAGTCTGTTCATCCTTTTTATCACTGACCTGGAGGAGGGGGTAACCATTCTGCTGCCCAAATTCGTAGATGATACTAAAGTGGGGGCAGTGGTTTCAATGGAGGAGCAGGCACTCCAGATCCCAAAGGATCTGGACAGACTGTGGAAGTGGGCAGGAAGTGGGCAAGATGGTGTTCAGTACAGGTAAGTGCAAAGTCTTACACTTGGGAATCAGGAATAAGTGCCATAGGTACAAGTGACAGGAGAGTGGCACTTGTGAAAGGGACCTTGGAGTACTTGTCAACAGCAGGCTAAACATGAGCCAGCAGTGTAACATGGTGGTTAAGAGGGCAAACGTCACCCTAGGATGTATGGCCAGAGGCGCAACTTCCAGATCGAGAGAGGTCCTGGTACTGCTCTATAAGACTCTGGTGTGCCCACAACTGGAGTACTGTGTCAAATTCTGGGTTGCACATTACAATAGGGACACAGCAAGGTTAGAATCAGTTCAGTGCAGGGTCACGGGGATGGTAGCCAGATTGCAGGGGATGCCCTATGAGCTGAGATTGAGGGGACAGGACTTTTCAGCTCGGAGGAGACTCTGAAGGGTATCTTATAGTGACTTATACGTATGTGAAGGTGTGTCACAATGTAGAGGGTTGTGACCTGTTCTCCCCCATGATGGAGGGAAGGAGACGATCCAATGGGGCACAACTAAAGGAACCTGGTTTTAGGTTGGATGTCCAGAAGTCCTTCTTGATGGTTAGGACCCCTAGAATATGGAATGGGCTTCCACCGGAGGTGGTGGAGGCCCCATCAGTGAGGGTGTTCAAGGAAAGACTGGACACCCAGATGTTGTTGGACATTATATGCGCAGAGCTGGCTTGTGCTGGGGGTCATAATGGATGGCCCAGGAGACCCCTTCTGACTTGCTCTGTTTCTATGTTTCTAAATAGGTTAAATAGCTGAAAACATGCCATTTTACATCTCTTTGTATCAATTCAATAAGAAGTGTCAAAAAAAGAATATTATATTAATATGGCATGGTAACTGTTTTTCCTATTTTCAATGGTTTTGGTATTCTTTTCTCTACCCTCTGTTAATATAATTATATTACTGTTTTGCAATTCTTGTACAATTTGACAAATTTTAATTAACAATTCTTTATATGTGATTGGTTTTGTATTTTTCAAGTTTTGGCAATAATCATTTTTGCTGCTATTAGCAAGCTAGATTTCAATGTTGATGGATTTGGGGGATTTTGGCTTGAAAGAACTCCAACATTATTTTGGGACTAAAAGACAAGTTGCATCAAGTTATCCTGGCAACATCTTTCTTAACTTGTTTCCAAAAACCTTGAACTTTTGGGACACATCCACCACATATGTATATAATCAGCTAATTGCATACCACATTTCCGACATGCACAATTATCCTTTCTGTACATTTAATTCTATGAGGTGTTAGAGACTAGCAATAAATCAGTTCATAATACTTTTCTTTTAAATGAGCACAGATTGAACTGGTCAGTCCTCACACAAAATCAAGTTTCCATTCTTCTTCATTGACTCTCAATGCTGTAACTGTCTCCCAGTGAATTTAAGCAAGCAAGCAAATGCCAAGTTCCACACCTAGGGGAAGGGAACCAAGTGCACAGTTACAAAATGGGACGAACAAGTGAGGAGGATCTTGGAATTGTCTTAGATCATAGGCTGAATATGAGTCAACAATGTGATGTGGCTGCGAGAAGGGAAGGGAAGGGAAGGGAAGGGAAGGGAAGGGAAGGGAAGGGAAGGGAAGAAGAGCACCACACTTCAAGAAACATGAAAACAATCTGGAAAAAGTTTAGAGGAGGGTAACAAAGATGATCAGGGGGCTGGAAACAGCCCTATGAGGAGAGACTGAAAGCGCTGGACATGTTTAACCTTGAGAAGATGGAGGGGAGTTATGATAGCTGTTTTCAAATATTTGAAAGGCTGTCACACAGAAGAGGCCCAAGATCTCTTCTCAATCATCCCAGAGTGCAGGACATGGAATAATGGATTCTGACTAGACATCAGGAAAAAAATTCCTGACTATTAGGGCAGTACAGCAATGGAGCCAATGACCTAGGGAGGTTGTGGGCTCTCCCACACTGGAGGCACTCAAGAGGCAGTTGGACGGCCATCTGTCAGGGATGCTTTAATTTGTGGTCCTGCACTGAGCAGAGGTGGACTCTATGGCTTTATAGGCCCCTTCCAACTCTACAGTTCTATCATTCCATAATTCTCTGGTTTTAAAATCTTGCTCTATCAATAAATAATATATTCTTGTCAAAAAGCCTTTAAAACTTTCTGTCTCCAAAGCTAACTTCTCAGATTTAGATAGCTGCATTCTGAGAGTACCTGTTCGAGACTGAACGTTTATGTAGTTCTTACTTTGCCAATATTCAAGAAATAGGGGTAGATGAGGTTACATTCTGGTTCTTAACTCATCCCAGCTCACATGCACTGTCCTCACCTTAACATGTCCCAGTAAATTATAATGCCATACATGACACATCATGAACCTTTTCCAGCAACAGAAAATATATTGTTGTAAAGGTTCAGAATGATATAACATGATTTACGTGTTTTACTTTTTTAGCTATGTCTGATCCTTTTAATGGGTCAGAATAAGAGGATTTCTGAAATGCAAAATTTTGTATTGCTTGAATTAAAGTTTCCTGTACAAACCAAAGACAAATGGGCAAGATAAACTTTTCAAATATTCTGCTCTACTTTACTTCAAGGACTGGCATTGTTTATTCCATTTTATTATCTCTTTTAATCTTATTGCTTGATAGTATTTTGCAATATTTGGTCACAATACTCCATCTTGAGATGTAGGTCTTTGCAATATTATTAAAGCTGTTCTCAGTCTCTTGTTAGCCCATATAAAATCCTGTACTAATTTTTGCCACAAGGCAAGTTCTTTGTTATTTAATTTAACTGGAATGTTTCTAGAATAGACAAAAATCTGGATAATACTATCATTTTTGATCAGGACACTCCTACCAGGCCAAGGAAGCTTTAAATTATTCATCATTCAATATCCTTTTTCACATTCTCTCATAATTTGCAATAGTGTGTATCTCTTTCACCTTCATCAGATCAGTTGATAAAACAATATCCACTTAATGAATAGGTTTATTTGGCCATTTTAAATTATATTGTTTGACTATTACTTCTTTGTCTTCCTCCTAAGTGTGTATACCCAACAGTTGTCTTTTAGTTAATTTATACCCAGAGATTAGACTGCATTGGTGTATTATTTCCAGTATTCTTTGGGGTCTTGCAATGATAGCTTCATCTCCTCCACATATAAGCTGATTTTATGTCCAGGTCTTTAAATGTTTCTACCTTCAGACTTGTTTCCAGCAGAACAGTCTTATAGGGATGGTTCACTAATTAGTAGGGATGGTTCACTAATTGACAATAAACAAATATCAAATTTTGGCATGCAAGAATTTTCAAAGTTTGAAAAGCTGTCTTTTGTCTTTATGCTGAACTGTTATTTCCTTAAAACCCAATGAACTAGAAGAGTAAGCAATATTTTCCATAAGCAGCAGCAGAAGGATAAAAATTGCTAGTTGCCTAATAAATGCAACAAACCATATACCTTTTGAGGATTATGATTATTTCTGGAGATTGTGTGAATTACTTCATTTATCCACTCAGTAGATTCCCCCCCCCCCCCGCCCGCCAGTGGAGTGCTGAATCCATTCCCTGACACAAAATCCTGGCCTTAAATCTTAGAAACCTTGTTCTTTAGAGAGAACAGATACCACCAGGAACATCTGTTAAATGAAATTTACTCCTGGAAACTCTCATTTGTTACAAGGGGTGTCTGCCAACATAAGTGCATTTAGGATATGTCTTCAATTCTACATATGGAACAAAAGAGCGTAACTAAACAGCAATGTGACTTTTTCGTCCACTTACTGCGGATGAAATGGCTGTATTTTCTTGTTTGGTGACCACAGGAACATAAGATGAGCCATGCTGGATCCGACTAAAGGTCAGTCCAGTGCCCACAGTGCCCAGACTGTGAGAAGGACACAAGGAGAGCATGGATGCGACCACATCCTCCCATTCATATTACTCAGCAACTGGTACTGAGAAGCAAGTGCTTCTGACATGGACCTTTATGACTAGTAGACGTGGACAGCCTAATCCCACATGAGTTTGTTGAACTCCCAGGTTTGCTGCAATCCCTAAACCAAAGTGATAGCAAATTCCACAGTTTCGACTATGCAGTGAGGATTTCTTTTTGATTTGATTCCACTTCATTGGGTGCCCCTGGTTCCAGTGTAAGGGAGGAAGAAAAATGTCTCCCTATCTCTCTTCCTCACGCCATGCATCCTTGTATAAATGTCTACCATGCCCTTCCTTATTTCCTTTCTTCTAAGCTGAAAAGGCCCAAATGTTATAAGCTTTCCTAATAAGGGAAATGCTATGAGCTCTTGATTATTTTGGTTGCCCTTTTCTAGTTTTGGAGTATGGAACACATGACTGTGCCATAGTATGAATGACTCCGCATGTGTTTTTGTTCTCTCAAAATGGCCTTTCCTAGGTCTTCCTACCGAGTATCCTATTGGATAAGCAGGGCAGGAATTAAACTGGATTCATTTAAGCACTCTCCTGCCTAAATGAACTATGGACCTGGATTGTGTAAACTTGGATCTCAGAGTAGGAGACGTTAATAATATGAAACAAAGGTGAGGCACAAATCACAATGTTGGAGAGGAGGATTTTGATCTAATTTAATAAAGCCGTCTTTTCAGGGGACAGAATCCATACCTGATGTTCGTCTCCCTACATCACTTTTTCTCTGTCTCACACATACACACACTGAAGTGGCACAGGGCAGCTCGGAACAAACTACCCATTACACACAAATGAATGTAACAAAGGGCTAAACTACAGATGATGCTAAGCATCTAAGTTGAATCCAGGCTTCTCCAAGCATGTTGGCTGGGAATTACAGGACCTGAAATTATTTCAAGATGCAAGATGCAGTGGAGAGAAGGTGAGATCAAGCTCATGACATCATCCTGACAAACCTGTGCCCTCTGAAGCTGCCGTTGGCATCAGGAGTGAAACTCTCACTGGCTTCAATGGGAGCTTCCCTCCCAATGCAAATAGCAGGTGTTGGGGAGGGGTGGACAATTTCCTTTAGGATGGTATTCACACTTCTGCCCACATTGTCCTGAGCCTGATCTTCTCTTCTCTTCTCTTCTCTTCTCTTCTCTTCTCTTCTCTTCTCTTCTCTCTCCTGCTGCATTTCTTAAAAGAGCCACACCCCATACAGTAACTAATTCAGAGTTACTACCGCATCAAAGCCTTAAAAGCAGGGATCTTACACCCAGAAGCTGTTGAGAGGGTTGGGATTTTTGGAAGTGCAAGTGGGGGGCCAGAGGAATATCTAATTCCTTCCCCCATCCACCTTTTTCCTGCTGCAACTTCCCCATCAAGATGCTTCTTTCAAAGTGTGCCATTGGAACCATGCCTTGGCTAAAATATTCCCCCAGTCCATTCCTGTATGGTTCTTTTGTTTCATTCTGCCCTGAATACCACTCTTTCTGGAAGCTAGTTCATCTAAATCAGCTACCTCCAACTTGTTCCCTCACATATGTTGGACTACAACTCTCATCTTCCCTACCCAGTCCTGAATTGCAGCACACGCAATTTACTGCAGCATTTGTTTCCTTCCATTCATTCGTGTCCTTTGTATCCCTGTACATTATGGTTGTGCGTGTCTGCTTTTATTACAGTGGCAAAACACAGCACTGGAGTTGTGCAACATAAAGGGATCCCGTTAAACTGCATTTAAAGTTGCACTGGGATATACCCAGTGATGTGGGCGCAGTAATCTGCTTGTGCAGGGGCCATCCCCCTGCATGTCCCATCCTAGCAAATCTGCCCCAGGGGATGCGTGAGGAGCTGCAAAGGAGAAGAAATCCGTTCTGCCCACAGAAGTTGTCCCAGCAGTGAAAAATGCTGCTTGGGTTTTGTCCATGATGTCCGCCATTTTTATGCATTTTACCAATGTGCACCTAACTGGGAGGTGCGAGGAATCCGTTTTGGGTGGAAAACCTGCTGGATGCCCAGTTTTTGGCCTCCCAGACTCTGGCCTGCTTTGCAGCAGCCCAGAGTCCGTGTTCCTGGCCAGTGTTTCCAGCGCTTGCAGGCCCCTCGCCAGGAGCTGAGCCCCAGGTGCTGTTCTCCCACATCTGCTGCTGCAGCTGAAGTGTGGAAGAAGCTTGGCTGCCAGGTGTGCAGCTGGCACACCCACCTCCATGTCCCTTTCCCCATGCACAACAGTTGCCACCACCAGCACCAAGCTGGGAAGAAGTTCGGTTGCCAGGCATGGCGGCTGGGGACAGTTGCCAGTTGCACAACGGAGGGTCCACAAATGTTTGTGGGCTTCCTCATGCTTGGTTTGCAAGACTGGACCAAGCACGAGAGGAAGTCTGCAGATTGTGGAGGGACAGATTCCGAAAGCGTTCATCCCAACCCTAGTATATAGGAGCACATTGGCATTCATGCAGAATTGCAGAAAAACAACGATGCATATAATTGCATCAATATTGGGGGTTTTGTTCATATCGTATCAATGCACACATGCATGGGATGCTGGGAATGATTGACAGTAAAAGGAGAAGGGGATGGCAGAAGATGAAGAGGCTAGGGCAGTGGGTGTGGGCTTGAGTGGACCTGAGGGACGGTGGAGGACAGGAGAGCCTGGAGGAATGTTGTCCATGGGGTCGTGATGGGTCAGGCATGACGTTGTGACTAAACAACAACAACAGTTTGGGACATAGGGTGGCATACCAGTTCAGAGTGTGGGTCTGCAACTCAGGAGATCCAGGTCCTAGTCCCCACTCCGCGACTAACAACAACACATGCATGGAAAGGAACGATTAGAAGCTAAGGCAATCTGTACACTCACTGTACTTTGCACAATAGCTGGATGTCTTTATTTTTAAAGGTGGGACACGGGAGGGTTTCTAGTGCATGGATTCCACATCAGCAACAAGACCACATCATTTCTATCTCCAAAATCTGGGAAGAGATTCAGAGACACACTGCAAAACATCCCTAATCTACAACGAAGCCTTCTGGGGTTGCATACTTGGAGTCATTCTTCTTCCTTTATTTCAATAAGTTCAAGCTACCTCCGGCCGTCTGTAAGTGCTCAGGACAAGGATCCTGGGTCACAAATGCCAGCACATCTCAGAGCAATGTTCTGATTATTGTTTTTCTCTAGGCTGTACCTTTTTAACAAGCAAAGTTGATTACTGCCCATGGAAATATAGCTTGTGGTACACATCCTAAACTTTAACACATTTCCAAGGCAGTAATGAACAAAGCAGCCCTTCCTTACAGGAAAATCCTGGACTCCTTTTCCCCAGGTCCCTGAACAGTATAGAATTGAGAAGAAAAACAGGAAACACATGTGCAAACCAGATAGAACTGACCAAGATTAACTGTTTAAGAAGCCAGGCCAGAAGCTTTTAAATGAGCAATCGTAGCTATCTATTTTCTGTCTGGAGGGTGAGGGAGGGGATAAAAATTGACTGAGAAAGGCTTAACCCTCTCCAGCCCCAAGGATACTTACTTGGACATTAAGGTAGACTGGAAACACACATATGGCATCAAATGCCTTCATATTTTTTATTGGGGTGTGAGGGTTGCTTAGAGTCTATCTGCTTACATACTCTACAAAATGTATACACTATGGGGCCATGCCCAGTGCTGTCAAAGCACCAGCGTGAATTCCAGTGCAGGAGCATCAGCCAACACTTTCCCAATACCATTTGTACACTGGAAAAACAAGCATTTTGCCCCTAAATGTCAACGGCAGTCTCTCACCAAATTTTGGCAGCAAACCACGGCTTGTTCTCCTTATGTAGTAAGTGTGAATGGTTTTGCACTGCTGTTGATTTATGCTAGTGCAACACAAGCAAGAACTGCAGCACTGGACGCCACCCCAGGATCTCGTTTGAAGACGAGTGCCGCCATATTCGTGGTCAGCCAGTTGCAGGAGTGGCTGGAAGCAGGCCCACCAAATGGGTGCTTGGGTGCCCAGTGAAGAGAATGGGCAGCACTGTCCCTGAAGTGCCTGCTGAAGCTGGCCCAGAGGCTTTGGAAAGGGAGGCAGGAGGACTTCAGTGGCTGAGGGAAGGTGAGATGGGCAGCAAGGTTCTAACAGCAATTCAAGGGTAAACTGCAAAACCAAAGACAGGCCAACTGGCTGACCACTGGAAACATGCCACCCCATCCCCTCCATACCAGTTTTGAGAGCATGCTTATCTTCCTTACCATAGTTTTATTGGGGTAACGGCTTAGGACCTGGATGTCTGAAGGAGCGCTTCCTTCCATATATACTTGCCAGTCTCTAGGACCTGGAGTGGAGGTCCTTCTTCAGGAGCCCTCTTTGAAGGAGATCAGAAGAGGGACTAACCGGAGGAGGGTCTTCTCTGTAGTGGCACCCCTGCTATGGAATAGGCTTCCCAGAGAGGTGTGTCTGCCATCAATGCTTTTTTCATTTCGGCTCCAAGCCAAAACCTTCTTATGTTCCCAGCATTCTTTTTAACAGAATTAATAATGAAATAATTAAATATTATTATCTGGATGCTGTGTCTTATTTATTTATTTTATTGTATAAAATAAATATACAATACAATTATTGTATTGTATATTTATTGTATACAATGCATTTATACAATAAAATAAATAAATATTGAGACATTGTGAAGGGTGGGATGAAAAACCTATAAATAAATATGAACAAATAAATACTATCCAAAGGAATAAATGCACATGTGATTAAATTTAGGAGGGAAATGAGAATCCCAGCCTCCCAAATTGACCCCTGTGTTCCAATGGAGTTTCCAAATGTGACTCTGCCTTGTATGGCAGCCTTGGGTGGGTGGAGCGGGGGGGACAGTACTGATGAACGTTGGTGCGTCTCTCTCGAGTTCAAATGAGCTACTGCACATATTGGGTTGGATCCAGCCTTATATTCATGCTTGGGGATAAACTAGACATTACTTTAAACCTGCTTTTGGAGGTGGCGGGAAGTACAAACGGTAGCAGCAGAATGAACATTGGAGCTTCACCCCCTGCAATTATCCTAACGCACTCACTTAATTTTCCACCCAAATCTGAGGTGGTGAACCTGTGGTACGGAAGTCTGGTTCCGCGTTTCTTAAAAGCGACACACCTGCATCACCCAAGACTCGGAAAGTGGGTGGGGATAGGAGGGGTCGCCAGGCTGCTCCTGCTGCTGCCTTGATCAGGTGGCGGCATACATATTGGATCCGATCTGTCCCCTTTCTCCAGGCTGCCAGGCGCTGGCCAACGTCAACAGAGCGGGGCCTCACAATCTTGGCAGTACTTCCACGTACCACAGCGAGAGCAGGAAAAAGAAGGAGGGAGGCTTTGGATTTCTAGCTCCCAGTTTAATTCTGTGATGCCTGGTATCCACTCTACCGTTCTCTTGGAAACGGCGAGATATTAATCAGGGCATTCAGTGTAATTCGTGCGCTTGTGGGTCTCCAAAGTGGAAAAACAAGCAGACGCTGGGATTCATTATAGTTCTCCTCTCCGACCTCCTTCCTGTCCTGCTCACTATATTTTTTCCTTTCATTGTTCAGCGAGATTCAGAAGGCAACAAAAAAACTGCTGAGTGTTTAGATCGTTGGGAAGCAGCAGCTGTGAGATCTTGCTGGAGTGATCTCAACATTCAGTGGCCCCGGGGGGCATGTCTTCCAGCCACAGGTCCAGTAACTTTACAGCATGTTAACATCCGAGATGGACAGTAGGAGCAATAAAGCAAGAAAGCCAGTGATAATTAGCTGTGTAATTAGGGTGAGCTTAGACCTCTGGAAAAACAGGTCTACCTTGGAGTGGGTGCCTGCCAACTCTCTGCCCAGAGGATTTGGCACATGCCCAGAGTCATCATTTCCTTTGTGTCAAGTGCCCCTCATGCAAGGCACACATGCAGAGAAACTTTGGGTAATGGTTGGCTTGGCAAAGAGTGGTTGTTGGATGAATAAAAATTCCCAAGGTCTCTGTTTATTTATATAGTTCTTGGAATAACTCTGCTTTCAAAGCCATGGGCCAGCTGCTGAGACAGCGTTCCAGCTAATATATTCCCAGCGCAATCACGACATTTTGCTTTTTCCCATCACAATCTCCCCTCAGCTGTTTTTTGTTCAAACTCATGACTGGAATCTAGGAAAATGCACATTAAGACAGTGCTTATACTGCCACACCACCTTCTTCCTTTGGAAAAAAACAATAAGAATAATAAAACTGGGTTTCCTTCAATGGAAATGTGGGTTTTCTTTTTCTTCCTTTTTCTTCTTTTTCGGTTTATCTTTCTGTTTCTGTTTCTGTTTCTTTTTTTCCCTTTTTGCTGTGGCTCTGACTTGTTTCATTGGAGCTAGGTGAAGAATATTTCCTCCAAATACAATTTTGCTAGCCACCTGATTTGGAGAGTCAGTGCCACTTTGGTCAGGAATATTTGGATTTCGTTTACTCCATTCAGATCCGTGATATCTGATAATCTGTGAATCTCCATTTCACGGATCATCAGACATCTTTCATTCTGCTCCCCGTGCTTTCTTCCCTTTGGAAAACTGGGCAAAAGAGTCCATGACAATTTATACTTTCAGTGGCACGTAACAATGTGAATACTTTTCTTTGAGCAATGAACAGAGTACACACACTAGAGTGTGCACGCATGCGCACACACACAGACGGCTACAGTGCAGGAGCAGATGGGAAAGATCAGAAATATTGTGTTGTTCGTTTAAAACTTTACTATCATTTATTCTAGTGAATCTCATGACAGTTTACAACAATTACAATTAAAAACGGTTAAATAACCACAATTTAAAAAATCAAAAGTGCCAGTGCATGATCTTAAAGTAATAAAAATACAGTCTAACAATTAAAAAACTGGGTGAATAAAAAAACTTTAGCCTGGCGCCAGTACAAGCGAAGAGTTGGTGCTGGCACACCTCTCTGGGAAGCAATTTCCATAAGCAGGCACTCCAGCAGCAAAGCTCCTTCTCCTCATAAAAGGCCTCCTCTCCTCTTTCCGGGAGGGTTCCTGAAGAAGGACCGCTGCTGGTGATCTTAAGGTCTATGCAGGCTCATATGGAAAGAGATGTTCCGTTAGATATCTAGGCCCTAAATAGTTCACGGATTTATATGTCATTCTCAGCACCCTAAATCAGGCCCGGACTTCTATTGGTAACCAGTGTAACTGGAATAGAACTGGTGTGATGTGCTTTTGTCTTCTGCTCCCAGTCAACAATGTGACAAGTCTATATTGAACTAATTGCAACATCCGGACCATCTTCAAGGGCAGCCCCACTCAAAGTGTGTTACAGTCAGTGCTTTTTTTTTTTGGTCATAGAACGCACTGGAATGGAGTTCCGGCACCTTTTTTTGACAGATTTTCCAAGTTTTAAAAGTAACTTTTGAAAATTTGATGTTTGATCCATGTGGATTTGAATTGCTCTGTCGAGCGTAGCAGGTTGGCGGCAAAATAATTAAAATGCTGCATGCGGGCTGCTTGAGTGTTGAATCCGATGCATGCGTACTTCGTCTGCGCTGGTTGTGATGGCGCTGCTCAGCTTGTGATTGGTCATGTGGTCACGCGCTGAGTGCTTACTGAGGGCAGCAGCCGTTATGTTTCATTACACAACTGACGTGTGTGCGTGTGTGTACATGAAAGGTAAATAATTTCATGAGTTCCAGCAGCTTTTTTCTTACAAAAAAACCACTGGTTACAATAGTCCAAACCGGAGGCTACCAATGTGTGAGTTACTTTTGTTAGGGCTTGACTATCCAGGTAAGGATGCAGCCTAACTCTAACTCTAATCCATAGGGGGAGTGCAATCCCATCCGAGACAGGGCAAATATCACATACCCGAACAGCTGGCCCACTTATCTGCAGTAAACCTCAACTTATTGACCCTCATCCAGTTCATAACACCATCCAGACACCAGTTTAGAATAGTCACTATCTCACCTGGATTACATGAGAATGAGAGGTAGAGCTCAGTGTTATCGGTGTACTGATGACTCCCCAGCCGAAACCTCCAGACGACCTCTCCCAGCAGTTTCATGTAGATATTGAACAGCTTAGGAGATAAAATGAAACCCCGTGAGACCCCATGGCATAACTGCCATGGTGCAGAGCTACAACCCCTTAGTGATCCCATATGGAATCATCCAGCCAGGTAGGCGAGGAACCACCGCAAAGCAGTGCCTGCTACTCCTATGCTGGCCAACCAATCCAAAAGGCTACCATGGGGGGTCATATTGAAAACCACTGAGAGGTCCACAAGAACTGGCAGGGATGCATTTCTCCCGTGGCTCTCCTGGCAAATGTCAAACCACAGGATGGCCAAGGCAGTTTCTATCCCAAAACTGGGCCTGAAACCGGACGGAAATGAATCAACATAGTCAGCTTCCTCCAAGAGTGCCTAGAGTTGCCCAACCACCACCCACTTGAGCACCTTGCCCAAAAAAGGCATGTTAGCTACCGGTCTGTATTTGAGCCCAGGCTTGCCTTCTTCAAGAGAGGCCTGATAACCATCTGCTTCAAAGGAGAGGGAACTGGCCCTCCTTCAAAGAGGCATTGATGACCTCCTGGACCCAAGGCCACATCCCTTCTCTGGCTTTGGTCAGCTAGGAAGGGCAAAGGTTGAGGATGCAGGTGGTAGGACGAATTTGCCCAAGCACCTTGTCCACAAACTCAGGGCACAACAATTGAAACTCATCTAACAAGATTGGATAAGATGGAACACTAGACACCTCCCTTACGGGACTACCACCAACTATGGAATCCAATTTACAGGGGATCCAAGCAATTTTACGCTCAACCTGTTGTGCAAATTCATCACAGTGGGCCAGTAAGGGATTACCCCTTGGACCAGATTGTAATAGGCTACCAACCACCTAGAATAGTTCTGCCGGACAACACAGTGAGGAGGCAATGCTGTTGGAGAAGCATCTCTTCTTTGATGGCTTCGCCACCACAACGTAGGCTCAACAATGAGCTCTTACTTGTGTTGAGTGGGGTTCAGCACAAGTTTTTCTCCACCTGTGCTCTAGCCGACTCCTAGCTTGCTTCATCACTCACAGCTTGGGAGTATATGATGGTGCTGCACAAGCTCTGCTGGAAGGGAGAGGGCATTTAGGCGTGATTGTGCCAATTGTCACTTCTGCATCCCATAATGTGACCTGGGCTTCAACAGGGGTCCCAGTCATATAAGGTAGGAATTCTCTCAGAGCCTGAAGGAATCCATCTGGACCATCTGACTCCAAGGACAGACCATTTTAATAGAACCCCCACCCTTCTGAAGGTGAAAAGTGGTTGAAAGTCTAAATCTCATGAGGAAGTGATCTGGCCATGGCAAAGGGCCTAGTTAATTCTCTCACTTGCAGGTCACCATTTTCATGCCCAGTTGAAAAAACCAGGTCAAGAGTGTGACCTTTATCACTGCTGGGCCTGTCACATGTTGAGACAGCCCCATGGTGGCCATAAAGTCTTCATCGGCCCTGATTAAGGCAGCCTCAGCATGGATGGTGAAGTCCCCCAAAACCATCTGCTCAGTCAGGGAGTCTGCTGGGCAGAAGGGTGGGCGGTACATTAACAAAATCCCTAATCTGTCTCGATCACCAGGTGTAAGCACGCTAGACCCATCTTTGAGTGGACTGGAAGTCTCAAGAGGGGGATCGCGTTTGTATAGCCTACAGCAGCTCCCATTCCCAGGATCTCCAGACAAGAGTACCCATGTGGGCAGAGCTAAGTAAGCATAACAATGAAAGGTTGTGTGTGCATGTGTTTTAAACAGTACATAGTTTCCAACAGCTTTTCAGTTTTGATTAATTTCACAGCATACAATTCCAGAAAGTAAACAATGAGTAAGCATCTAATGCACAGATCTGCACAACTCAGAAATCCAGAGACTGGCTTTATAGAGAGCCACACTGATTTGAATTCACTGCACAGTTCTACAGCATCCCTAGCTTTGGTCAGTTTGGTGGGTGAAACATTGTCAGGGAAATATATCCCTGTTGATTTCCCTAGAACTCTTGGCTGCTGTCAATACTATGTAAAATAAAATCCTGATCAAGTTCCTACAGGCTTTGCTGGAGAAACACGCAGTGAATGCTGCATCATCATCATCATCATCATCATCATCATCATCATCATTTCAGCACTCCTTTCACCTGTTCCACTTTTCCCCTGCTGCCTCCAGCAGGGACGGGGAAGCAAAATCAGTGTTTCTGCAGGCAAGAAAACACCATGCAATGGGAGAGAGCCGGGGGAGTTTTGAAGGCAGCCGTTCCCTTTGGCCAGAGAGCTCTTCCAAGCAACATCTAACCAGCACCCATCTAGGTGCTCAGCAAGGCTTTTGTGGTCAGTCACTAGTTCTGGGTCTGATTTGGAGTTCCCGCAATGCACACTCAGGGAGATAAGGGCCACTTGCACATTGCTGAAAAGAGAAAATGCATCACCAATCCACAATGTCACCAATCTGCAGAACCTGCATGTGTGCATTTGCACACGTGGGTGCAACTTCAGGAAAAAACCCAGTCATTTAAGCAGAAACACAGGGTATCGCACTGTAGGGGAGGGCTTTTTCTGTACTGGCCCCTCTTCATGGTACAACTGCAGTCTGGCTGGTGCCAAATTTAGTGCCAGCTTAAACAGCTCTTTCTGCTGCGGCCTTTAAAGTCAGTTCCCTTGGGGCTTGAGCTGATTAACCTTCCCGGCAGTTTCACAGCATCCCTGTTGGTATTGTTTGTTTTAGATGTTTTAAACTTCTATTTTTATGACATTTTATTGCATTTTATTGTCTTTTGTGGATTGTTGTAAACCACCCAGACAGATTCGACTGTGGGGAGGTATAGAAATAAATACAAATTAAATAAGTAAAGCGTGGCAGTGAGTCAGTAGGTGGCCAGAGCCACTGCTTCTCTGGCTACTTTCCAGGAGTCCCCGCAGGATGTGCAGCTTCACTCCTGATGCTTCTTTGGCTTTCAGCAAAGCCTGGACTAAACGCCTCTTCAGATAGATGACACCTTCAAATGCCAGTTCTCCAAAACAGAAGAAGGGTAGCCACTCTCTGGGAGCAGCTTTTTTGGGGTGGCTACCCTCTTGGGAACAACTTTTTTCAACTACATAATGCTGTATCCTTTGGAGGGGATTCTTCAGATTGTGTAATGGGATCCCGCATCGTTGGTGCTTCTGGCCCAGCCAGCCGGTGCTATGCGGGGAGCAAAGAAGGCAAGGGGCAGGCAGAGGCTGTCTTTGTGAGCACCCGAGCACTATGTGCAGCATCATGGTGGAGCTGCACATCGCCGGCCAAACCCTCGCGGACATCTGGGGAGAAGACGGCCATGCGCACATGCTCGGATGAGATTCCCGGGCATGCATGGGAGGTGGAGGGCTTTGGTGGGAATGGCTCGGACTCGGAGGAGGGGGAGTGGAGAGCTGAACCAGCTGTGGCTCAGAGTTCTCACTCTGATAGTGGGGCTGTGGAGACTAGCGAGGCCCCGGCTGCCCAAACCCTCGCGGTGAGCTAGCCGGGCCAGCTCTGGATCAGAGCCCTTCAAGGACAACCACAGAGCTTCCTGGATGTGGGGAAGAAGCTGGCAGAGAACAGGCTGGGGAGGGGTTCTCGGGAGGAAAACGTGACGCTCAAGGAGACCTGAACGCCGGGGCCCGTTGACATACCCACCGGCTAGACCAATTAGGGCTCAGTGGGAAGAGCGTAGGCATGCTTGCTTCCACAGCACACCCACCTGCAGAGACTGGCCCCGAAGGGTTCATATGCAAAGCTTTGGGCAAGGGGGGGGGCAGAGTGAGGGGCCAACTTTCCCCCTGGTGTGTGTGTCTCGAGGCTTGTGAGTATGTTGTTTCTGTATGGAATAAAGACTCTTCTAATAATTGCTGAAGTGCCTGTCTCATTTGGGAGGGGATGCCTAGCTCACGACAGCGACATTCAGAAGGCCGGTCATTCGGGTCACAGTGTAGGGAATGGTCCAGGCACAGGGCCGGGACGAGGGTAGATGACTTTGGAGCTCCTTCAGGGTCACTTCCTGCGCTTCCCTGGGCCAACCATGGGAGCAGGACTGGTGTGGAAGAGACAGGAGGGGTTTCAGGAAGACGCAGCCCTTAATCCTGTGAGGTCGCATCAGGAGAGATGTGCTACCCAGTTGGAGGGCTCACAGAAACCTCACCAGCTGGTTTTCTATCACCAAGAACCACTCTGATGGTGGAGCTGCAGCATTAAGGAAAGGGAGGGACTGAGAAGAAGTTTCCGGGCTGGGTTCAACTCTGTACATGAGCAGAGGCCTGTGCTTTCAGCTTGTACTTAGAACTACACTGTCCTGTTGGCTGTGAAGTTTTAATAAAGATCCTCATTGTAAAAAGTTGTCTTGAGTTTTAGAGCATGAGGGAAGGGCCTTCTAAGCACAGTTGTGGGTTATCAGGCCAGGACAAGTCCAAATGAGTCAGCTAGGGAGAAATTGGCCACCACAAGCTGAGTGAGTGATGTATGAAGCAGGATTCCTCTTGCAATCAGTTTCACATGTGTTTTGTGGATCTTTGTGTGGGTGTCATCTGCCCATGAATGGGCCTGGAAATTGAGCAAATGTGTTAATTCCTATTTGTGCAAATTGGTGATTATGTATCTGTGCAAGACAGTAAAAAATGCACAAATTTCCCCCAAATGCACATTTTCATGTTTCAGTCTATGGATGGATTTGTGCAACTTGGGCATTTTTTTAAAGTGTATATTTTTCAGTGGCTAAATTTGTGCAAAATAAGGAAATGGTCTACAAACTCCATGGACTGCACTGTGGAAAATGTGGGGTAGACTTCCAAAAATCTGGATATGTTCTAGGTTAAGTAATTCTTCCAACTCTCTCCTGCCCCCCGCTGCAACTTAGCTTTTATATAAGCACTGTAGAAACTGATCTTTCTTAAATACCACTGCCCACTTTATGCTCCATTTCCAGTTACTAATTGGATCATTCAAAAATTCATCCATAGTTTCCCTTTCCCCGTGACAGCTTCAAAATGCCACCTATGAATTCAGACTATACAAACCTCTCCCTTGACGTCAGCAAAGCTGCCATTTCATTCAAAGTCTTACTGTGTCCGTGTTTAATATTAAGAACATTCATGCTTTATTGGCATGAATAAACAGGCACCCAAGAGGTTAGGTAACTTGCCCACATCCACAGAGGAGATGTAAGCCAGGACTGTGGGAAGACAGTGCAGTCCCTTGCTTCCCGCTTTATATGTTTTCTTTTATTAGATTGCAGGGCAAGTCGCATGACCGCAAACACATAAAAATGCTCCGGCAATAGATTTTAATGAAAAATATGGAAAAAATGAGATCTGAAACAAACAATGATTCGATCATTTGTGATGGCTTGTGGCAGTTACATGCACAAGGAAAACTCACAGGCCCTGTGCATATGGTAATAATAACAAGGCATATCACATAAACCTAAACCCAAAATATCTCTCGTGTTGCTGTAGTACAATCCATCACAGAGCATACCGGCCTAAACATCAATGAAAATTTAATTATGCTTGGGCCAAGTTTAAGTCAAGCAAAGTTTCAAAGAGGTTTTTATTTTTACTGTCAGATCCATCCATCACAAGAATTTGGAGGCAGTGATTATTCTTTTCTGCTTAATGAAGTTTGTTTAGCTAAGGGCAGGTGGTGTGAGTCAACTCTATCACACAGGCCATGAAAGGGCACCAAACCAAAGATTCTGCAGCATTGTTTCCAGTGTCTATGAAGCCAGATTAAGAAGTGATTAAAACAATCCAACAACGTCAACACAAGAACAATAAGACCTTTTTTTTTTTTTTTGGATAAACATACCTTAGAGCACAATTTATGTTTTTCTGGAGCTATCTTGTACACAAGAATGACACGTACACCTCAGATATTAGGTGGCAAGCCAAACTTTTCTGACTGGATGTTATGTAACGAGGACAAAAGCCATACGAAAGGTAAAAAGGGCAGCGTTTCACAAGACCTTACAAATATTGTCTAACAGATTCCGGTTTCCTGAAAGTACAAGATCCTTGCATGACCAAGGGCCTATATAGAGGATTAAGTTTAGATTGCACCAGGAATTCTCCAGAAATTAGTTACTTGGTGTTGTTTCCGAAATGGAACTAATGCATGGGTTCTCCATTATTCTGTTTTTTTAACATGAATCTGGTACACAGCACTGTGGATTTACTGCAGTTACTGTTGACAAACACTGCAAAAAAGCAAACTGTTTAAGTTTTTTGTGTATAGATAAATCACTGCAAAAAAGCAAATAGCAGTGTGTTCTTCGGCACAAGGATACTATAATTTTTTAATGATAGGATTGTGCATATGATTGCAGCAGGATTCCTTTACCTATGTGTAGGTGTGCATTAGCAAACATCACACAAAAGGAATCTTAGTCTCAAACAAGAAGGATCTTACGTCAGTGTAGTGACGGGAAATCCTTCTCTCAGGAGTTTCACCATCAGGTGCAAGGGACACAAGAAAGACCCTTTTCAGTGGTTGCTTCCAGGCTGCCAAGGGAGTTGGTCCCTTTCTAACATTAGGCAAAGGCTTTCTATTCAGGCAGGCTGTTGGCACACAAGATAGTTTGCTGCTAAAAGGGGCAGGAAGAGAGAGAATAGCCTTTTTGTTTCTTTGATTGTTGTGTTTTTAATTGATTTGACCTAATGTGGTTTTAATTAAGAGTTTGTGAATCCGGAACTTCTTGTTAGTCATGGTAAGCACCATGTCTTTGGGCATAAATGTGAGATAAAGATTAACTCATTAAATGATTTAATTTTCCAAACAGCATTTAATCCTCACAAATGTGAACACTGAAAATAAGTGGGAAGGAGAAGCAGGGAAGTTGAAGAATAGAGAGGCAACATGAAGTGACATCTCTTAGGTAGATGTCAACAGTTTGGGTATCAACAGAATGATACCTTGGAATCATACAAGAACTTGTCTTAATTTAAGCTGTTCTTACCAATATCCAGGCTTAAACCCTCTGAGCTGGTTCTTTAGGGCGACTGTTAAATCAGAGTAAAGTCTAGACTGGGCCTGAGCCAAAATGCACTTCAAAATGTTGCAACCATATCTGAGAGGTGAAAAGTTGTAGGAGGCATTTCAGGATTATTCAGAGTGGTATGAAAGAGGTCTGAACATATCACTGTTGAAAGCCATTTCAGAGTCCCCTAGTCCAATTTGTATCTCCCATGATTACCCCTATATCAGGGGTACGTCAATTTTTCAGCCCCAAGAGTTACATCATATAATGTTGACGTGATGCTCAGGAGTCACACACAGAGACGCATGCATGCACACACACAGATGCACACACAGTTTGGGGGGTTTGGACAATATTTTTCCAACAATATTATCAGTGTATCTGGGAGCCCCTTCTATCAAAATACAAGGGGACTCCTCTCAGACTCAAGGAGATTATCTCGGACTAGAGAAGAGTCAAGGCCAGAATTCTTAGCTGAAACATCAAGGCAAGCATACACTGAGATAAGCTAAGCAACTGGTGAGAAATCAGACCATCTTTGGTCAGGGTGGAAACACGGATAAACAGGCAGAGTTGGAGGGGATGGATGTAAGTTAATCAGTCCTATCATCCAACATCAGATAGAAAGAGCAGACCGAATGAGTAGTGTCCTGTATTCCAACCAGCAGGAACCACCCTGAAAGTGGAGCTAACTCCATCTGGTTGAGAAGGGAGTTTGCACTCAGCTTCTTGGCATGAGCTGTGCCTGCTTAATAAGCTCAGACTTCACCAATGCCTTTTGTTAATGACATCTGCAATGCTCCCAGTTGGTCAGCTTTAACATACTAAAGGCTGTAGTTAGAAGCTTCTTGTCTTGGTTAGGAGGGGAAAGCAAGTGTGTGTTCCAAGGACAGGCAGAGGGACACCAGCCTCTGACTGTCACCCAGTTTGTGTACATTGGTTGAAAGGTGAGTCAGGAATGAATTAAACCCACATCAGTTCCATAACCATCCAAGGACGAAAAATATGGCAGCCACCAGTCATAAGGTCTTCCAGGAACATCATAGGCATCAGGAATTTAGAACAGGTGGAAGCAATAAGGTTAAGGTTTCTTTTGTCCTTCAAGGTTCAGTTACAAGTTCAACTGTACCTCTTCCTTACTCCTGCGCAAGTCCTACCCCAGTCATTTGGGCTTCCAGAGCCATATTTCAGTTCAGCAACTGTGGCATATCTTTTCTTCTTCCTCTTCACAAAACAACATTCAACCACTATGTTCAGTTACCCATTAGATTCACATTTAATAAGGCTTCAGACCAATAAAGTTTCCCAAGCTATGGCCAAAGGCCCTGAGTATAAAGAGGCTCATTGCATCACCCTCTATGATTATGAGTCCTTCTGGTCAAGGAAGCCCTTTCCAGGTTGGGTGCGGTCTTAAAATGATATTATGCAGGAAGAAGTGGTTGCAAGACGATCATAATCACAGAGCGCAAATGCATGGCTTATGCAACTGAGCCCAAATCTGTACGGCTGTTGAAACCAAACTAGGAGACATGAACTTTATACCACACTGATTTAAAAACAAACAAACAAAAACATGCTGGCTTATGTAATCTCCTTGCCTATTATCAAATGTACAAACAAGTGCCACCAGCTGCCTGTAAAATGCCTCCCACCGTTTGATTCTTGGGTTTGTTTGTAAAAGCTGCATGCAAATAGATCCTCTAAATGCTCTGCCATTCTTGTGTCTAGAGAGACGGGGAGAATAAGCTCACTGAATTGCTTCAGCAGGAAGAGAAATCAGCCATTACCAGTTACAGTTTTGCCTTGCCTTGCCTTTTCCTTGTCTCAGGTGCTTCCAATTTTGCATCCTCCAAATAGCTCTGGGGTGACCAAGTGTCTTCCTTTACAGAGGACAGTAATCTCTTCTGAGGGACCTTCTAATTGAAGAGCAGTCGAGTCCAGTATTAAGAAAAAGGGCCACAAGGTAGGAGGGGGTGCAGGGTTCACCATTCATCTTGAAGTTCACCTTTCACAGTACCCAGAAGCACCAAATGCCTTCCATGAGGCATCTGGTTATAGTCTCCTATGCTAGGGTGGGTTGTGCTGAATTCCAATTAAAATGATTCTTATTCTTAAAAATTTCATTCACATATACAAATGACCATATGCACATTGTTATGCAAGCTGGAACCTTCTCCCAACCCCACCCCACTCTTTGAGGCAACTGAGAAGTGCACATCCTAGCATGGTATCATCCCATCGCATCATACGCAAAACTGGTGGAGAATAGCAGGAAGAAATACTGCAATGTGAAGAAAAGAAGGAAATAACAGTGGGCATATTTGTCCAGATAATCCCTTTAGGAAATGTTTGGCTCAGTTCTAGATTCACATCCAAGAAAAATCCTGAATAGGAACATTGCATACATCTTCATCCTGCCTGGCGTTCCTACAGCAAATCTTTTTGTATGTCTACAGCCAAATGGAAGCAGAATCCAGGGGAAGGTAATAGTTCACTGATACGATCCACACCTTCTGGAAGAAGGCATCTGGCATTTCCAGATCAATAACCTGGGCAAAAGGACTGGGAGAGATTTTGGCCTGGAGATCTTAGAGCAATTATACAACCAATTATATAGCATTATGTGGCAATTTCATATTCCCAGAATCTGCATTATTTGTAGGAATGAATGCAGTGTTGGTTTCTCTCCCTTTCTCATTGTTTAAAAATTCATTCTGTCCCATTGCCACATAAGACTGGATTTTTAAAAAAAATCTGCACAAATATTTCTATACATTTTTGCATTCCCCGCCCCACAGTATGCATGCATTTTGTCATGGTTGTTAATTTTAACCTCTAATTTTATATTATGTGTTACTATACAGTATATTTTATGGTTTTCAGGTTTGCCCAGAAAGCTTAGGTTAATGGGTACTATATAATAACAATAAGTAACAGTTTTTGCCATATCCCGAGTCAGCTCAGGGGTATGTTTGGCTTAGTATTGTCTATTTTATTTTATGTATATTGTACAAGTCCTTAGACCATGGTAGAATTAAAACAAACGTATACAAACCGTTAAAAAGAAAACAAAGCTGCCATAATATATAGAATTGATTAAGCTCAATATATTAAAATCACTTAAAACAGGTTAATATTACTAAGATGCAAATAGATAAAAGCCAGTTCCAATGGCATTGATAAGACTTTGGGTTTCAATTATGTTCTCGGAACATTCTTAATGAATTGCCGTGATATATTTCTCAAACTTCTCCCTACATCTGGAAGCCTTTCCTTCAAACAAGGCAACATTTTTTGTAATCTGTCCATTTGTCCCTTCAAGCAGAAAACCCAATTTCTCTCTCTTTTCCCAGTACTTCATTTTCTTTAGGATGGGTTCTTAATAACTAAGAACTAAGGCCTTCCCACTGCTCACCTCTGGAATGGGCTCCCCAAGGAAGTGCTCCTTGGCTCCCTTGCTGCTGGTGTTTCGGCGCCAGGCGACAGCTGTTGTATTTGCAAGGTATTGTAATAATTAATTTATTGTATATATGTTATTGTTTATTTTATTTTATAGTTGATTTTTAATGGCACTTAAAACCTCCTAGAGAGCCCTAATCTGATCAGGAAAAGTCTATACAAAGTTCTTTTTGTACATTTGATGTGTAAAGCCTGGGAATCTTGTAAATGTGTGTACATTTGGCATTTTGAAAGGATGTAAATAACGGATGGGGTGCTTTCTATTTTTGTAATGTTGCAATTTTGGGGCCTTTTTGTACCTTTGCAGTATGTTTTTATTTAAATAAAAAATTTCAACCTAATCTGGGCTATAGGTTGCGATCTATAAATTTAATAAATAAATATGCAAACACCATGATAAGGTAGGGTAATAAGGTATGAAGCACAGGGGAACAGGTTTCTTCTCAAATTTCTCACAATATCTACAAAGCCAAATGCAAATATGAGCACCAATTACCCAAGGTATTTAACAAACAAAAACAAACCTTGAAAACCTTGAATTTTTACCCCTTTTATGTGTTTTGTAGACATGAATGCTACTCATTAGTAAGGCTGACAAATTGCACAATTATACGGCTCACGGGTCAAAACCCTTGTATTAGTAATGCTCCCTTTGTACTGAGCTTAAATTGTGACTTACAAATCATTATTGATTTTGGAATAGGTTGCAAATATTGAGCATGCCAAGCCTGCAGCTTAATGATGGCATTTCTACGCAGGTGCAGAGTTGGCTCCTTTAACCATTTTTCTACATTGTGTAAGGAGGCCACATGAAAACAAGCAATCAGGAAGATATGCATAATATGATGCCACATCTTGTCATGAAACATTGCATAATGCTAAACTACCAGCCCAAACTGTGATTTGATATTGCACAGGTACGAAACCTCACATACTCAGAACAAAATCTTGCATGAAAGAATTCTCTTCTGAGCTTGCACAGTTGAATGCATGACTTCCTGAAGAAAGAAATGACTTGCTTGGTGTACATTTCTCATCACTACTAGTATTAATTCATATATCATTTAAGGGTGAATTGTCTTTCTGTGCTATGGAGATCATGTGTAAGAGCGGATTCCACGAGATCAATACATTCAGCATTAAGGTAATGTTTGGCTTGTGGAGAACAGAACTATCTGTCAATTGAGTGCGGCCAGACAGCTTATGTCAAAATAAATGTAAAAAACACCATCTGAGGTTAGTCTTCTACCTCCCTTCCTTTTTTCAATGAAATATTTGAGCATCTGAGCCTATTCCCACAGTTCTTGAAGATAAACAGCTCCTGATGTCATTGCGGAGGGTTCTATTTTCAGAAAGTTGTATTTATTTCTAAGTGGTTTTAATGTGCATTTGTTGGCATAAATATTTAGATATCCAAACTCTCATCCTGCCCATGCTGTTCCGATAAGCAGAACGCTGCCTCAGCTCCAGCTCCATGACTTGACGCTGTTTTGGAAGAAGATTGACTAGTTCCGAACTCTGCTCTATAATGCACTCATTGTACTTACACCCAGGAGGTGTTTATAAAAAGAGACCTGAAGGGAAAAATGCACTCTGGCTTGCCAGCAAAATATCCCAATGGCCCTTTAATCATCAAAACTGTGCTGGAGTTGACAAGGTGCAGCCATCCAAGTCCACTTTCCTTAATAGAATCATAGATTTGTTTAACTGGAGAACGGGGTGGGGGTGGGGCCTGTAACAGCATCTTGCCCAGCAACCTGCATCAGCCAAGGACTGCTGAATGGGTCTGAAGGCACTTGACACTGTACAGCTGCTGAAACTATATGGGATCACACTTGAACCTGTGTGGCTGGAAGACCCCTTAGGGTACATATAGAAATCGCTCTGTCTGACCAGTACCAGAGAAGCACTGGATTCCCCCATGACCAGGTCAGCAGCCAGGCCTCTGAATGAGCTGTGAGGATTTTCCCCTTTGGAGATTTGTGGCCATATTCTGACTCTGCACAGGTACCATGTGAAGGCACAAAGTCCAGCAAAGCGAATTCTCTGTGGTCACAAACAGACTTGCCCAAGATGGGATTTTCACCTTCTGGCTGCCTGTTTTCTCAAAATGCAGGCCTGTAGTTCCATAACGATACCAAATTCACTTCTTAGAATACAGACACATGATTAACAAGCACACGTGAAGGAGTCCACACTTACGCTGTTCCAGTTCAAGCATTCGGTGTGTTTCAAGTCCATTATCTCCAGTTGCTATAAAGTTGGGATTGTTATTTACATAGCATGTAGGGCAGTGTTGGCGAACCTTTTAGAGACCGAGTGCCCAAACTGCAACCCCCAAACCCACTTACTTATCGCAAAGTGCCAACACTGCAATAAAACCTGAATACTGAGGTTTTACAACTCACAGCCCTTTCAAGCGTGCGCATGGCCCCTGTGTGTGCTGTTATCTGATGCTCGGCTGCTGGGGCGATGCCAGGGCAACTTGGCTTGCGTGCCGACAGAGAGGGCTCTGTGTGCCCGCTGCGGCACGTGTGCCATAGGTTCGCCACCACCGATGTAGGGGAAAGTGGCTAACTTGGGCCAAGTGACGGTGGCAAATTTCAAAACTAGTTGCGGGGAATATATCCAGAATATTGTCCATCTAGCCCCAGTCTGGATATCCATACATTATTATGACCTAGGTTCAAAACCACTGGATCAAGCAGACAGTATGGCTTGACCCAACTACTGCTGCTATCTGCCCTTTCCCTTCCCAAAGCTACCCTTGCAATGGCAGAGGGAATTGCAAGAGGAAGAACCTGATGGAGACAGGAAGCCCTTGTAGATCTCTCCTCAACTGGCCTCAGTCCCTGAGTGTTTGCCAGCGCAATTTCCTGCTGGGAGCACTAGTTTGTTGAATGAGAGGAGACTGAAAATGACAAATCCATGTGCCTTGGCAGAAATTGATGGCTTGAGCATCCCAGCCTATGTCATTTCTCCTTCATGAGGCTTGAATGCTTGGAAAGAGAGAATTGGCATAGAAAGCTGGGCGCTATCCCTCCATATTTGATTTTTTCTGAGCTGTCATTAAAACTTGGGAGTAATGTGACTTTTTACTCCTGGGAATTTTGTTAAAGAGCTTCCTCAGCAAAAGCAAACCAAATGCCTGCCAAGGCAAACTGTGGGTAAAGATTTCCCGTGACTGTGAGGACCCTGGTACATAGTTTTAGCTGAAGTAGAAGTGAAGTATTGCAGTATAGTGAGTTGCATAGTGAGGTGCACAACTCTTAGGAAACATACAGAATAATATATTTATTACAGAGACCTGGAGAGCCATCTGAGTGGGATAGTTTAATTCAGTGCCCTGCACTCAGCAGGGGTTGGACCTGATGGCCTTCTGACCCCTTCCAACTCTACTCTTCTATGATGCTTTGATTCTGTGCCTTTGGGACTCATAGGGAAAGAGTCCCAACACAACACCCACAGTTGACATGGCATGTGGTACCTGCAGGCATCCTTACAAACCTTTTAAGAATTACAATTTCAGCTTTTTTTAAAAAAAAGATATGTACTTGGATGTGTATATAGCCATAAAAAGGAATACATATGAAATACATAAAAATACTTTTTAACAATTGTACATAAGCTTCAACAAAGGCAGACCAAACATCCAACTATCGATCTATTGAAGATGGAATCTATGTGCCACCAGTTCTGAGCACACTTTAAGACCTTAACCCTATAGAGATAAGTTTTTGTCCTTCTAGGTTATAACATCAGACTTCTAGCTGTTGAAAGGGTGTGGAAAATCCATTCATTAATTTCCATGAAGTGGGTAAATAATTTTAGAATGCATGTATGTCAGTGATTATTAAAGGCTATGTCAGTGCAAAATTTATCTGTATAACAATCCCTCACAAAACGAAGCAAGTTCTGGATGTTGCCAAAATGTTTGCTGCATTGTACCATAATACCATGATTAGCTGAATTATGTCATCTTTTATTAAAGAGACATCCAGACATCCAAAAGATACGAAACAAAAGCATTTTGCTGAAGAAGATACAACATGGGATCCATAGACACCCATCACAGCAGTCCAGTGATCAGGCTTTTTCTGATGGTTCCCACAGCAGTTCCGCACATTCCCAAATGTGCCCTCAGGTCTAAAAAAGTTGGGAATCTCTGTCTTAAGGGACCCCAAATGGCTTCTCAAAAGGAAGGAGAATGTGGATGTTTCACTTCTATCAATGGGTCTGAAATCTGCAGGCAAATTTCTCTCTTGTGCACTGTCTAAAATACAAAAAAATATTGACTTCATTTAACTCTCTTTGAAGAAGAGGGTAACATGCCTAGAGACACAGCCCTTTAACTACATCTGTAAAGCAGTTTCTATGCATCCGCCTTGCATGTTTTATCTCAGTTAATTCCATTGCTGTATAAAAACAGCCACACAGAGCAGAAAGAGTTAAGTCAATGGAATTCATGGCAAACTAAACCAACCAGCTTTTCTGGGGATGGCTCCTTATATAGAAGGAATATGCTTTTCTCTTGCAAACAGCCCTACAAAGTGCACAAAATCTGAAATTAAACAAGGCAACTGCCTGCTAGGGAAACATTAAAAGCCTGCTTTCATTTTCCAGTCAAGACCCCTTCCTTCCTTCTTTGATGCTTCCTTCAGAATTGCAGAAGAAGAGGCTGCCAGGTCACTAATAACATACCTAAGTAGTTGGATTTCAGAAGATAATCCCATAACTTAACCTAGGGTTAAATATTGGCTGTTAAGAAAATCAACTGAGAGGCCATTCACATGAAATGTTTACAGATGGTTGTGAACTGCATGATACATCATGGTTTTACAAAAAAAAAAAAATCAGTCCATTGTTTTTCTAAGCAGCTTTATGGAATCTGGTAATTACTGCATTATACACGGTCACTTATGTGGCAAACTGCATAGCATGGGACACTGCGTTTTATGTGAACTGCAGAGATCACTGCAGTATAACAACATGATGCACTTCTTAATCCATAGGTACAGAAAGGGAGGTATTTTTTCCATACGATGACCCAGGAAGTGGCAGAACACTGTGGGCATTCTCAGAAGGATTTTTTTGCAATATGGCAAAGGGCATGTTTTAATTTGCTGCAGGCAGTTTTAAACTATAACTGTATTAGAGATGACACAGATCACAGCTCCACCTGACATTGGGGGTTATATTTATGTATATTTATGATATGAGGAATGGGATAGGATGAACTGGCTTGGGGGCACAGGCTGGCAGAGAAAGCAATGAACTCTGCCAGGTCTGTTAAAAATAAAATGGATTTGAGTGAGGTTCTCTGACCCCCTTTCCCCAGTCAGGCAAGGCCACTCTGTGTGTGGTTGAGGCACGGCACGTACACCGTCCGGCCTAACAGTGATGGATGCAGATCGATGGCGCTGCCTTCACGCACAATGCCGCTCTCATCCCTGCTCCTGTGATCCTGGGGGTGGAAGGTGTGCAGGCCTCCACACATGCTGGGCCGTGTGTCCATCCTGGCAGCTTAATTCTACTTCATGCAAATTAACTTTCCTGAAAACATAACCTGAAGAGCAAGTTCAACTGCTAAGTGCAGAGGGGATCAATACTTGTGTGCAGGACGGTGATGCATGGAAGCCGAGGCAGGCAGATGGAAGAAATGGGGTGGATGAGGTGAAAAGACAGTGCAAGGCCAACCTCGCCTGGTGGAAGCTCAAGACAGCAGCAGAGAACCAAGCCAGGGGAAACGTGCGATGCTTCTTCTGGCTAGTACTGGTCCAAGGAGGCTCAAAGGCCGTCATAGCAACAACCGACAGCAGATCATGAGGCCTGACCAGTGGCTGTGACAGATCTATGCGAGGAAAACGAGAGCAGTTCTAAATTCAGAGACTAGGAGACCACATAGCAAATGCTCAGCTGGGACAGAACAGAGTAAGGGAAGAAGGGCTGAAGAAGGTGGCAGAATTTGCATGCTGTGTGCATTCTTTGATGTGGCCAGGTAGAGGAGGGCTCTCTTTCTTTTCTCCCCTTTGATGGAGGCCTGCCCTTCATCCTACCACCAACTGCGTTTTCTCTCAGACAGAGAGCGGGGGGGGGGGGGGGAGGAGACATGCAGTGGGCACAATGCCTCTTCTTCTTCACCAGTCATTGACCTGTTTATTCCAGCAGCAGCTGACCTTACCTGACTAGGCAGAGGTGGGTGCTTCTTGAACCAATTGCGATTTTCCAAACAGAAGATGATATATTTGATCTGAAATGGACAGATTGACTTTGTCTCTGAAGAAGAAAGAGGATACATACTTCTATCAAACTTGGAACTCTTTTTATTATTGGCTAGAGAAACAGGACTATGCATAGATTTAAATATGTTTACGGATTGCTATAAAAAAAAAGTGTGGGGGGGGGCCTGACCCAGTAGGTCTGATGTTTCTGATGATTGATGTTTTTTAGTTTCTTTTTGCTAGCTGGTAGAAAAATAATAATAAAACTTACTTGAAAAAAAAGATGATATATTTGATGAGTGGGACTTTAGCTGCTGCTCCTCCTCTCTCCCATGCAATGTCCTGGTCTGAGAAAGGCCCAGAATTGTGCACAAGAGCCCCTGCATCACTGCAGTATCACCCTGTTTGGCCTTATGCAAAAGATATAACTCATCAAGGATATTATGCCACTGCACTAATTGCAGATGTGCCCGAGAGCAATAGCCGATATTGCACTAGCAGTGGCAAGCAGTGTGTTGGGAACAGAATGTGGCCGGACAAGAGGACACATTTTCCTTCTGTCTCCCACCAAGCAAATTTCAAACTGTGTGTGGGTGGGCAAGGAACCAGTTAATGTATGATGGTGGTTATAATGCTGGAGAAGTCAGGTGTGTATGGGACAAGGCACTGTATATCAGGAAAGGCCCTCAAGGGACTAGCTGGGCATTAGTGATGTGCATGGATCCAAGACTTTAAATCTTGTCTATAGCCTCTGTATAGCCTAAAGGGTCTGATCCTGCCTGATCTTGGAAGCTAAGCAGGGTCAGGCCTGCTTAGAATCTGGATGGGTGACTTGAGTGTATGTTGTAAACTGCCCAGGCAGCTTTGGAATAGGAATGCTCATGTTCATCATCATCATCTGGGTCTTTTCAGCCTTGAGAGAAGGAGACTCAGAGGGGACCTGTTAGTGACATACAGGTACTTGAGGGGGTGCCACACAGAGGTGGGGCATGACCTTTTTTCCCCTGCAGTGGAGGGCAGGACACGTTCCAATGGAGAACCAAGGGAACCCTTGGCTCAGGGAACCAAGATTTAGGGTGGATGCCAGGAAGTACTTCCTGCTGGTGAGGACCCCTAGGGTATGGAATGGGCTTCCACGGGAGATGGTTGAAGCCCAAACAGTGTGGGTGTTTAAGGATAGGCTGGACATGCACATGGTAGGCATGTCATGAGTGGAGCCGGGGGGTCAGACTAGATGGCCCAGGAGACCCCTTCTGAGTCACTCTGTTTCTGTGTTATACAAATCCCAGCTTTTGGTCATTCATTGGTTTCTTCCCAAATGCACTTCTGAGACTTGCCTAGAAGAACATTCATCAGCAAAGTCAGTACTTGTGTCCGTGGCATTGCTTGGCTGAATCGATAGCTAGTTGCCTTGGAGGCCAACTGTAAAGATGTAGTTTATGGTCCTGTCCTTCAACATGAAGGCCCAAGTGTAGTTCAGACATAAAGCTGACTCATATGCACTGTACAGACAGATATTGTAACACTCCCATCATAAATGGCTCTCCCTATGAGCTGATAACATTCTTCACATTTTACTCAATGCACACACAAAGTTAATGGCTAAGCAAAATGTCACTCTCTGATTTGTTATCGCCAGCACACAAACAGAGGCAGTCATTGCTCAGTAGAACATTTGCCAAGTATGGTGCCCTAAACTAGGATCAGCCAAAGTTCACAAATGCCCCACAGGTATTTCACTTATCCAGACATTTAGGAAAACACAGTGCAGGCCAAAAGTAAGTTTTCAAGTTGCACTGGGTGATTTTGACATGTGTCTTGGGTTTGATTTTGCCAACCGATCTGGAGCAAAGACCTGACTTTGGTGCTATCATGCTACAATATTAGAGCAACTCAATCTTCTGCCACCTAATGGGCTGAACGCTTATTGGCCATCCAACTCATTTAATTCAGGTCAATGAGAGGACAAAGGAATTCCAAGCTAAAGCAGCTGTCAGGCCACATCACTAGCACCCCATGATCAATGGTATCAAATAGGCCAAACAAATGAGTGGAATCAGCAGTGTAAGGGCTGTCCATCTCTTGGACACTGGGACGCAAAAGTGATATTCAGTGGGTTGGAGCTAATCAACAGAAATTAAATTAGTAATGACTAACTTAATGGGTCTCTTCTAAAACATAACTAAGTCTATCTCCAATGGACTGTGGGTTGTGCACAGCTGAGGAAGATCAGGTGTGCTGTCTTCTGAGCCTTCCTGTCTTCTGTACTGATCTGCTCATTAAGAAAAGCCCATTGGGAACTTCTGGGTTCCCCAGAGCACCGTTTCAACAATGTTGCTCTAGTTCAATATTCCGTACCATTGTTCATTCACCATTGTTGAAACAAGTCGGTTCCTCTGGCTGGTGGGACTCTATTTAGTCATTGTCAGAATAGATTATTATTTTTATTGGGCACATCATTATATTTCAGATGTCAATCCAAAGGCTGCTTGAGTATTTGCTAAACATCACATAAATGGAGCCTTATTTTAATCAGATCCTATTAATATGTTCAAAGCAGGGGATGCACACGCATGTGTTTCAAATCAAGTTCATTTTGATTTTGAGCTCTCTCTCACACACACACAAACACACACACAAACACCTTTTATCTAAGGATCAATCCCAGCAGAGCAATGTGACTTATAAAATCAGGGGGAGGGAATAATCTCATGCAATGATTGAAGAGGCCTTTGGGAAGCACCAAATGAGTTTCAGATGTCTGTCCGGGGGTGCACTAAGTGTTTGTACCATGGAAAATCTTCCCAGGTGTTTGCAGTTTCATGCACTGATGCAAAATAGGGACCACAAACTATTTCCCCAAAGGAAGAACGGCCTGAAGAAAAGGAATGTGAACAACAACAAGATGTTGTCTCAGTGAAAAGAACCACAAAGGGTGAAAGATTTCAGAAGTTTGCAGCCATGGAGAACTTCTTAAGCAAGTACATCAAAAGCATATTTCCCACATGAATGAAGCCTAGTCACCATTTTAATATATGAATGGCTAACTGGCTTGTGTCTAGATGCTCACAGGACCCCGTCCTGCCCCAAACTCTGTGGTTGGCTGACACTGCCCTCTTGAGTTGGAGCTGCAGATTGCAGGGGAACCAGAGTATCCGTCTCTCACCCTTTCCACTTTAATGTGCAGAAGCAACGCCAAAGCTCTGATCTGATCTTTCTCCTGATGTTTTGCATCTTCCAGCACCTACTAGCAGATGGATAACAAACACAAAGGTACAGAAGTATTCATCTCCACTCCTTGACTTTTCTGCATTTTGTGGTGTTGCAACCTGAAACTGATACTCAACACCGTGAAGGTGCGGAATATATTATTGCGGCATGAAACTTAAGTAAACAAAAGCAAAAGCAATCCTTGCAGGAGGATTCACGGTCCTCAATGCTTGGTGGAGGCAGCTTCAGCAGTGACTACAGCTGTGAGTCCTCCTGTGTCTCTGTCAGCTTTGAGCATCTGGGACATGAAATGAAGTTCCAATTCTTCCTGGAAAAATTGCTCCAGTTCTCCCAGGTTGGATAGGAACAGTTAATGAACAGAATCTCAGGCAGTTTAAGGTGTGGACTGACTGGGTTCTTATTTTTAAGCCACCCCAATGTTGCTTTGTCTGCATGTTTAGGGTCATCCTGCTGGAAGTCCCTGGTCCCTTACAGAATGAAAGAGGTTCTCCTCTAGATTGCCTGGTATTTGGCTGCATCCATCTTGTCCTCAGCCCTGACCAGTTTCCCAGGCCCTGCAGAGGAAAAGCATCCCAGCGACGTGTTGTTGCCATCTTCATGCCTCAGCGTGGAGATGCCGTTCTGAGGGCAAGGCGCCCCATTGGCTTTGAACCACACAAAGCTTCCTGCGGCAAGGCCAAGAAGTTCCACATTGGGCTTATCAAACCAGGGAAACTTTTCTCACCAGTTTGCCACGCCTTTCTGCAAATTCCTAAAGGCTTTAATAAGGATTTGTTTCTGCAATGGCTTTCTCCTTGCCACTTCCATGCAGCCCAGCTTTGAGAAGCATGATAGCTGCCCCATCGACAGTCTCACCCATCTCAGGGGGGATCCCTCCAGCTCCTTCAGAATTACTACTGGCTTCTTGCTTGTATCTCTGATTATTGTACACCTTGTCTGGTCACTGAGTTTCAGTTAGTAGCCTTCTCTAGGTGCAGTATTGGCTAAGTCATATTGCTCTCATTTTGTAATAGTGGATTTAATGGTGCTCTGCTGTTTATACTGCAGCCTGGGGATGTGGGGAGAATTACAACCAAAACCTTCTTGGTTCCTCCACAACTCTATCCTGGAGTTGTTTTGATAACTACTTGGACCTGCGGATGCTGTTTGTTTAATTATACCCTTCAGCAAACTCTGGGGCCTTTCAGAAACAGGTGTATTCAATCTGAGACCATGTGGCACTGGAATGGCATCCAGGTGATTCCATTCAGGTGCACACTTACGGCACATGTCTTCTGGAGCCGGTGATTTGCACCAGGTGTGTGTGACTATTTATGCAACCAACAAGTGCAGGTTTGTTTTTGTTGACTTTTGTGCTGCAACAAACATATTTTGCAGCTTCACAGTGCTGAGCATTCAGTAGTAGCAATGCCAGCCAAGTCCATTTCAGTTCCAGGTTGTAATGCCACAAAATACGGGAAAGGCAATGGGAGGGAATGAATACTTATGCATGGCACTGTAAAACACAACATAAACATGAGTTGCATGTTAAACAATTAAACGTATGACAATAAACTGCCCAAACTGCAACAGCTTTATCATATGCTGTTAAATGCATGGAAGTAGAAACAATTCTGTGCCTGGATGAGGAGTTAGCATCAGGCAGACCTCAGTGAGAAGTGTTCCACCAAAGAAGGCCTTTCTCCTTGTTGCCCCATTTCTAACCTCCCTTGGAGTAGTGATGAGGTCAGATGAAAACTGCAGTGTACAGGTGGGTTCAGGCCAGGAGGGGCACTTTATCTAGATTAGAGCAGTCAATGCAAACAAGCAAATGTCAGAGCCTAAAAGAGAACAAATAATTTAACAAATAACTTAAACACACCAAAGGGTTGTTTTTTGTTTGTTTGTTTGTTTGTTTGGAAAAGAGGTCCTGCAGGTCTGTGCTTCAATAATTGCTTGAGGACAACTCATGCTATAAAACTGGAAAAATGAATATTTAACTTTTTCTGATTAAATAGCAGCTTGCTTGGTGCTATTTTGATAAAGAGTAGCATTTAGTGAGATGAGATGCAAAACCTAAGATGTGTTCAGCTGATTATGTTTTGGTCATATGTACAGTCTCTTGCTGATACTTAGGAACCACTTGAGGGCTGGAGGAGAAATTCTTTTAATTCACATTAAATTCTTGTGTGAACTTAATTTTGTACATTTGAACCACTATGTGAATTTTAGAAACATGCACTTCTCTGAATTTTGCAATGGAGTTCTCCAAATAAAAACATGCAGGCCAAATGTACTTATTAGATAAATTAGCATCAAAATGTATTACATTTGAAACAGTTGTTACAAAAATGTGAAAAACTAATGGAACCTTCTTTGATCTGTCCTGTATCTTCCACCAACTTTATTAGAAGATCCTGAGTTCTAATGAGATGACTATTTATCTGGGATGAAATAGCAGCAGTTTCCCTGCATCTATTAAGAGAAAATGTTTACAAATGTTCATACATGCAAACTTTTAAATGAAAATCTCAAAGGTCAGGGTGAACAGGTCAAGACTGAAGAAATCTTTAGTGTCTGAGACAAGCACAAGTTAGGAGAGGAAAAATGAGAGACTGAGAGAAACAGAGATTGAAAGATGAATTATTCTCTTGTCAATCTGGCCCAGAAAACTTGATCATTTTGTGCCTGTTTACACTGTTGAGACTGACTGTGCAATTACATTTTAAAATCAAAAGGCATCTCGGAATCTGGTATCAAGGAAAATCAGGAATGCAACAAATTGTCAACATCATCTAGATACTGATCAAAAGCTCAGTCAATGAATAATGTTCATTCAAGACTAATAAACTGGGATCGTAGCACCCCTAGTGTCTGAACAGTTGATCACTACCCCGTAAAAACTGAAATCTATGAAAATGAAAGTAATCAGATGGTGCCAGCTATTTGAACAATGCCAAAATCACAAGGTACATTCCAAATCTGAAATGTTGCATTCACAATTTGAATGAAGACAATGTAAATGTCCTCTGAATCCCATCCCCTGCCCCCATCCTGATCTCAGTGTTAAAAACAAACAAACAAACAAACCCATAAAGGTAATCCTACAGTAACGTAAACTATTTGAATGTGCCTTAAGTTAGCACCCGGAACCACCCTTCAATGTATGCATGAAACCAGCTTTTCTGAAACCTTTCAGGCCATGCATTTTGTAAGAATGGAAAAACCATATAAACGATGTAGATGTTTCAAAGAAAATGCATTGATCAAAAGCCCTTGAATGTCAAAATTCACCATTTCCAGGAAAGCATGACAGGATTTCTGGTGTGGAGACTCAAATGGCCCCTTCTCTTATACCACCTGATTTGATGCCAAGACACTGATGGTTCCCTGGTTGCACAGGTGTGAGCTGAGGCCAAATGGAGTCCAAAGGAGCAAAGTGTTAAGTTTCAAGCTGGTCTGTGGTTGCGGTAAATATTCTGTGGGAACAGTCATAGGTCACACATTCTTTTATACGGTAGGATCGGCGAGGTAGCACGTTAATGATTTGAGGGGACTATCATATGACACAACACGCCATTGCAGCTGTTGTTTTGCTTTTATCCATTTCCCTACTTCAAATATCATGCCAACTCTCCTTTGGTCTTAAAGAGATTATGTTTTCATTACTTTGTCTGTGTCAACTCCCAGTTCAACCTGAAGGGCAACTAGTAGAAGAGAATCGCAGTGGATTGAGAAGAAGAAAGGAGACAGCCGTTACAGTTGCCAGGCCAATGGGAATACATGTCTTTTGGGTGATCTTTTCAGCCATTGTGTCATGGTCTGATAAGCAGATGATGCCATATTGCTGGCAGAAAGCAGCAATGAATTGGAAGAAGAAACTACAAGAGTCGGACTGTAGCTGAACAGCAAGAAAATAAAAATATTGGCCGCAGAAGAATTACAGAGCTTTAATATCAACAATAAAAAACTGAAATTGTGAAAGATTTTGCATGCCTTGGCTCAATCATCAATTCAAAGGAAGACTGCAGGCAAGAAATTAAAAGATTGTGACTTGGAAGGGCAACAATGGAGGAACTAGAAAAGATCATCAATTAATTGTAAGGAAATTTCACTGGAGACCAAGGCCAAGATCATACACACTATTGTATTCCTGATCACTATGTATGAGTATGAATGCTGGACAATGAAGAAGGCTGACGGGAAGAAAACTGATATACTTCAGACATGGTGCCTCAGGAGAGCTTTGCAAATACTCTGGCTTGACAGAAAGATGAACAAGTTGGGTCAAGATCAATCAAACCAGAATGTTCTCTCGAAGCAAAAATGACAAAATCAGAGCTGTTGTACTTCAGGCATGTAACAAGAAGGCAAGACTCTCTGGAGAAGGTCAAAACCAAGTCAAAGGAAGGAGAAGGAGAAGGAGAAGGAGAAGGAGAAGGAGAAGGAGGAGGAGACAATGTTGATGCCAATGATGATGACCAAGTAAGAGATGGACTGATTCCATAAAGGAAACCACAGCCTTGAAATTTTACAGGAGCTGAGCAGGGCTGCCAAGGACAGGACATTTTATTCATGGGGTCACCATAACTTGAAGACACATAGCAACAAGATGCTTACAGCCTCTTCTCTGGAGAATAAAATGGCTGATACAAACAAAACATATGTTCAAACAACCTAGTATACTGTTGCTTAATGCTCTTACTATCAGTAATTGAGCCTTAGAAATGGCATTCAACCTCCCAGAATTGGGGAAACTTTAGAAATGCCTAGACCTACCAAATGATCAGTGATTGGAGGAAAGGGCCAGGGAGAAAAGGTGTGGCCTCCTGGAAGGCCAGAAGGTCACTTTGGGACCTTGGGTGGGCTGGATTTGGTTCCCAGACTGGAGGTTTTGCATGCCTGGTTTATTATTTATACTAGTCACAAGAGGAAGCATCATATACATTTTGAATGCCATTTTTGTAGAAAGGCAGGGTATAAATCAAATAAATAAATGGAAGAAGAGAAAAAATGAAAATGGGAAACATACTTGAGAACTGGGAATTGAGAGGGAAAGCAGTACAGTTCTAAATCTTGGTGTTTGGGAAGGGAAACAAAAGAAAGTTGAAAAGAAAAGGGCAAGTTTGGGGGCGGGGGCAGTGGCGGTGGTGGGGAGAACTATTGAATGGTTTCCTAGACAAAGAGAGGTTGGTGACCAGGTCTTTTCATGCCTTCCCCTCTCCTACCTCCATGTACGTTGTTTTTATTATGAAAAAAGAGTGGGTTCCAGGCCAAGTTATACCACATGAAGGAAATGAGGGCTGTATTGTGGAGAGCAAAAGGTGAACTTGTTTTGTTGATTCAAAAACGGGAATACCAAAAGAACACATAATATGTCATTATGTCTATGGTTTTGAATTTGAACTTGGCGTAAATTATGCCAGGAATGTTTGCATAGTCCTTTTTTATATCTCCCAGGCAAGAACTATTTTGATTGCATGGCTTCATTGCTTTCCATATTTATCATTTTACTACTCTCCTTCTCCCATGTAGATTTCCCTTTTTTCCCTGGCTGTTGCATTCTTTCTTTCTTTCTTTTTTTTAAGGAAGGAGCAAAAATAAAAGCTCCAGCACCACTTGTCAAAGCAGTGAAGCAAGCTGCAGAGGAAATGCCTGTTTATCTAAGGAATGGGCTGTGACTTGAAACGAATAAGGAAAAAGGGACGGTGGTGAAAAAAGTGGGACTTTTCTACCACTTTTTATTTTCTAAGCCAGGCTAATAATCAAGAACAGTCATAATACGTGTCCTCTTTGTTGACTAGGGGAATAGTTTCATGCTAACCTTGGGCTGGTGAAGTTGAAAATCTGGTGTTGTTATTAAGAGGACGCGATGAAATAGCTGCCACATAATATTGAACTTGTCTTAATGCTCACTGGAGGATGGCAGTAAATTGAGAAAGCAGGCGAAGGGCTGATGCAAGCTCCAATATCTAAGTATGGATATGTGACAACTTTGTTTTCGTATACAAATTCCCATCTTTAAAAGCACCCCTATGTGAACATCATGCCTCATGTAAGCATTCTTAAGAAAATGAGTCATTCCTACAGGGAAAAAGGAGAGGACTGTATTGCCTTGGATAATGACCTTTGCACCAGTCCTCTGTGGGTCAAATCCAGACAGCACATTTGCAGTTAGCTGTTGCTTGAGTGGATTTTAAAGAGCCAGCTGCAAGCCCGGGGAGCCAGATCTGACTGGGACCTTGCAGAACGCACCCAGCCAGCTTCTCACACCCAGCCAGCATCGCAGTCCTGATCTGGGCTGGGCTTCTTGTGCCTGCTATTAGTACTGGAGATCAAGCGGTCGCCTGTGCCAAAGGAATATCTGTTTCGAGTACGAAGGCAGATACGGGCACCCGAGTCTCGATCAGCTCCTTACCTCTTAGTTATACTTTAAAAAGCAATCGCAGTGGGTGAATGGTGTTCCCACTGTCACATTTTGCTTGGCTGGGCCCTCATGCAAGCAGAGTCAGAAGGGGGTTTCTGAAGGCCCTTGGGCAGTGCGCCCTCAATGGGCTGCTCCTTAGGGAGGCCCCTTTCTCGCCACCATTATGGCCAGCCATGGCTCTTTTCCCCTTTCTTCCCTTCAGCGTTGCTACGCTTCCTTGCTTGATAGGCAGAGAGCAGCCAGCAAGCGGGCCAGGGCATCCCCCAGGCATCTGCAGAGAGCCTCTTTGGCTAATGGGATATAAAACTGACAATCCAGTGTGAGGAATCCACACTGGCCATAGGAATCCACTGGATTCCTTTGGCTTGGCTCTGCGGACTCTGGCCCACCTTCTCGTAGTGGTGAGTCCCACTTGGCAGCAGGCATGGACACCCCCCAGGAATCAAGCATTTGCATGGACACCCCCTGAGCGAATGCTCTGTGTGTGGCACCCCTCTGCACACACACGACTTACAGCTGTGTCGGTGCTCCATGTGCTGTGGAAGGAAGTTGCCAGTTCTGTGAGTCTTTCTGGACTTGCGCTCAGCTTGGCCCACCTCCTAAGCGAGGACTAATTAAGAGACGTGTGACAAACAGAAGAGGGCTGGAATCTGAGGCATCATTGCAGCCCTGCATCTACCACCCCTCCTTCTCACCCCTCTGTTTCAGAGCCAGGGTAGAGCCACATGAGCTAGGAGATTGCGGTGGCAAAGGGCAGGAACAAATCCGCGGAGGGACTTGCCAGCAGACCTCTGCTGGACTGCGGGCCTCAGCAGCTTCCAAGCCTTCCTAACCCAGACATCGCCCCTGCTGCTTTACAGAAAAGGTTGTGCTTCTTGGGCAGAAAAAAAAAATCATAGAAAGGGTGGTTTGGGAGCTGGAGTGCCATCACAGTAAATTTTCAAATGGAGCATTCTACACACACACAAAACACCTTTGGCAGAACACCTTCCTATCGAGTGCCAGTTCTTTTTCTCCTCCGTTTATTATTTTCTACTCTTCAAAATTATGAGCTATAACTCAGCAAAGCAAAATAAGCTGAATCCAGATGGAATGGAAATAATAATAGCTGGTGGTCCTCTGTCCAAAAGGATGAGTGTTCGTGATTACCAGCCTCCTTGGTGTTAGATTAGGTCCGCATCCTGGTCTTCAAAGGCTTAGGTGATGGCAGCAGCTTAGACTGCCTTAAAATGAATGAATGAATGAATGAATGAATGTTGACATTAAGAATTAAGTTTTTGGTTGTGAATCAAAGAATATGGTTGGGGTAGATACTTGTGAGGGGTGGCCTTAATCTTATATCTTGAAGATCATAAATATATAAAAGAATATACATTTTCACCTGCATGCCAGTAAGCCTCCACCTGCAAATTGGCATTATTTCTCTTGTTATTGTCGTTGCCCACCCCAAGCCTTTGATAGGTGGGACATTTCTCCTTCTACTGCACATGCTCAGCTATCCCATATCAGGATGAGTGCTTTTGGATCTCAACTTTTTGCATGGTGGCTGGGAGAATAAAATGCGTTTGGGGAAGAAACCAGAGCAGCATCAGCCTGAATTCCTTGAATTAAATGTAAGAGAAAATTAGGGCCCTGGGACATAAGAACTGTATTGGATCAGATCCAAGGTCCAGCTGGTCCTGAAAGTTGTTCTCCCAGTTGCCAGCTAGCTACTTGCAGGAAGCTCATCAGTAAATAGCATCCACCTACATCATCTGGAGTGCTAAGATAAACAGTCATGGACTCACTGTAACCTGCTTGCCATGGTTGCGAGGATGAAATGGAGCTGTGTACTCTGTCTTCAGTTTCGCACAAGAAAAAAAGGGTGGGATATAAAAGCAATGTAATAACAATAACAATAACATCGTAATGTCATAATAGCAACTAATAATTCAATGACATTGTATATGCCCTTACAGAAAGATTCCTTATGTGTTGAATCCAGAATTAGTCTTAATTAGAGTAGAGACATTGAACTAACTTAGCCCCAACGATTTTAGTGGCTTTCTTCTAAATATGCCCAGGTTTGGATCAAACCCAGTGCAATTAAACAATTGGGAGGAATGCTTAGTTGGGGCATAGCTAATCCTAGCCCACACTCTATTAAAGCGAATGTGGTCTTGTCAATTTTTCTGCTCTACAGAGTCCGTCCTCGTCTCTCGTTAGGGATTTTCCACTCTGCCTCTCTCCCTCTTTTCTTCAGATGTTCTGCCATTTACTCAAGTGGGAGACTCCAGCGGGTTGTTTTTCTTTGGACAGACTCTCCTCAGGAAGTGGCTTTCGTTTACAATGGGAACCATGCAAAAGGTCTCTAAACAGCTTCCCGCCTCAAATTTCTTTTCAGCAGTACAATCTGAGCTTTGCTTGTCAAAAAGACTGCAAAGCGGCTGAGAAATCAAACACTTCATGAGAACAAGACCATACAAGTACCATATGTTTCGCTTGAGTTGTGTTCAAATTGTTTCTGTCACATCTAATGACGGCTTTGGGTTGCTTAAAAATGAAACAGCAAACTTTTTGTGATTTATGCATTTTTAGACATTTTTCCACACAACCTTTCTGTCATTAGAAATGCCCAAGGCCACATAGAACATTGAAAAAATCCTCTTGTCACAAAAGCCATTATTATCCCCACGTTTGGGCCCTTGTATGAAGGATAAACACACCTTAGGAAACCGGCTGAATCTGCCTCTGCAATTTGTCCCTGATGAAGGAGCTACAGTTTCTGAATGTGTTGGGCTGGAAATAAACATATTACTCTTTGGCACCTACACAAATGCATTCTTTTACTACTTTCCAGTCATCATTTATTCCCACACTTGGGTTGGTTCACACATAATGTTAAACCATGCTTTAGTACTATGCGGGAGAGCCAGAAGTCTGGGCAAAGAGTGGAGATTTTGTATCCCTCTCTTCCACAGCTGGGAGAACTTCAGAAGAGTTTGATTTCGATTTTAAAGAATCTTGGCTTAGCCTTTGGTATGAACCAGATATTGTGGTTTTAAACAAACTCTAGTTAGCCTAACAAGCCAACTTCCCAACCCATGGCTTGGCTCTTTTATGAGATGTGCTTGTGGGACTTTCTGCTCCAGATGCCAAAATAACTTGGCAGGCCTTGGGTTTATACATCTTGACAGCAGGATGGGATTTGTTGCTCTGCATCAGACAGAATACTCTGGTCCTGAGAACATCAACAACCACTTCTAAAATCCTACTTGTTTATTCTCTCCTACCATACTGATCATATCACTAAGGCCAGAATGTTCTGCCTTCCCTCCACCCCATTCCCATGATCTGCTATTGCTAAAACAGTGGAAAGTCATCATGGAGTTGTATGAGAACTCAATCTTCTCCATCAGTTCTGCCCACAGTTGATGTATTATTACTGTACCTTCCACCAAACTATATTGTTCCCTACTCTTTTATTGCTCTGTATGCTTTAAGAGACATGTTTGGCCTTCATAGTCATAAGGCACAAAATTCTAGATTAGATAAGTCATTGGTTTGCCCCAGAATGGATGCTCTTACACTACTTGTGGTTCAAATGTCAAAGCAAGGGATGGCATATGGCTTCCCAGAAAGAAGCCAGAAGTTCTGGTTTTCAGAAGTATGACAGAGATATATGGTGATACTCAACAGAATAAAGTTTGCATGAATATATGATTCCACAATGTCTCCTGTTTGACAACTCATTGAATTCCACTCACTCAGATCAAAGGACGTGGCAGTTCTTTGGCAAGTGAAGTGGAAAATGTTGATTGCATGTTAGAGGTTTTTAAATGGTCATAGTACAATACTATCCAAAGTATTGTAGTGTGGTACACTTAATGGGATCAGGATGTTAGGATTTCTTCTGTAGGCATTGGTTGGAATACTTGGCTTTCGCTAAATGTCTGATTCCAAAGAGTTTGCAGTTTGGGTTTGCAGCCCGATTCATTACAAACTGTTCTCACCAGGCAAAGAGCTGGGGGTGGGGTGGGGTGGGGGGGGGGGGGGGGGGGGGGGGGGGGGTGGAGGAGGGTGTCAAAATGGCAAATGCACTGGAAGCAAATGTAAAGCAATTCACACTGGCTGGGGGTAAAAACCCCCTAACTTACATATGTTCTGAACTGGCAGTTTTCTAGCATTAAGTCAATTCCAACCCATTTCTGAATGCATTGTTATTGTTTTTTAACTCCACATGAAAATTTGTATGTGGTTTCATCTACATCTTACCCAATATGTGCATTTTTGGATGCACTTTTCCGCACATACAATCCTTTTCCTTTTGCAAGCATTTCCTGCTAATAGAATCCATTCTGGTGTGCCCCTTCCACTAATATATCCATATTTGTTCGTACTTCCCATCATATGGATTTTTGTGAACATTTTTACTTGTAAATTGCAGCACAACACCTGGAAAAGTGTGAGTATCATTAAAGGTAGCATCCAGTAGTATCCATCTGCAACTCAGTTCCAGTACAGCTCAGCTGAATTTTTGCATTTCACAAGCAGTTACCCATGATGGATGCCTGTGCAGCCAGTTTTGCAAGCCCTGTTTGTGCAAGTACACTTGTGAAGTAAGGTGTGCATTATGCTTCTGTGCACAATAGTTTTAGCTTTCTGCACCATGGTTTTCATGAGGGGTTGCATAAGCACAATTCACAACCACTCACACAGCCATGTCTGCACAAATGTAACTTTAGTTGGATTTTCCCTCTTGTGCATAGTCCAGAAGCCAGTTTCTGTTAGCATGGCATCATTTATACTAACAGAATGATACACTTGGATATTGCCCTGTAGCAATGCATCCTGGTTCATGAAGGGCAAATTTTGTAAATTCACACTGAAATGCAAAGTACATGCTATGCAAAATCCAAAGTAGCCAGCATCACCAGCTCTTCTGACAATGTTAATTCAGGAGACGGTGAATGCAACAGATTGATCTGTCCTTCCTCTTGCCTGCAGCTTTGATGAATGATTCATATACAGAAGTGGGGGTTGGCACTGGAAAGATCCAGGCCTCCCAGGAGAAGAAAAAATGCATAAATTTGTGTGTGCTGATTTGCACAGACTCTGAAATCCATGTGTGCATCTTTGAAGGGTGCTGTCCTCTAAGGGCACCCCTATTTGTCACAATGGATGTATGGACAGGGGGAGGGAAGCCGGGCATTTAATTTCTGGGGGAAAACCTCAGGTGGGACGATTCAAATGAGCAGGCAGCAAAAGGTGAAGGGCATGTGGGCAAAAGGCTAGCTAGGCAAGGGGGATCAGAGGCTACCGAGATCATTAGCCTTCCTCTGCTTTTATTTCAGCAAGTGCTCAGGGACAGCTCTGGAAGATGGTGTCCTAGGGATTCTGGGCTCTAGCCCTACAAAGCTGTTGCCACCTCTGTTCATATTAAGTAACTCAAGAATGCAGACAAGCACGACCTGCTTTCACTGACATATTCTAGTGAAATGGCTATCTGAAGAACCTGGCTACCCGAAGGGCTCTGCTCCTCCTGCACACCTACCTTCCAGTAAGATCTTGGCAGGAGGTCCTTCTAAATGAGCCTTATCTTAAGGAGATAAAGTGGATGGTAAATAGTGACAGCCCCTCAACTATGGAACAGACTTCCCAAAGAAATTCGTCTGATGCCAACCTCATTTTCATTTCAGTGCCCAGTGAAGACATTCCTTTTTTCTGAATATTTTCAACAGTCTTAAATTTGTTATTGCTTACGGGTATAACTATGATATGTGTGTGTGACTTTAATTGGTTTTATTGTTTTAGTATTTTACTGTTAACCTCCTAGAGAATCCATCTGGATCAGTGGGTGGCATACAAATTCAAAAGTAAATAAATACAGAAGCCTGTACAAAGAACAAGTACAAATAAGTAACGAAACATACCGTGTATCCTGGGATGACTTCCTCACCCCAGGCTCATGTTTTGTTGTGCCATTTACACATATTGACCTACTATCTAATCCTTCAAGGACATTGTCACTTTTAGAGTAGTAAATAGTGCCTGCAAATTTTAGCCACTTGCCTTTTACACATTTCTTCCTATAAACCTTTCCTCCTAAAAAACATGTCTGGGACATAAAGTGACCCCAAATCTGCACAACAGTAGACCTGTGAAGTACTTTTGGACTCCAGACATTTGGAGGTACAAAAGGCACTCAACTTCAGGTCCTCTTAGCCTCTTTTGGTTGCCAAGAAGAGGATCAAAACGCTACACCCAACAGGGACATAAATAAAACCCCTTGAGGGTTTGATGTTTGTAGGCCAGGGCTTTTGTTATGCTGACCTAGAGTGGATGGGCTGAGGCATCTTATGCAGCGTGTGCCCTGACAGATTCTATTTTCAGTAACTGAATTTGCTGGATTTGCTGACACCTGGCTTCCCTCCATCCTTATGCTCCTTGTAATCTCCTGGTGGAAATAGACGGTCAAATAAGGTAACATTATTTAATTATTTATCCAAAACAACACTGAAAACAGCCAATGGAGTGCACTTAAAAATCAAGATGAGGCTTTCAAAGCCCTATTTCCCTGCTAGTTCCAATTCAGAGAGGTTGGCAGAGGCCATGTTCCCATGGTGAGTAGCATCTCCAAAAATGCCTGCAGGCTCCAGCTTTTCCTGCCGGTAACGAAGCCTTAGGTGAGACGTTTCAACTTTTGAGAACAGGGAACAAATAACACAACCCCAAAAAACTCCTCAATCATTGTGGGTTTGACAACTAAGGGGAAGAGCAACTGGGAATTCTGGAGCACCAACTGGGTTGGGCCTCCACAGCCTTGCTCTAGAGCTTATTTAGGACCTCCACTTACAGGTGTATCAGTATTATGAGAACTGTTTTATCCATGTTAAGAGAAATGTTTGATCAGCCCAATGATACATACGTACACACAGAGAGAGAAAGTTTCCTTTATGGTCTCTTGTTTGTGACAATGATGTTACCTAAGGACAGTAAATATGAGCTGATGCATACATCCTTGTTTTCCTCTTTGGCCAAAAAAGGACTAATAATAATCCAGCAACTCAAGGGTTTTCCTCTCAGCCTTATCTCTTTTTTCAAGCAGCAACACTGAGACCTGAACTGGTGGCTTCTCCTCTTATCAGGTCATCTTTGAGCTTGCTTTGATGAAGTGCACAGGAGAGCTTGCTGCATTAATAAGAAGGGGAAAGGGCAGACTTCCTAGATAGACCGGCCCAGTGACGTTCTTGTGAGTCAGGCTTGTACAGGACTGACACAGAAGCTTTGATTTGAGAGTGTTTGCATTCGGTTCCCCCACTACAAGAGCCTTTCCTGAGTTGAGGGGCCTTCATATGCACGTGGACAATCTCTACCTGAAAGAGCAATCCCATTCCTTTGATGGAGAAGGCAGCTTGCCTGCACCAAAGCTCCCTCTTTGCACATGGCACAGAAGTCCGGAGCATTTGGCCCTGTGTCTCAGCCTTCCTCATCACTCAAACAAACACCGAGGCAGAGCCTACAATCCTGCACCTTCAGATTGCTTATCTGCTTGCATTATCAGATTGGTTATAAGCTCAATTGATCTTAGTGGAGCTGACTTCTGAACAGGCCTGTATGGGTTCGTACTGTGTCAGGGTCTGTGGCCAGGATATGGGTGGCCAGAGACCAGACAAGGGCAACAGAGGCACCAGAGCGACCAAACCTCCAGAAAGACAGAGCCCAAAGGCAAGGTTTAATACCAGGTCCAGATCATACCCATGGTACAGGCCAGAACCAGAAGAATGCATGAGGATAGAACAAGGGTGTGGTCAGGACAAGCCAAGGACTGGGAACCCGAAGGACAAACAGAGGTGCAGGTACAGAGCAACAGGGTGGGAGACACGGCATGACAGGACACATGGCATGACAGGATTCACAGCACGGCAAGATACACGAGACAACAGGAACCAGATGCAGCAAGGGCCAGGTAAGATGGAGGAGCTGAACCACAGCTAACAGACAAACCTCCACTGCTGTGGCAACATGGCAAGGCAGGATACATGGGCAAGGTAGGACATAGGCAAGAGGCAAGCACAACAGCAAGGCAACATTGAAAGGTAGGAACCAGGAGCAAAAACCAAGAGCAGGAAAAGTCAGGAGAGATGCAGACCCAACAGCAAATGGGGAAACTGTGTTGCTGAGGCAACAGGGCAAGATGCAGGCGAGAGGAATAGGCACAGCAGCCAACAGGAGGACCTGTGCTGCTGAGGCAGCATGGCAAGGCAGGAGACACAGCAGGAACCAGGAGCTGGCAGTACAGCAAACAGGAGGAGCTGCAAGGCTGAGGTCAGTTCTGGAGGAGAGAACATGCTCTTATATAGCTCTTCCCCCAGGACTCCCAGCCGGTGCTCATCAGTAGTCCGAGAGCTCCAGCAGGGACTGGGGCCAATCCTGCACACGTGGTGGTGGTTGCTCTGCTTCTGGCACCAAAGCAGTCCAGATTTTGTCCTACTGTATCTATTGCCTTGTTCACGCATGCATCCTGTGAGGGAATCATGCATAGGATGGGACTTGAGGGGCCTCTCTCTGGGAAATACATTGAAGCCAAGCAGTGACACTAGCCCTGTCCCTAATGTCCATATGTTGGGTGGAGACATTTTCAAGGCAAAGCCTCTACTAGGGAGCTGTGAAAAATCTGTTTTGGGGTCTATCAGTTTCCTTGGGCTCAGTTCTCCAGCCTCCGGTCCGCTTTGTCACTTCCATGAATCTGAGCTCCTGGTGGGCCAGCCCAGCATTCATGCAGTGCTCCCGAGGAATCAATGAGCATGTAAATAAACTGAAGCTCAATCCAGACAAGACGGAGGTCCTGTTGGAGGGTGGCTCGGGCCTCAGGATGGGGGACTTGGGCCTTGTCCTAAATGGGGTTGCACTCCCTCTGAGGGACAGGGTTCGCAGCTTAGGAGTGCTCCTTGATCCTGAGCTGTCTCTCGAAGCTCAGGTGACGGCGGTGGCGAGGAGCGCCTTCCTTCAGCTTCGGCTGATGTATCAGCCGAAGCT